>NW_027187378.1:39569281-39704461 GCF_028583685.1 Petaurus breviceps papuanus | reverse complement strand
AGCACCCACATCTTTCTTCAGTATAGTCCATTTGAGCCTGGTAATTTACATTTCCATAGGGCAGATAGCTCCTCTTTAATAACCTCAAGTGTACAAGGATGACTTGGAGTTGGCCTCAGATACTTGAACTGCAAAGTTAAAGGATGAAGTTGTTGTTTGGAACTTTGGTTACATCTCCTTGTTAGGTGCAGATTTAGATTATTCTTCCTTGATAGACATGAATGTCCACTTTTTATTGATTATTAATATGATTTGAGGGATGACTTGAGTGAATGAAGCTATTAGACCTGAACTGCACCTAGCAACCTACATAGGCCTATAAAAGAGAAAAAAAAAGATTTCTAAAAACAAAATAAAATAGTGTGAGTAATGAGTAAGTGAAGGAGAAAGAACCGACTCATAGATAACTACTGTGGGGATAGAGAAGATCTGGGTTCATACTCAGAAGATAGTAAAATTTTAAAAAGCCACTCTTACTTCAGCGAGAAATGTCAGATGGTCAGTAGTCCAAAAAGATCTTGGAAGAGCATCATAATGGGACAGCTAGGTGGTGCAGTGAATAGAGCACCTGCCCTGAAGTCAGGAGGACCTGAGTTCAAATTAGGCCTCAGACACTTGACACTTGATACTAGCTGTGTGAGCTTGGGCAAATCAGTTAACCCCAATTGCCTTGCTTTTTCCCCTCCAAAAAATATCAAATAAGAGAGATTGAGGAGTAATTACAGAAAAATTAAGAGCAATCCAAGAAAATCAAGAAAATTATAAAGAGAGTCATTTGGAAAAAGAGATAAAAAAAAAAACTTAAGAAAATCACACCTTGAAAACTAGAATTGGACAAGGTGAAGTAAATGATGTTATGAGACCAAGAAAGAATTTTTAAAAATCAAAAGAATGAAAAAAGAGAAGAGAATGTGAAACATTTCATTAGAAAAAAAAAACCCAAGTGATTTGGAGAACAGAGTAAGGAGAGACAACATAAGAATTACTGGACTTAGGGCAGCCAGGTAGCACAGCGAGTAAGAGCACTGGCTCTAGTGTTGAGAAGACCTGGAGATCGAATCCTGGGCTCAGATACTCAGCACCACACCCAGAAATAACTGGCCGTGTAACCTTGAGCAAGTTACTTAACCCCGATTGCTTTAAAAAAAAAAAAAAAAAAGAATTACTGGACTACCCGAAAGTAATCATCGAAAAAGGATCCTGATATGATATTACAAGAAATTATTAAGGAAAATTGTCCTGAAGAACAAGAGATAAAAGGAGTAATAGAAAAAAAATCTACCAATCACTACCTGAAAAAGATCCTAGGAAGAAAACTTAAAAAAAAAGTCATAGCTAAGTTTCAACATTCCAGGTTAAGGAGAAAATATTACAAGCAACAATAAAAAAATTTAAATATTACAGAGCTACTGTCAGGATTACAGAAGGCTTAGTGGCTTTCACACTAAAAGACCATAGATCTTGGAATACTATACTTCAAAGAGCAAAAGATCTTTTACTAAAAATAATTTACCAAGCAAAATCCAGTATAATCCTAAATGAAAAGAAATGTACATTTAATGTACATTTTGTTTCAGTTCAATTGTGACAAAAATAGAAAATTCAATTTATAAGCTCCAGGAGAAATATAAGGTAAATATTAAATACTTCTTATATGGGAAAATGTTATCTGTATCCTTAAGAATGTTATTATTACTTAGGTAATTTGGAAGAAAGGTTGGGGCTAAGTAGATGGGGTGATTCTAAAAAACAAAATTGAGTAGGAAATGGTAAAAAGGAGTAATTATACAAATGAGGTGTGAAAGAAAGTACTGAGACAGAGGAAGCAGGTGGAGGGGAGAGGGCTGGTAGTGCTGGAATCTCACTTTCAGACAGTTACAGCTAAAATAGATTTAATTAAAAGAGATAAACAGGGAGACTACATTATGTTACAAGGTACTGTAGACAATGAAGACAGTGAATCTATACTAAACCTATATGCACCAAATATTATAGCATCTAAATTTTTAATAGAAAAGTGAAATGAATTATAGGTAGACATAATACTGTAATAGTGAAGGGCTTGAATTTTCCTCTCAGAACTAGATAACATCTAACAAAAAAAAGAAACTACAGAAGTGAATAGAATTTACAATAAGCTAGGTAATCTATGATAGATATCTGACCCAAGAAAAATTACATTTAATAAAGGACCACAGAAACACAGAATAAAGACTAATTGGAGACTAAACAACCTAATGTTAAAGAATGAGTTGGTTAAAGAACAAATCAGGGAAACAAAGAATTTCATTAAATAGAATGACAATAATGAGACAACATATCAAGACCTATGGGATACAGCAAAAACAGTAATTGAAGGAAAATTATATCTCTAAATGCTTACATTAATAGAGAAAAAGGCCAATAAATTGAGTATGTAATTAAAAAAACTAGAAAGAAAACAAACTAAAAATCCCCAATTAAACACCAAATTGGACATCTTAAAAAATGAAAGGTTAGATTAATAAAATTGAGTGTAAGAAACCCATTGAATTAATAAATAAAAGTAGGAGTTGGTATAAAACAAGAAAACAAAAATGCGATAGGTAAATCATTTGTTAATATAATAGCCAAATTCCAAAGTTCCCAGATCAAAGAGAAAATACTTCAAGCAATCAGGAAGAATTTAAATATCATACAGTCAAAGTCAGACTTACATAAGATTTAGTGGCTTCCATGTTAAAGAAGCTGAGGACTTGGAATATGATATTCTGGAGGGCAAAGGAACTAGGATCACAACCAAGATTAACCTATCCAGGTTATGAAGGGGAAAATGGATATTTAGTGAAGTATAGAACATTCAAACATTCTTGATGAAAAGACAAGAGCTGAATAAAACTTAACTTTCAAATATAAGATTCAAGAGAAACATAAAATGGTAAAGATGAAAGAAATCATAATGATCAATAAGGTTATTTTTTTTTACATTTCTGTATGAGAAGATGATACTTTAATTCCTACTTTACCATTATTATGACTTTTAGAAGGAGTATATATAGATAATGAAATAATATCAATACATAACATATATGTATCAAATGTCATAGCATCCAAATTCATAACGGAAAAGTTAAATTGGTTATAAGAGGAAACAGAACTAGTTATATAACTTTTCCCTCTCAGTACTAGAAAAATCTAAGCAGGAAATGAACTACAAAGAAGTTGAGGATATGAACAGAATTTTAGAAAAGTTAGATAGAATAGACCTTTGGAGATAACTGAATGGGAATAGAAAGGAGCATATCTTTTCCTCAGCTGTACAAAAACTGACCATGTATTATTGCATAAAAACCTCACAATAAAATACACAAAGGCATAAAAATTAAATGCATCCTTTTAAAACCACATTGCAATAAAAATTACATTAAATAAAGGGCCATGGAAACATAAAAAATTAGTTGAAAACTAAATTATCTAATCATAAAAAATGAGTTGGTCAAAGACTGAATCATAGAAACAATAAATAATTATATCAAAGATAATGACAACAATGAGACAACATACCAAAATTTATGAGATGCAGCCAAAGCAGTAGTTAGGGGAAAATTTACATTTTTAAATGTTCACATCAGTTAAATAGAATAAGAGTACATAAATGTCATTCAGTTTACAAAAATAGAAAATGAACAAATTAAAAATCCTCAATTAAACACCAAATTAGAAATTCTGAAAATCAAAAGAGAGATTAATAAAACTGAAAACCATTGAACTGATAAAAAGTTGTTGGTTTTATTTAAAAAAAACATTAAAATAGATTAATCATTGGTTAATATGATTAAAAAACAAAACCAAATTATCAGTATCAAAAATGAAAAGGATAAATTCACCATCATTGTAGGGAAAATTAAAGCAATTATTAGGACCCAATTTTTTTTTCCAAATTCCATGTCAATAAATCTGACAATCCAAGTGAAATGGATGAATATTTACAAGAAATAAATTGCCCAGATTAACAGAAGATGAAATAGAATAATCTCATTTTAGAAAGAGAAATTGAACAAACCATCAGTGAGCTCCCTAAGAAAAAATTCCCAGGACCAGATAGATTCATAAGTGAATTATTCCAAACATAAAAGAACAATTTGAATACTATGTAAACTATTTGGAAAAAAGAGGCAGAGTCCTTCTAAATTTCTTTTGTGACACAAATAATGCTGCTGAAATCAGCCAGGAAGAATTAAAGCAGAAAGAAAACTCTAAACCAATTAGTGTAATGGATACTGTTGCAAAAAATTTCAAATACTAGCAAGGAAATTACAGTAATATATCCCAAAGATCTTATACTATGACCAAGTAGGATTTGTACTGGAATACTGGACTGGTTCATTATTAGAAAAACTACCAGCATAATGATCATACCATTAACAAAGCCACCTATGATTATCTCAATAGATGAAGAAAAAACCCTTGACAAAATAAACATCTGTTCCTATTTAAAATGTGAAAGCATAGGAATTAAATGGAGCTTTCCTTAAAATGAAAAGTACTATCTAACTAAAACCATCAGCAAACATTATTTGTAAAGCTAAAAGCCTTCCTTCCTAGTAAGATCATGGATGAGGCAAGGATGTCTGGTTCTCCCAATTATTATTGAATGTTATACTAGAAATGCTAGGTAAAGCAAAAAAAGAAAGAAAAATTGAAGGAATAAGAATAGACAACAAGGAAACAAAACAGTTTTTGTAGATGATATGATAGTAAACTTAGAGAACGCTAGAAAATCAAGTAAAAAATTAGTCAAAACAATGAACAACTTTAACAAAGGATGCAAATCTACATAAATCATTAACATTTCTATGCATTATCAATAAAACCCAGAAGGAAAAAATAAGAGAAATTCCATTTAAATAGCAGACAGTACAAAATACTTGGGAGACTACATGCTAGGGCACACATAGAAACTATATGAACATAATTGAAAAAATACTTATTCCACAAATATTGATCTAATAAACACCTGAAGAAATAGTAATTGCTCATGGATAGGTTCAGCTAATATAACAAAAATGACAATTTTAACTATAAATTGCCTATTCAGTGCCATGCCAATCAAACTACCATACTTTATCGTGCTAGAAAAAAATAACATTCATCTGGAGAATGAACAAAAAGTCAAATTTATATCATGGGAATCTATGGGGAAAAAAAAGAATCCATGATCACATCCTGAAAGAAATTTCCAAATCTCCCAGGAATATTATAGCCCAATTCCAAAGCTCCCAGATCAAAGAGAAAATGAGGGATTTTTCATTACAGTAATTGGTTTAGAGTTTTCTTTCTGTTTTTGCCCTTCCTGGTTGATATCAGCACCATATTTTCTGTCACAAAGGAAGGTGTCTTAGCAGTTGCAGATCTCAAACTATATTACAAAGTGGTAATCATCAAAACAATATGGTACTTGATAAGATATAGAGTAGCTGATCATTAGAAAAGATAAGGTACAGAATATATGGAGGTAAGTAACTATAGCAACTGTTTGATAAACCCCCAAATCCAAGCTACTGGGGCAAGAACTCATTATTTGACAAAAACTGGGAAAACTAGAAAGCAGTGTGGCAGAAACTAGCCATAGATCAACATCTCATACAATCTAGCAAGATAAGGTCAAAATGGATATGTGATTTAGACATAAGGGGTTATTGGTTGCTGTCCCTAATAACTGAAGAGGACCAAAAATGACATCACTATATTGGGGTCAAGGTATGGTGTGTCTGACCATGGCTGATCAGAACAATACAAACTCAAAAGACCATAGGTAGCCAATGACTTAATGAGGCAACAGGAAATATTAAAACAAAGATTTTTAAAAATTGAAAAATGTAAGGTATCATAGCAAAAACAACTGATGTGGAAAACTGAAGAGGGAAAATTTAGGAGTCATTGGAATATTTCACAGTCATGACCCAAAAAAAAAGCCACATTATAAATAAATAAATATATATTTGCTTTTTGGAGGGGGGAGGGCAGGGAAATTGGGATTAAGTGACTTGCCCAAGGTCACACAGCTAGTAAGTGTTAAGTGTCTTAAGTAGGATTTGAACTCAGGTCCTCCTGACTCCAGGGCTGGTGCTCTATTCACTGTGCCACTTAGCTTTCCCCACATTATATTTCAAGAAATCATAAAAGAAACCTTCCCAGGTCTCTTGGAAACAGAGGGCAAAGTAGAAATAGAATCTATTGGCCACTTCTAGAAAGAAACCTCAGAATGTAAAATCTCAGAAACATAGCCAAAATTCAGAGCTTTTAGGACAAAGAAGGTTTCACAAGCAGTCACAAAGAATGAATTCTAGTACTGAGGAGCCACATTAAGAATGATGCATGAGTTAGCAGTTACTATCATAAAGGAGTAGAGAGTTTGGAATACAGTTATTTCAGAATGCAAATTTTAGGCTTGTTGTTCAGTTTGCAGTGCTCATTAGAATCCTTAGTCTAACTCTCACAGCCATATATGCTATTGGAAAAACCATAGCTTTGACTATATGGACCTTTGTCAGTAAGGTGATATCTCTGATTTCACTATGCTGTACAGATTTGCCATAGCTTTCCTTTCAAGGAGCAAATGTCTTTTGATTTCATGGCTTTAGTTGCCATCTTCAGTGATCTTTTAAGTCCCCCAAGTGGATTCTATTTCTTCTCCCTCTATTTGCCAGGAAGTAATGGGACAAGTTGTCAAGATCTTTTGATGTTAAGCTTCAGACCAGCTGTTACATTCTCTTCTTTCACTGTTATCAAGAGGCTTCTTAATTTCTCTTCACTTTCTGCCATCAGAGTAGTATATCATCTGCATATCTGAGATTGTTGACATTTTCCCCAGTAACATTAATTCCAGTTTTTGATTCATCTAGCCTGGCATTTTGCATGATGTACTCCACATATAATTTAAATAAATAAGGTGACAGTGGCCTTGTTGAACTCCTTTTCCAACCATAAACCAATCAGTTGTTTCATGGTCCTTTCTGTTCTTGGCTTACATATATATTCTGTAAAGACAGGTAAGATGATGACTCTCATTCCATTGAGGACTTGCCACATTTTGTTGTGATCCACACAGTCAAAGGTTTTAGTGTAGTTAATAAAGCAGCATTAAATGTTCTTCTGGAATGCCATTTGTGCATAATACAGCCAGTGTTGGTAATTTGGTCTTTAGTTCCTCTTCAACTCTTCGAAAACCAGCCTGTTCTGGTAATTCTTGGTTCACATATTGCTAAAGCCTAGCTTGCAGAATCTTAAGCAAAACCTTGCTGACATGTGAAATGAGTGCAATTGTTCTGTAATTTGAACATTCCTCAGCATTGTTTTTCTTTAGGATGGGGATGTAAATCAATCTTTTCCAAACCAGTGGTCACTGTTGTGTTTTACAATTTCACTGGCATATTGAGTACAACACTTTACTCTCCATCATTTTTAGGATTTTAAGTAGCTCAGCTGGAATTCTATCACCTCCACTAGCCTTATTGTTAGCAATCCTTGCTAAGGTCCACTTGATTTCATTCTCCAGGATGTCTGGCTCTAGATCAGTAACCACACCATGGATGTTGGTATATTCTTACCACCTCCTTTTTAATTTCTTCTACTTCTCTTCAGTCTTTATCATTTTTTCTTTTATCATGCCCATTTTTGCACGAAACTTTCTCTTGTTATCTCTTGATTTTCTTGAAGAGATCTTTTGTCTTTTCCATTCTTTTGTTTTCTTCTATTTCTTGGCATTGCTTATTTAAGGAAATCTCCTTTATCTTTGGAATTCTGTATTCATTTGGATATAGCTTTTCCTTTTGACTTTCCCTTTTGCCTTTATTGCCTCAGCTATTTATAAAGCCTTATCAGACAGCTATTTTGATTTTGCTTTCTTGCTCTATTTTTTCTTTGGAATATTTTTCTGTTGCTGCCTCCTGTACCATATTGCAAAACTGTGTCCATAGTTCATCAGGGACTTTACCAGATTTAATTTCTTAAATCTATTTATCAACTCCACTTTAATATTTATAAAGGATGCTGTTTAGGTCATACCTATAAGGTCTCATGGCTTTCCCTATTTTCTTTCATTTAAATCTGAATTTTGCAATTAGAAGATCCAGGCCTTATTTTCTTACTTTATAGGGCAGAGGTGGGGAACTTGGAGCCTTGAGGCCACATGTGGCCTTCTAGATCCTCAGGTATGGGTGGCCTTTTGACTGAGCCCATGTTTTATAAAACAAATTTTTTTTATTAAGGGGATTTGCTCTGTGAAGCTTGATTTCAAACAGTCTGACCTGTCTTGGGTAACTATGCACAGACCATAGCTCATAGTTTCATTGAGCTCTTCAAACCCTTCCACTATGACAAGGCTATAATCTGGGGGTGGGTTGTGGTGGTGTGGAGAATTACAGGCTTATGACCAAGAATAACGTATATAGGACAACTGAGTATAATCTTGAGAGGGAAAATGGACCTTTAAATTAAATTGAGGACTTTCAAGCGTATCTAATGAAAAGACTCAAGCTACATAGAAACGTTAAAGTACAAACACAAAAGTCAAGAGAAACATAAAAAGGTAAACATGAATGAATAATCATATGGGGCAATAAACAAGGTTAAACTGCTTATATTCTAAGGTGAGATGAATCCTGTTACCAGGGGTCTTAGAGGGAATTTCAGTAAACAGAAGGCCTGAGAGTGGTTCTATTGTATCTTGATGATCTTAAAAGTAAAATAGAGAATGGTAGGGAGAATATACTAGGGCAGGTAAGGAAAGAAAGGTTAGGGAAAATTATCTCATATAATTGGGGTACACAAGTTGAAATCTATATAGACAAGGAGGAAAGGGGAGAGAGGCAGATACTTGACCTTCATGTATTAATTGATTGAAGCATGCACACATAATTGGGTACAAAAATATATTTTAAGTTAACTGAGATATAGGAAAATGGAGAAGGAAAAACTAGAGGGTAGATTGAGGGAGAGATTAGCTGTTAGCAAATCAGACTCCAAGGATGTACATAAATATAGTAGCTCTTTTGTGGTGGCAAAGAATTAGAATTTGAGAGGTTGCAAGTTATGGTATATTAATGTAATAAAATACTGTTGTTCAGTAAGAAATGAAGTCGATAGTTTCAAAGAAACCAGGGAAGACTTATATGAACTGACATAAAGTGAAGTGAGCAGAAGCAGTAGAACATCTTACTCCAAGGCACTATAAAATCAAATGACTTTGAAAGAGTCAGCAATTCTGATCAATGTAATGACCAGGTATGATGCCAGAGGACAAATGATTTAGGCATAAGGGCTTATTGATTGTTCCTTGTAATTGAAGAAGACCAAAATGTTATCACTGTGGGTCAAAGTACAGTGTGTATGATGCTGTTTACATCTTGATAGAGAAGTGACGGATACAGATTGCAGATTGACAATTAAATTTTTTTTTAATATGGCTGATACAGGAATTAGTTTTCCTTGACTATATATATTTGCATTGTTTTTTTTTTCCTTTATTTTTTGATTGGGAGTGTGGTAGGTGGTGAGGGTGAGAAGATGGATTTTTGCTGATTGATAAAAGCTTTTTTTTTTTTTTTAAAGGAACTATCCTCTCCATATTTTTTTTAGAATACCTCATCTGGCTCTCCCATTTGCACCCATAATGCCTTACCTTGTATTTTACTTTTCTTTGTTTATGTCATTATTCTGAGTAGCAAAGAAATTCATTGAGAACAGAGACTGTAATTCTATCATCTTTGTTTCCCCATTTTTTTTTTACTATTTTGCCTTTCTATTGAATCCCCTGTGCTTAGCTTCACACATGTTATTTGTTTAAAAAGTGTATTTTCACTTTTTCCCTTAAGTCAAACCCTCCCATTTTATAGATGAAGAAGTTAAAGCCCAGAAAGGTGAAGTGATTTGTCCAAAGCTTTCCCAAGTATTAAGTGGCAGAGCTAGGATTTCAACCCAGATTCTCTGATTCCTTATTTAGTGCTCTTGCAGTGCAGAGGAAATCATGTAGTCACAAAAGTTACATAAATGTTCATACAGTTACATCTAACAATATCACTTTTAAAAAAGGTTACTGATGGAAAATACCAATATTTTACATTAAAATATTCCTAGCAGCAGTATTTAAAATTGCAAAGAAGAAATAGGAAAGAAACTATGTGTCTGGGGCAGCTAGGTGGCGCAGTGAATAGAGCACTGACCCTGGAGTCAAGAGGACCGGAGTTCAAATATGACCTCAGACACTTAACACTTACTAGTCATGTGACCTCGGGTAAGTCACTTAACCCCAATTGCCCTGCCCTTCCCCCTCCAAAAAAAGCAAAAAGCAAAATAAATAATAACAAAAAAGAAACTGTGTCTAGTCATTAGTTCGGATAAATAGTTTTATGTGAATGTAACAAAAGACCCAATGCAAAGTGATTAGACTTCTAGTAGGGGATTGTGCGTTATCGTGAGAATTGGATTGTGTGATGTGAGACCATAATTAGCAGAAATGCTAATAAACATCTTGTAATAAGCAGACTTCATTTCTCCAAGGCTGATGACAGGTATATGCCATTGAATTTATCTAGTGCATCCCAAAGTGTCATACCTCTTGATGGAGCCTATGTAAAGATCAAAATACAAGAGTAGACTCAAAAAAATCTCAATGGGACACATCTACATGAGCTCAGTCAACAACATCTCAACAAAAACGTGCCAGACAACTGACTGCCATATGGATGTATTTATGAAAATGTGTTTATGATAGCAATAGTTTATGATAGCACTTATGATAGCAATTATGAGGTTATTGCCATCGGAAACCACAGAAGGATTTTCCTTAGAGATTCCAGTCTTAAAATTCAATGTAGATTATGAAAGGAGATAGTGGAGATCATGCAACATATTATTCCCGTTTACAAAAGATTTTTACCTACTAAATACCTAGGAAGACATGGCTAAAGTTATGTCAAAAGCTTGGTATCTTTCATAGATTTATCAGTGACAATACTGACTTCAAAATATCCTGAGATCTCAACTAATTAATTGCCCTAGAATGAGACCATCATCACAAACCAAACTATTGTCCAAATTGCCTGGGCATAGCATTAATCCATATACATTTAACAATATTTTAAGTAGATGTCACAATGCCAAATAATCATAATTTGTAAACAACATAGAGCAGACATCTTTCAAAAAATAGAGGCATAACAGAGGATATCAAGATCATGTGGAAATAGGATGAGATGTATGGCATCCTTGTTGTCCTGTCTTCTACTAGAGGTGCACTAAATATGGTTCAGTGAGCCCACAGAGGATTCAACTGCAAGTAGTAGTTATTTAATGTACCTGTGAGATGTTCTGAGGAATATTCAACTTGTCCCATGACTTTCTATATGAACACCACTAAAAATAATAACATAAGAGTATAAGACAGGTATGTTCACATGCAGTCTAAATGTATAAAGATGGTACATGTATGATATGGATATATATGATCTGAAGCTTGACCTGCTATGGCAGAAAGGAGGAAAGCCAAGGGCCCTGTCTGTATTGTCAATACACTGTGTAAGGGGAGAGGAGACAGGTAGGCCCTAGGAATTCCTCTTGGGCTGAACTGGGCCTCTAAAGAGGGATACTGGGCTAGAATTTTATATAACTGCCAATCCTCCAAGACCACCAATCTAGAGTTATGATCCTGGATTTAGAAGGAAAGCTGTTTCTCTAGTTACTCTTAAGGAGAACTGGCATAGTTTCTTCTCAACAAATGTTGATTACGTAAAAGACCATCACAAATTGCAAATATCAAATGAATCTCTGTAAAAAAAGAGCAAACTGAAGAAGTTATAAAGATTAAAATATATCAAAGACTATGCAATGGTGAATGAGATTTTCACCTGGGAGTGAGATGAGACCTCAGATCAAACTAAGAGAGAAAGAATAGTCTCACCCACAGGCAATTCTCCCTGTATTACAAATGCTGGAAATTCGACATGTTAGGATTCTCTATGTGTTTGTAAATCTAAGGAGAACTTGGACTTTGTCTCTCATGATCATCTCATAAAAATTCTCCAGTAATCTCTAGTCAGGTCCTTCTTCACTTAAGTCACCAGTTCCTTGCTAGGCTCCTCTCTGCCAATCAGGAGTTACATCTCCTGTAGGCAGTATACAACACAATTCCAGAAAACCACTTCAGACTTAGTAGAATCAGCCTTATAATGATAATAATGGTAATACAATGTTCTGAATAAGAAAAATTAAATCTAGGTGGTAATAACTCATTATGTCCTTGTGGGTCAGACTCTTAGTGGAACTAGGGAGGTTTGAGTTAATCCACCACACAACACCAACTTTTGCTGTTGAAAGCCAAGAATTTGTGGAGCAGACCCAGGGCCATTTAACTTAAGCATAATCTCATGTGGATTGATCTGGGACACAGCTATGGGCCCTCAAAGCAAGGAAAAATATAAAAACAATTTTAGGACTTTGGCAGAAAGGTCCTGGGACTCCAGGTTATTCCCTTATATGGATTAAAATCTGCTTGTACAAGTGGAGTTTGGTTAACCCAGAAGGGGTGCTACCAAGTAAAATATACGAAGTCTAAGGAGGAAGAGATTGCTTTGTTTTGTTTATTCCTGCTTTTATCTGCCTTCCTGTCCTTAAAAAACATCTTTCTCTCTGTCACAAGGCCCTCTTTTCCTAATCCTCTTAAACATTAGTTCATTTGATTATGTTGTATATTTCAGGCTATATTCTTCTTTCTTTTCTATACAAACTACATAAAAAACTTAATTGGTTGCACAAAAAGACCATTATAAAGTAATTATGTTTCTACAAAGGAGTGACAGCTTCCTAAATAACAGGAGAAGGTAGGAAATCCTATGAATTACATTCTGCTTGATAATAATAGACAGAATGACCTTATGAAGTATCATTGGACCTTCCTATTCTTTTATTAATCCTGGGTAGTTTTGTTTCCATGTTTGTACAACTTGGCCCCCAGTGGTTAGTTGCACAATTTATATTCATATGAGATTGTTGGTATTTTTTTTCTTTCTAGATACAGTCACTGCTCGAGGTTATACTACTGTTCAAAAGAACTGGCTTATTCTAGGCTTCTACATTTCTCTACCCTTTCTCATCATTGTTATCATTATTGTTGCAAAATGGGAAAAAGTGAAAGAATTGTGCAATGTACAAGAAATTCAAAGTGAAGGGTAAATTAACTTTGTACACTTTATTTTTTAGATAAAATTAAGGAAAAAATGCCCAACTTTACACTTGGAACATCCCAAGTTTAAAGTCATTCTGAGTAGATTAGTAAGATCATAAAGAGAATGTTTATGTAAAAGATTAAATAAAGAATAAGAGAATATATTTGCTCCTGGGCAACTTGTATTCAACTGGGAAAACATTTTTAAAAAATATAACCTTTCTAGAGAATTAAAGTTGTCCTGTAACTTTTCTCTAGCTCTTGGGAGAGAGTTCTGGCCACCTCCATAGCAGGGAACCATGATGGCTAAGAATATTTTGTGATATGCACTGAACTTCCCAAACATCTCAAAATCATAACAGGAACCATAAAAAATAACTCTTCCCTCTTAATAATGACTGGGAATAAATAGACATGAAAAAAATCAAAGAAAGACTAGAAATCTTGGCAGAGAATGAAGAATATAAGGTAATAGAATAGGCCTCACTTTGGAAATTGCCTGGAGCACCTGGGTTTTCTATTTCAGCAGATATTTCTACCTTCAGATCAAAATCAGTTATCAAAATTATCATCCACTGTAAAAAGTGTAAAAGAAACCTAGTTATTGTAAGGATAGTAGAAGCATTTATTTTGTAGTGCTTTGGGAAAGGCAGTCTGGTTCCTATATTTATGCCTGGGAAATCTATGTCTGTCCTAAGGACTAGCTGTCTATGTGGAGGAGACTTTTATCTAGTTGAGAGAATGTTCTATAAGGCTATATGGGTGATGTACGTTTTGATTAGTGCTTCTCTCACTTGTAGCTACAGAGTTAGGTGATAGTTAAGCAGCAATCTTCTATAGTTCAATCTAAGTAAATGAATTCTAGTCTAACTCTTTTCTTTCCCCCTTGTATTTCAAGACACTGCAAAACAACCACCAGCTGCTGTCTGTAGTGAATAGGAGGGAATAAAATTGGGGATAGAGTTAGGATAGAGGGAATATTATGGGTTTGGGTTTTTTTGTAGGTCCTATTTCAGGGCTTGGATACTGTGAAATTTGTTTGACCAGCCCTAGTACACTGTAGCACTGCTCTTAGTAGATGGATCACCACCTAAAGGTAAACAGGCTTTCCAAGAGAAAAACAACAACAACTTGGGGATAAGTGACTTGCCCAAGGTCACATGGCTAGTTTTTTCTGTTAAGTGTCTGAGGCCAGATTTGAACTCAAGTTCTCCTGACTCCAGGGCCAGTGCTCTGTTCACTGAGCCACCTAGCCGCCCCTACAACAACAACTTTTTAACAAATTCACCAAGACATATGCCATGAGAGGCAGTCATAAGGGACAAGTAGGTGGGAGAATACAGCTTCTTCTTATTATTAATTGCTATTGTCTATATTGTGTTTAATTAAGAATGATTCTTTCTGAGGTTTTGGTTCAAATAACCACTTAATTTCTCAGTATTCTACATTAATTTTAAAATGTCTTTTTTTCCTTTAAAATAGATCACTATCAGGAGAGAGCAGCATATCGCATAGTACAAGGTGAAATTACATTTTTTTTTTTTTGCTGGAGAAGAACTAAGAATCATTGTATGGATTTCTCATTACCCATTCATTCTTCAACCCCTTACAATATAGCTGCCAACCACACCATTGTACTGAGACATCTCTTACAGCAATCACCAGGATTCTCTAAATTGCTTTCTGGTGGCTTTTTACACTTTTGCTTATAATCATTATATCCCTTGGGGTCATGTCACAATACCTCCATGGATTACAGAGCCCACCACTTTAGAAACCTCTAATATATAGATTAAATAAAATTACCTGGCATTATTCTGGCATTTAAGGCCAGGCCTTCTATAGTCTGCTTCCAGTCTATTTTTTCAGTCTTATTTCATATTACTCCTTGTCATAAATTGTACATTTTAGCCAAACTAGATTACTGGCTGTGAGATGAAGTTGGCATTACTTCCTCTATCTCTGCATTTATATAGAGCATCTTCTATGCTTAGAAATCCATTTTCTTTTCAGCACCTTTTCACACTCTTTCCCTTTCTTCAAGGTTCACCTTTTCTTTGAAACCTTTGCTGATTTTCTTTCCTCCTCCTCCCACACCTCCCACACAGAGAGAAAGTGTTTTCTCTCTCAGGTTTTCTTTTTCAAATTAGTTTTCTCAAATGTTCCTAACATACTTTATCTGGATTTCTCTTTTGTCCTCATCAGACCCTTCCTCAATTACACTTGGTATATATATCACATTCACCCTTTTAGATACTACATTTCTTGAGGCCAGAGCCTATGTGGCATTATCTATCTTTGTATTCCAAGACTAGAGTACAATAGATACAAAATAAAATGTTGTATTCAAAGAAATTGTTTTTAAATTTTACTTTTTTCTCTCTTTTTCAATTCTATAAATAGGCAGTAATACATGTTTTTTCACTCCTCCTAATCTAGTATTTTATAGAAGGTGGTAGGGAGGAAAAGTATGAATAGGAAGTGGGCAGGAGGCAGTTAGAGATTAATATAGTGAAGCCAAAATGAATTGAACTTTACCCACAGATATTTCTGGTTAGGCTATAAACGTTTCCCGGGTTCATTGGTCTTTATTAGGTTGGGGATACAAGGACTAGACATTTTTTGTACTAACATGGTGATGAGAACTATCTACCTCTTATTATCCAGAAATTTGTAATCTGTAGCTCTTTTTTCATACTAACTGAGTATCCATGTAAGACAAGGTATTATATAGATAATAAATAATAAAAAATCTTCAGTTTATCCTGTTGAATATCTAGATGTTTAGTTATTAATTAAAGAAGTTAGTGAATGTAATTAGAACTTGAACTATGTGAACTGTTTTTCTCCAGTACCTTGCATTTGCATACATGTGTATGTATGTATCAGTATCCTCAGTACTCATGAAGTTACCTAATAATTATATTTAGACCAGTAATTTCAGCCCAAAGAAAATACTCTGACTCCTAAAGGAGAGGATGTTGCCTCTTCCAGGATTAGTGCTCCTTTTCTCCCCTAATCTCTGACATCAAATTCAATTTTTTGATTGGTGTCATAAGATAGATCCATGACTGAAGCAAAGGCAAAGCAGTTTAGTCTGAAAGGTCTTCCGCATTCCAGTAGAGACTGGATTTATTGAAACATATTGGCATGAGGTTACTGTTCTTTTATGGGTTCTAGCTTATATAGTCAAACTTTTTCCTGCTTTCCTTCTCTCATCTCTTTCCTGTTCAGTAATGCCCAGTGTAATTTTTTTTGTCCAATTATTTTCCCCAGAATTACTACTAGTCTCTAGAATAGAGTTTTAACATCCATTTTTGACCAGACCAAAATTCCTTCCCCAAATTGAGTTAGACATTTCTAGAGACAGCTATTCTCTCCAACAGATATTCCCAAGGAGAAGGAGAGAATATTATGCTTTAAAGGTTTGGTTAGATTCAACTGATCAATTTAACAAAGACAGAGGGAAAGGGAGAACAAGATAAGCAACTTCTCTTACAAACTGTACTGATTACATTTTTCACTGAGAAATCTGTAATAGCTGAATTGGAAAGCTCTTGCTTCCTTGCTAAATATTTATGTCTTTTTTTGCTTCTCAGTGATCACAGTACCTAAACTGCCAAAAAGTGGAGACTAGAGTGAGGAAATGACCATACTTTCGCAGAAGCCTGTCTAATGAAATAAAGAAAAACTTTGCTTTCTGTTCATTTCTTGTTAAAGGTATTACTTCTCACAACAATAAATCAAATGAATGAAAACTTGTTCACTTCTTTCTAGTCGTCTTTCCAGTTTTTCTCCATTAGAGACTAATGATATTGTTTTAATTTATGATCTCAAGTTCCAAAATAAGATAAGTGAATAGACCATGAGGGAATCTGGAATAATTACCTTTTTGGCAGCTCTGACACTGCCCAATAAACTAATTAGCCACCACTGGAATTAGAGGGAGAGATCCAGCTATCTTGGGCACCAAATAAATACTACAGTGAAAAGAATTTATAGACTAGATTAATGTACTCCAATAAGTGCCCTATCATATTTTTAGATGGAGGCTTTTATTTTGGGGGGATGTCTTCTGGGCTAGAGTGAGGAAGAGGCACAATAGAAATTTGAAAAATCAGGACAACACAGTAATTCCTATTTAGTGATCTAGTCCAGTAGTAGGAGCAAACATACATAGCTTTCTAGCACATCTTGGAAGAACTGACTGTGGAAGAGAGGAAATAAGAAAGAAGGACATCAGCTTTACTAGCATCTTAGATCATAAGATAGGGGCTGATGGAAATCTCAATAAAAATTTAGCTATTTTCAACTTCATCTAGTATTTGCCTACCTAGAGACTCTAGAACATAATCTGTTTTATTATCTGTAATAGTAATTGAATTTAAAGATCCCCCTGTATTGGCTTGGTTTTTGGTTTGATTGTGTTAAAACCCACAGCTTGTGAATCCCACTTGTGGGATGGACTTGTTGACGTGAAAAGAGAGTGCTGAACTGGGAGGAGCTGATGATGTAAATTTAGAGAGACACAAGAAAAGAGAGAGGCAGAAGAACTTTTTAGAAGCAGCATCTTTGAAGGCAGAGAGAAACTGAGAGGATTGCTGAGGGCCACTTTGACTTGCCTAGGACTTTTGAGGGCTGCCACCCAGAGCTGCCAAGGACTGAGGAGACATGGCTGTCATGCTGGTACTTTGTCTGTTTTGATGTTGTTTTGCCAGATTTGTCCACTGGTGAAAGACAGTCCTGTTGTTGCAGAAGTCTTGGAACGTTGCTGTTGGTTCAGAGCTCCAGAGACTGTTCTGCAGACAGAGAGTGAATTCTGTCCACTGGTGAAGGACAGTGCTGTTGTTGAAGAGGTGTTGGAACCTTGCTCTTGGTTCAGAAGCCCTGAAGAAGGATTTTCTTGTTATATGTTTACAGAAATCCTGGAAGAGGGTTTTCTAATGTTTTCAGGGGTCCTAGGACTATTCTGTAGACAGAGAATGAATTAACGAAGAGACTGGCAATGTATCTTGTGGCCTTGCTAAGCTTTGTCTCCCCAGGAACAAAGATTGCTGAGAACTTGCCTGTGTCAAGATGAAGAAAAGACCTAAATTTGGGTATTAAATGCTGTGCTTAAGCTTTTTGTAACTCTGGGGTAGATTCAATTGTGATCCAAGGGTGGGGAACTTTTGACCTTTTTGTGCTCTGTGATTGAACAAATGAATGTACTTTACTTATGTTTGGAAACTAATCTCCATTTGAGAACAGGGGCTTTGTGATGGACTAAATGAATGTACAGCCTAGGGGTGGAGTAGTATTTAGAAGAGGGACTCTGTGATTGATTAAATCAATGGAATGTCCAGGGTTGGGGTAGTACTTGATTAAATCACACTTGGTAAATGCTGTATTTTGAATTATGCTATATGTTGATTCTCTCTGTTCTTAATTTGTCACTGAATAAAATGGAGAGCACCTATGCTGGTATTTTGAACCTTGGGAAGTTGCCTTTGCTTGGCATTACATTATCCAAACATTTCTAATAAACTGAATTCTGCCTCAACTACAAAGAATCTAGGGGCTAATTTAACTATATCTCTACACACACATGTAAAGTTAGAATTTCATTTTTTCCTAAAGGTTAGGAATATTCTTAACTGGGGGCTCAGAGCAATTGTGGATTAAACGCATAACTTTTCATCTAAAATAAACTCCTGAAAGCCAAATAAGAAATAAATGGACCTAAGCCTCTGTAATGTAATGCCAAAAGAAGGCAACTTCCCAGGTTCAAAATACCAGCATAGGTGCTCTCTATTTTATTCAGTAACAAACCCAGAACAGAGAAGATCAAAACATGACATCATTCAAAATACAGCATTTACTAAGTGTGATTAAATAATCTCCAAGGACTACCCCACCCCAGGACTTTCCAATCATTCAATCAATTACAAAGTCCCAGTTCTAAATACTACTCCACCCCTAGGCTATACCTTCATTTGGTCCACCACAAAACCCCTCTTCTCAAATGGAGATTATTTTCCAAACATAGGTAAAGTACCTTCATTTGTCAATCACAGAGCACAATAAGGTCAAAAGTTCCCCACCCCTAGGATCACAATTGAATCTACCCCAGAGTTACATCAAGTTTAAACACAGCACTTAATACCCAAATGGAGGTCTTTTCTTCATCTTGACAGGAGGCAAGTTCTCAGCAATCTTAGTTCCTGGGGAGACAAGGCTTAGCAAGGCCATAAGATACATTGCCAGTCCCTTCATGAATTTATCCTCTGTCTGTAGAACAGTCCTAGAACCCCTGAACACATCAGCAAAGCCCTCTCCCAGGATTTCTGTAAACATAAAACAAGAAAATCCTTCTTCAGGGCTTCTGAACCAACAGAAAGGCTCCCAGACCCCTGCAACAACAGCACTGTCCCTCACCAGTGGACAGTATTCACTCTGTCTGCCGGACAGTCTCCAGACCCCTGCAACAACAGTACTGTCCCTCACCAGTGGACAGTATTCACTCTCTGTCTGCAGGACAGTCTCAGGCCTTCTTAGCGAACAGCCAGGTTCCAGGACTTCTCCAACAAAAGGACAGTCTTTCACCAGTGGACAAATCTGGCAAAATAACATCAAAACAGACAGACAAAGTACCAGCAAAACAGCCATGTCTCCTCAGTCCTTGGCAGCTCAGGGGGCAGGTCTCAAAAGTCCAGGGCAATTCAAAGCGGCCACCAGCAATTCTCTTAGTCTCTCTCTCTCCACGAGGTGCTGCTACCAAAAAAGATCTTCCGCCTCTCTCTTGTGTCTCCAAATCTACGTCACCAGCTCCTCCCAATTCAGGACTTTCTTTTCACATCAACAAGCCCATCCCACAGGTGGGATTAACAAACTCTGGGTTTTAACACAATCAATTTGAAAACCAAGCCAATACAGGGGAATCTTTAATTGCCATTACTATCACAGCCTCTAAACTTAAATGAACTAATTAGTATAATGGTGTTAACATTTAAATAATTGGGAAGATTTTAATTGTGCATGGCTAGGCTATTACAATATATGATGCTATGTAAATTAATATACAAATTTAGTTTTATAAATCTGGATAAAATACATTTCAAACTATATTTTAGAGAATCAAAAGGTAAAGAATTTCAAAGGAAATGAAAAAAGTAGGAAGGAATAGAGCCTAGTAATATCAAATCACAAATCACACTATAAAATAGTAATCATTGAAACAACTTGGTACTGATTTAAAAAATCCTTATCCTAATAGAAAATTTGATCAATAGAACAGGTTAAACAAGACCCAGAAGCAACTGAATGACTCAAAAGACACCAGTGACCAGACTAAGGACTTCCTATTCCACAACAAATGCTGGGAAAGGTGAAAAGCAGTATGGCAGAACAGGTTTAGACTATCAGTTTTTTTTTCAGTTATGTCTGACTCCTGGTGACCCCATTTGGAATTTTCTTGGCAAAGATACTGGAGTAGTTTGCCATTTCCTTCCCTCGCTTTTTTTTTTTTTACAGATGAGGAAGCTGAGGCAAACAGGATTAAATGACTTGCCCAGGATTACACAGCCAGTAAGGATCTGAAACCCGATTTGAAGTGCCACCTGTCTGCCTAGTTTAGATTGAATCTTACCATACACCACAATAAACTCCTAGGTAATAGTTAAATATAAAAGACTCATTTTTTAAAAATTAGAGGGCAAAAGAATATATCTTTTACAACTACAGCTGACAGGAAGAATTCTTACATTATTAACAAGGGAAAGAGATAAATGAATGTATAAGCATTTATTAAGCAGTTAACTACATGCCAAATACTGTACTAAATCCTGATGATATAAATATAAACACAAAGACAGTTCTGGACCTCGAGGAGTTTGTTTTAATAATGAGAGATCTCATGTAGGGGATTGGTGGCCAGGGAAATTTTAATTTAGAAAGTTACAGGGAAGATGGAATCACAGACAAATAGAGTAAGATATAAAATGAAGCATTCCTTAAGTATAATAAGCCATGAGGCACTCACTGTCAAGATAGTAGGGTTCCAGGGCAGGAGTAATTGAGCTAAAAGGGAGAGGTATTCTAGTGCTTGATCTCCACTTTGGACAGGATGGTGAGAAGATGACCACGTTGCAAAGTGACCCATGGTTAGAGACTCCCTAGATGAAGTGGGCTGAGTGAAGCTTTCACTAATCAAGCAAAGGGACCCCAGTATGGGAGATCTGGAGTTGAACAGATTAATTAATGATCTCAACAGATAAAATGAACAATTTTTATTACATTAAATTGAAATGCTTTTGCATACCACAATAATTAGAATAAGAAATTTAGAATTATAACCATGAAATCACAAAATTGTGACCCTTTAATCTGATGATACTGTTATGTATGCATTCCAAGGATAATCCTGGCCACTTCACTTAGCCTCTCAGCCTCAGTCACCTCATCTGTAAAATAGGGATAATAGTAGCACCTGTCTCTAGGGATATTGTGTGGATCAAATGAGAAAATAAAATTTAAAATGAGTTGCAAACCTGAAAGTGCTATTTATATGTTAACTCTATTATTGCAGATAAAATATAGCCAACATTTTGGGTGATAAAAAATATCTCAATAATACTTTGGGATAAATTATACTATAAAGTAGTAATCATTAAAACAACTTGGTATTGGTTTAAAAATCCCTCTCCTAACATGATATTAAATTGATATAAATTCTACCCTTAGGGTCATATTAATTACCCAAGCAAAACTGATATGAGTCAACAGTGTGATGTGGCAGGAAAAAAAAAGTTCCAGGCACTGGGGTAGTCTTTCCCAGTTTCCAATCACACTCTCTCATGAGACTATTTCAAAGATTTCACCTATTTTATGTGAACTGGGACATCTGTAATAAACTCCCTCTTTTCTCATATTCTATGCTTCAAAACCTCTTTATATCATTCCCCATTCTCTATTCCTTTTCCCCAATCTTAGGAGAAGGGGTGGCCTCCTTTTTTTTTTCCACCAAAGCCAGTATCTCTCATTGTGCTCTTTATTCTTTCCTCTCCCATCTTTATAGAATATAAACTCCTCGAAGATATTTTTGACTCTGTCTTTTTATAAAGCTTTGAAATAACCCCCCATTCTCTCTTCCTTTCCCTCAGCTTAAGGACAATGAGATGGACCTTTTCTTTGCTATTGCTCTCCTACTTATATCCTTGATCTCACCCATTTATGTCTTCAGCAGACTGTCCCCACAATCATCTAGTCTCTGCTTCCAAACTTCAGACACAAAAGAAAAAAGTGCAGAAGACAAAAATAGAACATTTTGTTACTAACTTGTTAAACTCCATTTTTCTTAAAAAAAACAAAACAAAACTGAGTAGTAGTTTAGTTTCTTTACACAATCCTTTTCCCTAGTCTTGTGTTATCCCGAAATATTTGTTAAGTTCACAAAAAATGAACTTTTTGTAATATTAATTAAACAATTTTAGTTATTTTTTTTAGGTTCAGTGTTGTTTCCAATAAAATATTTTTGAGGGGGGAGGTTCTTTTTCTTGAAAAGATTAGGAACTATTGATTTAGTTCAATTTATTCCAGAATAAGAATTTCCTCTAGCAGAGGTTCTTAACTCTGGGATATAAAAATCTGTATTTCAATAAAATTGTTTTCCTCTGTAATCCTATGTATCTCATGCTTTTAATAACATTCTGAGAAAAGGTCCATAGACTTCACCTGACTGCCAAAGGGTTCCATGACACAAAAAAGGTTAAGAACTCATGTTCTACATTCTAACTAGTCATCAAGCTTCAGCTCAAACTCCAGTAGATATATTTATGCAAAGATATATTTTTTTCCCTGATAAATGGTTTCCTTCTATTCTTCATTTCTGCATGTGTGTGTATAAAAGCTTTTTCAGTTTCATGTAATTAAACATTTCTTTTCTCATTTGTGATCTCCTTAATCCTCTTTAGGGTTACCTTTTTTAAAATTAGGAGTGTAATATATAATTTGCACATCAAGTAGCAGTATTCTGGCTTCACTTATTGGGTCTCTCTGATGCTTTTATCACATCTTTTTGGCCATGTCTGCAGGAAGCATAGAGACTTTGGGGAAGAAATCTGACTTGATAGACAGCTTAGTTGACCCATATTCTCAAGTTTTCCAGTTTGCTGTGATTTTTGATCCTTGATAGGGTTTGCAGTAGGGAAAAGATGGAAGTTTACAGAAAGAAAAAGAATCTATTGATGAGCCACAGGAAAATGTGAGGTACTGTTATGAGGTGCACTTCAGTATCTTGTGGCTCTTACATATTGGTACTATTGGGAACATGATGGCTAGCACAGGATGAGAAGCAACAAAAAACATTAACTGGGACCACTGCAAATTTTTATCTAATCTGAACTAATCCCTCACTGAAGCAAGGCAGATATTCTACTCCTCCCTAATCAGTTCACTATCCCAATTCTCACCATGGCTATCCTCAATCATCTCATCTCTCCCCAGACCTGCCATGGCACCTTTTGCCCTGTCTGCTGAAGACCTGGTCTCATACCTCACCAAAAAAAGAAATGATGCATTTGCCAAGTGCTCCCTTTTCTCCTCCCCTCATCTCACATCACTCAGATATGTTTTCCCACAATTTCCTCCTTCATTCTAGTTTCAAGTAAAGAGGTGGCCCTTCATCTTGCCAAGATGTATTGATCATTTCTCTGGCCTCATTCTTCCAGAGTAAAGCCAGTTATATTTTCCTTTCAGGTTCAGAAGGGCTGTTATTTCTTCTCTAAGGCTATTGGTTGGTTCAAGTATTTTACTTTCAGTGTTCAGAAGGGTTGTTACATTTCTTCTCTAAGGCTACTGGTTGATTAAAGCCCCCATTCTGGGCGTGTATTCTGCATTCTATCAGTGCCTAATGCTACAGTTTCATTTAATCAACTGACATAAATTAAACTTTACAAAAGGATATATTTACTTTCAAGCTATAGCAAGAACTATAATGGTGCATACATTTCCCTCCAACACACTGGGGGCACACTCTCCCCTATTTTTGTTGTTGATCAGTTGTTTTTAGTCTACCAGAGATATCATGAGTCTCATAGGTCCCATGCAGCCCACAATATTCCTGAATGAGACCCAAACTAGATTAAAATGTAATTGGGAAATATTTATTTATTTAATTTTTTAAAATTAGTTTGTTTACTTTTAGTTTACAAGATTCTATTCCACAATTCTTGAGTTTCACATTTTGTCCACCTCCCTCCCCTCCCCCCCATGGCAGCATATAGACAAGTATAGGATCTGTAAATACTTTCACATTATACATTAGTCAGGTTATAAAGACAGATTGTATCAGATGGAATGAAAAATGGTAAAGAGGACACAAAACCAAACAAGAAAAGGAAAAAGATCAGGTATTTTGCTTCCATCTGGATATAAACTCAGTTCTTTCTGGTTCTTTCTCTGGATGCACACATTTCTCTCCATCATGAGTCTTTTGGGATTGACTTATATCCCTGCATTGCTGAGAAGACTCCAGTCTATCAAAGTTGGTCATCACACATACTTTGTGTCTGTAATTGTGTACAAATTTCTCCTGGCTCTACTCTTCTCACTCAGCATCAGTTCGGATAAGCCTCTCCAGGTAAATATGAAGTCCATCTGCTCCTCGTTTCTTATAGCACAATAATATTCTATAACATGCATATACCACAACTTGTTCAGCCATTCCCCAGTTGATGGGCACCCCCTTAATTTCCAATTCTTTGCCACCACAAAAAGAATTGCTATAAACATTTTTGTACATATGGGGCTTCCTCCCACTTCTGTGATCTCTTTGGGATCCTAGGAGTGGTATTATTGCTGGGTGAAAGGATATGAAATTATTTATAGCCCTTTGGGCATAATTCCAGATTGCTCTCCAGAAAGGCTGGATCAATTCACAACTCCACCAGCAATGCATTAGTGTTCCAATTTGCCCACATCCTCTCCAGCATTTGTCATTTTAATTGGGAAATATTTAACAAGTGCAGAGATCCATTTACATTTGAGTTCGACACCATTGTCCTACCCCCCACCCAGGTTCCTGGAGAGAGGAGGCTCTGTCTTAATGCAGTCTCTCCAAATCATTGTTTCCATGAAATTCACATTCAGATGGGCAAGTTCTGTCTCAGCTACTCCTAAACTGGGTCTTGAAGATTGTTCCTCACTCCTTGTTCCCAAAGCTTCTTCCCTTACAACATTCTCTCTTCTGTCACTGAAATGCTGATATTTAGGAAGCAGGCAGCCAAGAAGTATTGGGCAAGTTTGCAAAGTGGTGAGGGGTGAGAACAGAGATGAGATGTGAAAGTAAGGCCCTTTCAAATATTATTGATTCATTTTACACCTCTTAAAAGTGTTTATCTGAGGTTTTGAGTAGCTTAGTTGCATATGAAAAGGCCAGTGGAGACAATGAATTTACTGCCTCCCCCAGACTGCCTTAATACCTTTGATCTAACTGCTCCTTTTGAATAGACCAATTATTATTAGAGCCTGAAATATTAGAGCCTGAAAAATGGCTAACCTGAACCCCAGAGGTTTGAGGGGATCATTGGGCAAATAGCTATTGCCTGATAATGGCCTTGCCCATAGAGGTGAAGATTTGGGAAAGGTACTGGATGTTCATAATTAGGGTGAAGACTTTCACTGAGGAGCCCCAACCCTTAACAAGGAAAAGAGGCTATCTATATTGGTTCTCTAACCTATTGTCTGGGAGATGACAACTTTAGAGCCTAGGCCATAAGGTGTCAGAATTGAATAGGCTTTTGCCAATCCTAGGCTAATGATCTTTGTCCTTTTTTTGGGATTGACTGGGAGGACATCATGACTTCTCTGAGCATTTGTTCCATCATATTCTAGGCACTCTCTGGACACCTGAACTCCAATGCAGTTGCCTTGCCCTCCTCCATTCCCCCTAATGTCCTGTCCCACAACACACTGCTGCTTGATGCTCTGAAGCAACTCCACCCCCAAGCTGAAACCTTATGGACAATGATAATCTACTTGAACTCATTCTACAATGATTTACATAATCCTACCCCATCAATCCCTCTTTACCCTAGTAATTCTGGACCACCAGCTGCCATTGTTCAAACCTCATTCTTGACCTTCCACTGACTGTTCTCTTACATCCCTCTCAGACCCTCCAGTGTCCCACTTTTAAGCTACCCATCCCTTCCACTGTGCTTTCTGGAATGCCTGTTCCACAGGTAACAAACTATCTTTTATCTTAAACCTTTTCCTTTCTTGGACCCACCATCATTTTGCAATCACTGAGACCTGAATATCTCTGATAGTTTCCCTGGTCATACTTTCCAACACTGGCTGCAATTTCAGTCATTCTTCTAACTCATTGATCAAAGTGGGGTAGTTGGAATACTTCTTGTTCCTCAATGACAATTCTAGGCACCCTCTCTCTACCACCATCACTCAGTAACTTCTCTTCCTTTGATATTCATTCAACCCATATTTATCACCCAATCAAGATTCTAGTAGTTGTTGTCTACTAGCCTCCATGACATCCACTTTCCTTCCTCAATGAATTCAATGCCTTGTTCACAATCTTTTTCTCCTCCCCAACTCCTGTCCTCATACTAGATTTCAATACACATATTCATACTCTCAAATGTTTTAACCTCTCAGTTCCTCAACTAACTCATTTCCCATGTCTTACTCCTGTATACCACTAGAGCTGCACACAAAGATGGTCAGACCCCTTGATCTTTCCATTATTCACAAATGCATGACAACTTCTATCTTCATGAATTCTGAAATTCCTTTATCTGCTCTCAGTCTGTTACCATTTCACCTCTCCCTTTGCCTAGCTTTCCAAAACCTTGTTTTTCCTTTTTCCATGACCTCTAATCCCTCTAACTTCTCAGTACTTTCCCAGGCCATCATACCTGCTCTGGCTATCTTCTCCTACCTTTCCCATCTTAACCCCTTGGGAAACCAGTTCCACTCTATGCTGTCTTCTCAAGAGTTCCTGGAATCCTTACCCTATCACTGATCTTGACTTTGAAAATCTGAGCCTTGTATTTACTCATACTATCTCTGTCTTTGCTCCTGTTCATCTGTTAATTGACAGATGGAGAAAAATCACAATACTGTGCTGACTGGTTCCACTACAAATTTATGTTACATAATGTCAACTGGGCCCTCATTGTAGCAAGGTAATCCTTTTACATATCCCTGATTTAGTATGTTGCTCACCAAAGCCAATATTTCAAACCTTTTTATTCCTTCTCAAATCTCCCATTGGCCTTCCTTCCTCCCATCGTTAGCTGAGAACCTTGCCTCATATTTCACTGAAAAAATTGAAGTCATTTGCTGCTTCCCTGTATCCTATAAACATACCCATGTGTAATGGGGATGTAAATTTGTAAGATCTTCCCTGCCCCTAGGCTAAAGTGCACCTGGAGCCTGGTGTGGATTGTCAGTAGATACTTCTTGATTGGCCAGTGAGTCAATAAGGTTGTTACATTCTCTGAGCCAGAAGAAGGCTATATAAGCCCTGATGTGTAGCTTTGTTTTGGGGCTCACTTTGAGAAATGTTCTGTGATTTGATCAGATGAAACTCTGGGAAGCCATTGTCCAGGGCCCCCAGCTTTGAAACCCAGATGTTGTTTGGTATGGATGTAATGGTTGGACAGTTTGGAAATCTGTCTACTTGATCTGTTTCTGTCTTGATAATTCTGTCTGTATATTTTGAAGTTCGGGGTGCTGACCTCTTTCCCCTGAACTAGGTAAACGATACATATTTGACTGATTAAAGTAAGCTTGTTAACCCATTTTGAATTGCTTCCATTTAACAAAGCAGATCCAAGAACCTGTGGTGGCAGTAACCCTGGGGACGCTGGGGTGCTTGCTGCTACACCATGTCATCCCCATCTTCAAAGAACCTTCAATTGATCTATCCATTGTCATCCTCTCTTCTTCCTTTTTTGGTCAAACTCCTTCAGAGTGCCATCTATAATCAATGCATTCATTTCCTTTTCTCTCATTCCTTTCTTAACCCTCTGTTGTCTGACTTTTGACCTAATCATTCAACTGAAATCACTCTGTTCAAGTTTAGAAATAATCTTTTAATTGCCAAAGCAAATGATTTTTCCTCAGTCCTCATCCTTCTTGACCTCTTAGCCTTTGACATTGTTGCTCATCCTCTTCTTTGATACTTATCTCTGGGTTTTTATGTCCCTGCTCTCTACTGGTTCTTCTATCTGATATTCTCAGTCTCCTTTGCTAGATCTTCAGCCAGATCACACCTGCTAACTGTGGGTTTCCCCTAAGGTTGTGGGTCCTCTTCTCTCTATATATTTATTTAACTTGGTGATCTCATCAACTCCCATGCATTTATAACTGTCATCACAATGAAGGTGAATATCTGGTCTGTTTGTCTAGTCCTAATAACCTCTCCACAGATTTTAAGTCTTACATCTTCACTGGTTTATTAGACATCTCAAACCAGATGTCTCAATGACATCCTAAACTCAAATATGTCCAAAACTGAACTCATTCTTTCCAAGCCCTCAACTCATTCTAACTTTGATATTACTGAGAGTAGCATTGTACAAGCAATCATCCAGGTTTGTGACCTAGATGTCGTCCTTGAGTTGTCATTCTCTCTCACCCTACCCCTCCCTAACCAATGGGATCCTGTTGTTTCTATCCTTATAACCTCTTTTGTATATACTCTCTTCTCTTCACTACCCTGGTTCTCATCATCTCACATATGGAGTCAGTCAGTCAATAAATATTTTTTAAGACTTACTATGTTCCAGGAATTGTGCTGAGTGCTGGGGATACAAAAAGAGGCAAAAGTCAATTTCTGCCCTAAAGGAGTTCATAGTCTGATGGGGGAGAAAACAAATATGTACAAACTATATCCAGGATAAATAGGCTATAATTATAAGAGGGAAGGCACTAGAATTAAGAGGGGTTGGGAAAGGCTATCTGTAGAAGGTATAATTTTTAGTTGGGACTTAAAGGAAATCAAAGTGGAGAGAGATGTCTACATTTAGAGAAAGAACTTGAAAGAACAGAGTTTGAATGCAGACTGAAGCAAACTACCTGCTCTTTCTTTTTTTTGTTTGGTCTTGTTTCCTCTTTCTCATTGTTCATTCCATCCAATACAGTCCTTCTTTATAACCTAATGTCTATGTGAAAGTATTTGCAGATCCTGTACTTGATTGTGTGTGGGGTACGGAGACCCTAATCCAAATTGACTACTCGGACACCTCAAAGTGAAGATAGGAAGTTTATTAGAATCTCTCGAGAAGCGGGCGGTCCAGTCGCTGGAACAATGCCCAGGAGAGGAGGCCACCATATAGAAGCTAAAGCTGGGTTAAATAAGAAAAGGGTTACAAACATTAACATAATTATTACTAATGAGGTTCTAATCTTGTTGGATAATATACATAATACATGAAGTTTATTACGTAGGCACAGTAACAATCTTAGAATACTGATCCCCCTTCAGTCTTACCCTAGACGCATTCTTATCAGGACTTGAGTGCCCCAAGGCTACTGTCTGTTCCTCGATTGGTCAAATCCACCTGCTGCTGCCAGCTCCTTTCCATTCTTCATTATTTTTAGTATTATTCAGGAGTTTTAGTCTGAGAACCAGGGACTGAGCTTCTTTCCCAAGGTTACTGCCTGTTCCTCCTTATCAGCAGACTTGTTCAGCAATTCTTGCAGTTCTATAGAAACTTAACTCTTTTATGCTAAGCTGGGTGAAAAGGGCTGACTAGAATAGAGCAACTATATAGAAAGATTTCTAAAGTTTCAAAGTCACATAATTTCTAGAAAAATGGAAACTTTAAGGCCTAAGGACTTACTTACTTACTTACAGATAGTCTCTAAGAAACCACACTTTTTTTTACCTGTCCCATATAATTGTATGCCGCCATGGGGGAGAGGGGGTATGGGAGGAAGGGGGAGAAAATTTGAAACTCAAGGAATTGTGGAATTGAGTCTTGTAATCTCAAAGTAAATAAGCAAATTAATAAAGAATAAAAGAAATCAAAGAAACCAGTAGGCAGAGATGAGGAGGGAGAGCATTTCAGGCATGGGGGACAGCCAGAGAAAATGCATGGGCTGTTTTAATAGTCTACAAGTTGGTCTACCTGCATCAAATCTTTGCTTACTCTAGTCCATCCTCCACTCAGTTGTCAAATTAATCTTCATAAAGCTTAAATCTCCTATTCAGTCAACTCTAATGGCTACTTATCATTGCCATGATCAGATATAAAACTTTTTCTTTTAAAGTCCTCTGTAACTTAGCCTCTTCCTATCTTTCTGGTCTTCCTATACTTTACAATCCCTCTAACCCCCAACATACTTTGTGATCCATTGACACTGGTCTCCTTGCTATTCCTTGAATACAACACTTCATATTCTGACTCTGGGCATTTTTATTAGCTGTTCCCATGTCTGAAACCCTCTCCCTCTGCATCTTATCCTCTTACTTTCCCTAGCTTCTTCAAGTCTTAGCTAAAGTCCCATCTTCTGCAAGAAGCATTTACTAGGCCTCATTAACTTTAGCACTTTACCTCTGATATCACCAGTTTACCCCATATATACCGTGTTTCCATGATAATAAGACACTGTCTTATTAATTTTTTTGGACAGAAAAACACCAGAGGGCTTATTTTAATGAACATTGACAGCAATTTTAATAAACAGGTAAATGTGAACAAAAAAATGTACCTTTATTCAATAAGCAAATCACTGGGGAAGAACAGGATGACGCGCTCACTGCTGCAGCTCTGATGGGATGCAGCTGGGAGCGCGGCGTGTGTTTCACCCGGGGGGGGGGGGAGACGGTGCATACAGAGGGTACTGTAATGTAGCGTGTAGCGCAGGGGATCACCTTCACTACAGTAGCAATCTCAACAGGGCTTATTTTCGGGGGAGGGCTTATTTTAGAGGAATCTTACACAGTAAGGGGAGGGCTTATTTTCGGGATAGGTCTTATTATTGGGGAAACACGGTAGCATTTTTGTACATAGCTGTTTGCATGTTGTCTCCTCTATTAACAGCGGCATTCCCCAGACCATTGATCCTTTTTCCAGCTCAGCCATTGCAGCTGACACCTGAGGAAGAAACTCCTGTGCAGAAGGGACCAGTCATTCTCACCTGCTGTTAACCAACTTCCATATACGGAACAGGCAAGACAGGCTAACTAAAGCAGCAAGGCACTCGGAGGAAGAGACAGGAGGGAACATATGCTGGCAAGTCAAACTTGAAAAGGATGACCTCTAAATCAGTATTGATTAATTTATTTTAGTTTGATTGTAGGTTTAAGTTTCCCTTCCTTAGGAAGAGCCAACTTTAACAGCTAAGCTAAACTAGCATAGATATTCCTGTCAATTGGATTGGAACCAGCCCATAACTTGTGGGTGGCCAGAGCTGAAAAACAGCAGGCCAGAGACAGGAGAGTTAGGAAACAAATAGAAGTTTAATTGATTTCAGAGTGAGGAAAACAACGCTTGCAGGCAGAAACCCCCATCCTAAGAAGGAGGGCTTAATGCTGCTGAGGCTTGCGCCACTTATATACATGAGAGGAGTTGGCCCACAAACACAATCATATTTAGGTCTTGAGACAGTACTCATGGTTGGCATTTTTGGGGACAATACAGGTATTCTTGAGTCCTGTGGGAACAGTTGTTGTCTTAAGTCTTGAGGGTCGTGATTACTCTGCAGGATACAGAACCAGAGTTCTGGGACAAGAATTGGAGTGCAATACTGGTAAGTCACAAGGAACAGAGATTGTGAATATGTGATGGATGGTCATGGGAAACAGGGGGAGCTAAATCCTCAGTGAACACCTGTGGTCCAAACAGTACACTGTGCCAGAGGTTGATGTTATTCTGGGCACAAAGGATTATTGTTATGCTAAGCTCGGGGATAGCCTGCTTGATGGGCCTTAGCTCTGGGAAACAGGGTATCTCAAAAATATTTTGACATTCCTTTAAACCTAAATTACCTATGTAGATTTAATGAATAGATTTTGATAACAGATAAGTTAAAGAAATATATCTTTGTAGGAATAATAATCATAAGATTAAGTTAGACACTATAGGACTCTTTGCTAAAGGTGAAGTTCCTCTTTCCAGTCTTAATGGATAAGTTCCGCTTTTTCTTGAAATAAAGGTTAAGTCCTTGTTTTCCAGTCTTAATCCCCCTTTCCAGAACTCTCTGAAGACCCCCTTTTTCATAGCTGAAAAACTTAGTCAGTCTACAAGCCCCTTAAAAAGTAATGCTTTTAATTGCAAATGCTACAGCCACAGGACAAGGATTTCTAAGGCAATCTCATCTTGACAAACAGGTTGATAAACATGGGCCCTAATCCAAAAAAGTGTCAGATTTAATAGCTGTTCTACCCTACGCCCCATTAAGCCCCCAACAAGCCCACACACCAAATGTTGACATGACAACTGTACCAATGTGGGTTAGGAAATCTCTGGAAATGTAAAAAATACAGATGACTTGCCTTGTTCAATTGAATTATGTTCAAAACAAGCTTCCTAAGATTGCCGTAATTTTAATTTCTCTTTTTCTGTTATAAAAATAAGGACTGTAAATCACTTGTCTCTATAACCTCTGAGGAATCAGTAGACCTGATTTAATTGTAAATGCTAGTTTTCCAAATAAATCATTATATTTGGATAGCCACCTTGGTCTTCATTGATCTCCCCTTCTACCTTGATAGAGATAGCCGATGAGTCTGAGCTTCAGCCTTAGGAATGGCAGTGTCTCCCAAACCACCAGACTAGCTTCTTGTCCAACCTCTATTACTGAGGGGAGAAATGGCTTACCTTCCTCATAACCACCAGCTGTTACCAGTTGTCAACAATAGGCAGATAGACACAGAAATCCTGTGAGTTGCAGCACCCCTCATACTGCCAGGCTTGTTTCCAGGCAATTCTCACAGCCATCCTCTGTGGAAACTTTGCCATTCCTGTGGCAAAAGTGCCAGCTATCTTCATCAGCAACAAACCAACACAAGACATGTCATTTCTTATCCCTGGGGACTTTGCACAGACAGATTCCTATGCCTGGAATGCACTCCATCTTAGCTTAGTTCAAATCCCACCTTTTACCTGAGACCTTTCCCAATCTACTTCAGCTGTTAAATTACCAAATCACCTTGTATTTATCTTGTTAATACTGATGACTAGGTCAGGAGGTGCTAACAGTTTAGAATGCCAAGGGAGAGTTGCCTGAAATTAATTCACACACTCAATTAATTCACACTTTCAGTCAAGTGGAAGTTTATTGTAATGCCAATAGTAGTAGGCAAAATTCCTTTGGGGAACTTGCAAACTAGTGAGGATGGTAGGGGGCTCATATGGAAAATCGACAAGGGAAAGGACTGCCAATGATGACAATTAAGAAATCTTGGGGTCCAGGTGTCTTTGGGAACTATGGATGGGAAAATGCAGGGAGTCTGCAGAAATAAATACCTTTGTTGATACCAGACATTGAGGGAGAAAAGAGAGTTTTTCGTTTAGTTGCCAAAGGCATGGACCTTGAGGAATCTGGTACCAAGAGAATCCTTGGGCCATCTAGGGACAAAAATCCTTGGGCCAGGCACCTCCTATGCCTGTTCTGATAAAAGAATGTGTTCTGCAGCAAGAGAAAATTTTCTCCTAGGACAGGGGCCTACTAAGAAATTGGGAAGTTTCCAGAGACATGATCTCAGGGCTGGGGCCCCAAGTACCCTGTTAACTCCCCCCTTAAACAAGTGGGACCCAAAATATTTTGAGGCAAGGGGTGAAGGTCTCTGAAAATGCTTCCTGTTGGCAAGTGGCGAAGAGTTAACTTGCCTCACAAGGTCCTGTCTGATAATAATTTAAGATCATTTGAACACCAATAAAGGCAAAAGCCTGAATTAATCAACCAGAAGAAGCACCTAGGACTAACAGACATGCCTTTCTTTGTTCTCTGAGTAAACCCAGAATGTCTCTTCCTGTGTCAACAACTATAAGACCAGATGAAGCTGACCAAGAACATTCCTCTGTTTATGTCCATTAAGGACGAGGTGCCTTAATCCAAGACACTATCTTGAATAATGAGACTTTACTTATCCTATTATTTTATGGACATATACTATGTTATGTTATTGACAGAAGAAACACAGATATCCTGGATTGTAATTTCAATTGACACTTTGTCAACTCTTATTGTATTTACAACTTATTTAATTAAGAAAATTCCTTTTTATGCTATGGTTAAACACATATGGAGATCATAAATCTGACGGACACAGACATCCTAAGTTGGGATTGCTCTAAAAGGTATATAAGTCTTCTCTTCCTTTCTATCAATCAGTCAGAATTGAAGCTCTGACTTCTTGTGCATATATCCACTAGCTTAAGGGAATAAACAATATGGATTTATATACCACCTAGCCTGTTTTTGCCTCTTTTAATCAAACTTCCAGGTCGATGTCTGCAAGGGGTTAGACTTTGGAACCTAACCAGTGAGTTGGGGGGTGGTCTTTGACTCCAGCAAAGGTTAGTATACTTCCTGAACAGTCATCTAGAAGCTGATGGCTTGGAGCCTGGAGGAGACAAATTGGTAAAAGAGGTTAAACAAACAAGGGCCAAACAGATGTTAAAGGAATATGACTGGGAGGAGAATAAGTATGGGAGTTAGCAGGGAAAGGAGCAGTGAAGCCCTGGATCAAGATCTGAGAAATACTGTAGCAGCAAGCACCCCAAGCGTCCTCAGGGTTTGCAGCTACCACAGGTTCTTGGATCTGCTTTGTTAAAGGAAAGCAACTCAAAATGGGTTAACAAGCTTACTTTAATCAGTCAGACATATATCGTTTAACTTGTTCAGGAGAAAAGGTCAGCACCCCAACCTTCAAAGTATACAGGCATAATTATCAAGACAGAAACATCAAGTAGACAGATTTCCAAACTGTCCAACCATTACATCCATACCCAGTCAACATCTGGATTTCCACATTCTGGGTTTTTCAAAGCCAGGGGACTCTCAACAACGGCTTCCCAGAATTCAGCTCAGATCACAGAACACTTCTCAAAGTGAGTCCCAAAAACAAAGCTACACATCAGGGCTTATATAGCCTTCTCCTGGCTCAGAGAATGTAACAACCTTATTGACTCACTGGCCAATCAAGAAGTATCTACTGAAAAACAAGCCTCCCCCACCCCAGGCTTCAGGTGCACATTAGCCTAGGGGCAGGGAAGATCTTTAAAATTTACATTCTTATTACAAATACTTATGCAGGTCTCAATCCAAGCTCCCCATCACTGATATGTTTACATGTTTTCTCCCCTAATGGAATGTAATCTCTTTGAATTTAGAAGCTTTTAAATTTTTGGTTTTGTAATCTCAGCAGCTAGCATGGTGCTCAAATCTGAAACCTTCCTAAATCCACCACAGTGGAGTTGACAGAATCCTAATAAAGCTGCCCCTAGCCCCAATATTCTCACTTCCTTATAGGCACCACTGTACCTACTTAGCCCTCCCATCCCCCTCCAATGTCCTAACTTTCATATATGCCTCATTGTTCACTAGAACAACAGGTGTCCATGAACTCATAGTTCTTACCCAGCAGCAGGCATGTCCATGTGATAGGAAGCCAGCCATTGCCTCTACTTAGGCACTGCCCCCATTCCTCATATTTTCCATAGAAACAGCAGGTGTGTCCATGCACAACCACATCTGTCTGGTACCTGATAGGACCACAACAGTCAGCCAATCAGAAAGCAGCAGCACCTGGGTGCCTGAGTGGGGCCTGGACCCAAAAGCAATAGAAGGGACTTTCTCTAAGTAGGCACCTGTGCAGTAATAGTTAAAGAACTGACCTAGAGTGAATTTATGAGGTAGAGAGGCTTATTATAATATCATTATCACACATATGAACACACCCCCCCTCCCACAGATTTTTGGGGGGTTTTCTGTGTGCATTGTGGATAATCACATGGGCAGTTCCACTGTGGCTGGGACCCCTCCTCCATTACCTAAATCCCTTAACAAACTCCTCCTGCCTTTTTATTTTATTTTATTTTTTTAAAGCAATCGGGGTTAAGTAACTTGCTCAAGGCTACACGACCAGTTATTTCTGGGTGCGGTGCTGAGTATCTGAGCCCGGATTTGATCCAGGTCATCCCGACACTGGAGCCGGTGCTCTTACTCGCTGAGCCACCTGGCCGCCCCCTGCCTTTTTAATATTAATCATATTCCTATAGTCTATGTAAATTTTGATTGTGCAATCTGCATCTTTACCCTACAAAAATCCATCTTGCTTTCTCTGAAGTTGCTGGTTCCTCTGGGAACTTAGTCTTCTTAGTGAGAGGAGTCAATCTCAATAAAAGCCTATATTTGGATTAGAGGTGGTCTGACTTAATTCTTTGGGCCGGTTCCACCACAACACATCACCAAACCTCAACAATTTTTGGCCCTAGGTGGGCAGAGACTAAACGCCAACAGAGTGCCCAGGGTGAAACAAAACCAGCGTCACCCCCTGGGGCTCGGGAGTCCCTAGAGCGAGCCCCGGGGCCAGACACGCCAAAGAAGGTGGGGAGAGAGGAGGGCCCAACCACCTGTCAAGCTCCGGCTGGGAGACCCCAGCGAAAATTTACACCAAAGGCCAAGAGCCATTAAAGAAGCATAGGGCAGGCGGCTCCATAGGCCCTGGCCACCCACTTCTACAGTCGGTTCGCCACTGCCTCCCACCCATTCCCTCATGTACACCTGCACCTGCCTTCCGCTCCGTCCCAGCTTCCTCGCACTTCCAGCCTTGTCCCCTCGCACTTCCGGCTCGCACGCCTACCTTCCAGCCCTTTCTCCTCGCACTTCCGGCCGCCCAGGCGCGAGTTAACCTCTCTTTAGCTCTGAAACGGTTGATTGGGAGGGCGGTTTGCTCTGGCTAAGACTGCAGCTGCGACAAGAAGCCCACGCCATGTTCTACCTCCTGGCCCTGTTTGCAGGGCTCAGTAGGCTGCTCATATCTGGACTTGGTGAGTTTCGGATGAGCCGGGGACTTTGACCAAATGGAACGTCTTATGAAGAATGCGCTTTGCAAAAGCTACACCCCTCCCCCCTTATTTAAAGTCCTTACCCCTAGATTCAAGTCCTGGAGCTGGGACTTTAGCAACCCTGTGTCCTCGCTGCTCTGGGCCTCAAGTGACCTCATCTTTCAAATGGGGGCAGTGAGGGAGGGGTCATTGTCAGGACTAAATGACACCCACCTTGTAGTCTTCTGAGCATCTCTGGAAACCTTCGGGCCTCATGTATACAGGCGCCCTGAAGTCCCCCAGTGCTTCAGCTCAGGACCGGCCACCGACTTCCCCCCCAACCTTAGTTTCCTCATAGGGCTATTGTAGAAAACACTTTTGAACCTTAAAGTGCTCCAAATTACTATTTATAAAAGGGCCTCAATCGCCTTTGTCACCCCCGTTTTATCAAGGAGACATTATTTTTGCACAACGTTCACTTTGGTCAGTAGATTAGGGGAAGTATTTGACCAGGTCTTTTATGCTGTCCCTATGGACAAGCTGGAGAGATGGTTTCTGGGGATTTTGTAAGTTTACAAAATATGGGGGAATCGGCAGGGACCCCAAAGAAGGGACTGATCTGCCTGTTCACTCCATGATATTCTTGCTCTGGACTGATGAAAAGCTGCATACTTTGTGCATGGCAAGTCCCCTATTTTCCATCTTAATTTAATTTGTTTTACTCTGATTTTTTTTCCTTGCCAGGATATCTTTTGGGGTTCCCATAATGTATTTTTAGGATCCCAGTATATGGTAGCTGGCATATGTGGTCTCTGGTCAACCCTCATAGCCCTACATCAGAGGTGTCCTTGGCTGTCTTCTAAGGGGGTGGGAAAGTAGAAAGTATCCACCTCCTCTACCCTTAGAGCTGCTCTACGACCAATATTAGGTTTTAGCATCATAGCAATAACCCCAAATAACTTAGTTTACGTTTTCCATAAGTGAGAGCCAAATTGTAAAAAAAATTGCTTTGTCTAACACTAATTCTGGCTCACAATGTTCACTCCAATTTTACAGTAGAAGAGAATTTTACAATACAATTTAGAAATACAATAATACAAACAATAAACTTCATATGACATTAATTAATTGCATTTCCAAATCATCACATATAAAAATTATTGATAGAAGGTTGGGCTTATCAAGTGCAGAGGCTGGCTTCTTGCTTTGTACTGCTCTGACCCATCCCCCTTTTCCCTCTCCTCACAGTTGTAGACGCTGCAGAAGCTGAGGTTGCTTGCCTAGAGGGGCAGGCTTCAGGGTGCCTCTGTTGTCAGTGGGGCCCCTGCTGTAGCTGCTGTGCCTCCCCCCTCCTTTTTGCCAGGTGGGGGAAAGTGACCCAAATTCCCTACTATTCTCTACCACTCTCTTTTTTTAATCTCATCTGGGATGAGAGGGGTTAACAGAATCTGCTAATATGTTTTTTAGCTGTTCTAACTTTTCACTGTAGCCTTAGCCTATTCACAGAGCCAGGATGACAGGGAAAAGAATCTTGAGAATTTTTGAACTTTGATTAAAGTAAACTTCACTTTTGTGTCCATACTTAAAAACTTCTTTTGAGAGTGGGAGCTTTGAATCAGCCAGGCCAGGTGAGTGGGACTCTGGAAAAGCGTGGCATCTAGTCTCCTCTCCCTTGTATTGGAGAGCTCAAAACTTCATCTCTAAGGCATCTCTTTATCAGATCTATGCATTTTCCCAATTTATATTGGTGCCAAATAGTATAAAAAATTCTGTCTTACCTTAAAAATCAAATTGAGGGATGGCATTTCATTTAAAGTTATCTGGATCTATGTTCCAAATGGTATCACACAGAATCTGGGGTTAGGATGTGTGTGTGTGGGTGAGTGTGTGAATGTGTGTGTGTGTGTGTGTGTGTGTGTGTGTGTGTGTGTGTGTATATATATATATATTTATTTACTTTTAGTTTACAACATTGAGTTTCACAATCCCTTGAGTTCCAAATTTTCTCCCCCTTGCTTTGCTCTTCCCTTCCCCACCATGATGGCATGCAGTCTGATATAGGTTCTACATATACCTTCACATTAAACATTAGTCAAGGTGTAAAGAAGAATTATAACTAATGGAATGAATGAGAAAAAAGGAACAAAACAAAACACAAAAGAGAGAGAGCAAGTAGTTTGCTTCAATCTGCTATCAGACTCTGTAGTTCTTTCTCTGGATGTGGATAGCCCTTTCCATCATGAGTCTTTCGGAGTTGCTTTTTTTTTTCTTGCTTTTTGGAAGGGGGAAAACAAGGCAGTTGGGGTTAAGTGACTTGCCCAAGGTCACATGGCTAGTAAGTATTGTATGAGGTCAGATTTGAACTCAGGTTCTTCTGATTCCAGGCCTGGTTCTCTACTCACTGAGCCACCTAGCTGCCTCAAAAAAAAAAAAAAAACCCTTCACACAACTCACTTTTTTTTTTTGTTTTGTTTTTTTGAGGGAGGAAGGCAGGGCAATTAGGGTTAAGTGACTTGCCCAAGGTCACACAGCTAGTAAGTGTCAAGTGCCTGAGGTCAGATTTGAACTTAGGTTTTCCTGGCTCCAGGGCCAGTGCTCTATTCACTGTGCCATCTAGCTGCTTGGAATTGTCTTATAAACTTGCATTGCTGAGAGGAACCCAGTCTATCAAAGTGAGTCATCACAGATACGATGTGTCTGATTCTGGTTCTGGAGGTTATTATGAACTCTGTCTACTCCTCATTTCTTGTATAGCACAATAGTATTCCATTATATTCATATACCCCAACTTGTTTAGCCCTTCCCCAGTTGATGGGCATCCCCTTGATTTCCAATTATTTGCCATCACAAAAAGAATTGCTATACATATTTTTGTACATCTGAGTCTTTTTCCCTCTTGTGTGATCTCTTTGGGATACAGCCCTAGAAGTGGTATTGCTGGATCAAAGGGTATGTGCTTTTTTATAGCCCTTTGGTCATAGCAATTTAGAAAAATTGTTCTCCAGAATGGTTGGATCAATTTGTAACTCCACCAACAATGCATTAGTGTTCTAATTTTTCCACATCCTCTCCAGCATTTATTATTTTCCTGTTTTGTCATAATGATGGGGTGCCATCACATCCAGTTCCAAAATCACATTTTTCCCTAGCCTCAAAACAGTCTCAGGCACTTTCTCTCTAGCTCAAGGGCAGCATGCCCTAGCAAAATATTTTTCTCTCTTTCTCATACAGTACTCAGCTGCACCTATAGAATTTAGTAGTATGACCCAACTTTGTACTGGCTGAAGCAGCTGTGTACTGGGTTATACCTATCATATGTATACTACCTAGCTTATTATATACATCCTGAATCCCTTGTTAGCTTGGGATATACATATACTCCCAATGATGGGTGGTAGCTTTGTCAGCCCTGATGGCTAGCTGACTTAACATACTTTTCCAGCCTAAAACCACACCTCCATGCAGCCCCCCATTGGGCTATTTTCTGATGAATTCTGGGCAATATGCTTGTGAAGTGGATATTAAAAGTGCATGTTCCTTTAAGAACTGACCACTCCTTAACTCCTCCCTAATCTCACCCTGACTCACCTAGTTAGCATAATTGGCCCAAGTGTTACTATAGGTTATCCTTTAAAAACTTTAACTGTTCCCTTTAAGATTGCAGGTTCCCTAAGAACTCTTGCCCGATGTAAAGCATAACAAATCTTTTCTACCTTGACTTAGAGAATGCTTGAGTCCGTGAATTCATTCCAGACTGCTTTCCAGGGATTCTGATTATTGGGGTTCCTAGACTCCCTGACCCCTTGAACTTTGTCAATCTTAGTCAATCTGACCAGTGATATGTGGTACCTCAGAGTTGTTTTGATTTGCATTTCTCTAATCAATAGTGATACAGAGCATTTTTTCATATGCTTATAGATATCTTTAATTTCTTCTTCTGAAAACTGCCTGTTCATATCCTTTGACCATTTATCAATTGGGGAATGACTTGTATTCTTCTAAATTTGACTCAGTTCTCTGTATATTTTAAAAATGAGACCTTTATTAGAGACACTGGTTGTAAAAATTCTTTCTCAATTTTCCACTTCTCTCCTAATCTTGGTTACGTTGGCTTTATCTGTACAAAAACTTTTCAGTTTATGTAATCAAAGTTATCCATTTTGTAATGCTCTCTATCTCTTGTTTGGTCATAAATTCCCCCCTTCTCCATAAATCTGACAGATAACCTATTCCTTGCTCTCCTAGATTGCTTACAGTATCAGCCTTTATATCTAGATCGTGTACCCATTTAGACTTTGTTTTGATAGGTGGTGTAAGATATTGGTCTATGCCCAGTTTCTGCCATATTATTTTCCAGTTTTCCCAGCAGTTTTTGTCAAATAGTGGGTTCCTATCACAGAAGCTAGAGTCTTTGGGTTTATCAAATAGTAGATTACCATAGTCATTGACTGTCGTTTCTCGAGACTGGTCCACTACTCTATTCCTCATCCAGTACCAAGTAGTTGTGATGACTGCTGCTTTGTAATACAGTTTAGAATCCAGTATGGCAAGGCCACCTCCCCTAGCATTTCTTTTCATTAACTCCCCTGATATTCTGGACCTTTTGTTCTTCCAGTTGAATTTTGTTACTATTTTTTCTAGCTCCATAAAATAATTTTTTGGTAGATTGATTGGTATGGGGTTAGAATTTTAATATTAACTATAGTATTATATGTACCTAAATTATCACACTTAAAAGCATGTTAAATTTAGTTAAAATCTGGATTTTACAACTTGGGAAGAACCCATAGCTCTTGTGATTTCTTAGAATGAATAGGAGCTTTATATAATTTAGTCAAGTTTCCAATTTTAACCCACAGACTGATTTAAAATTTAACCAGTACTTAATTTTGGTTTGTAGGACTCCCTAAATTCTAGTGAGATATTTTAATCAAAGTCAATTACCTTTGGTTGTGTCCTGATTCACACAAAACTCAAAACTTTTCTCTATTTTTTGGTGACCCAGGAAGAGGTCCTATTCCAAAGTACAGCTTTGACTCCTGCCTCTCTTTGATCTTTTTTTTCCCACTCTGCCCCTCCACATCCAGAACTTGGCCAGAGTCCAAGAATGGAGAGAGAAAGAGAGAGACAGAGAGAGAGATTTTTTTCCAGTTACTTTTCTTTTTTTTTTTTTTAAAGCAATTCGGGGTTAAGTAACCTGCTCAAGGCTACACGGCCAGCTATTATTTATGGGTGTGGTGCTGAGTATCTGAGCCCGGACCTGATCCAGGTCATCCGCCGGTGCTCTTACTCGCTGAGCCACCTGGCCACCCCTAAGCAATTGGGGTTAAGTAACTTAATCAAGGTTACACGGCCAGGTGTTTCTGGGTGGGTGCTAAGTGTCTGAGCCCAGGATTCAATCTCCAGGTCTTCTCAACACTGGAGCTGGTGCTCTTACTCGCTGTGCTACCTGGCCGCCCCCCAGTTACTTTTCTTTAAGAGGTTCTTGTTAGTCTTTCCAGACCAGGTAGGATTTTTTCTTTTCTGACTGGCTGCATTTTAAACCTTACAAAGATTCATAAATTTGCACATGGACACAGAGCAGACAAATACAAACAGAAAGCACAGAGAATGATAACTTTTCTTGGTCTTTTAGATTATATCATGACCTTATGAGATGGGAGCTGGGACTGAATGCCAGTAAGCCTAAGGAAAGCCCCTCTATAGCCACGTTCATCTCTTCAGTGGCATCCCACTGGAAGAATGAAGAAAAAATAAAAATGAGTTCATGAAGAACTCCCTAAGAAATTACCAAACAGAGCATCCTATGTCTAGAGGGAATTTGCCAGGCTGCAAGAGCCCTGGGTGGTGGGGCCCAAAAGATCCAGTCAAGCCTTCCTAAGTGCCTGAAGTACCTCCCAGCTAAGAGAAGAGAAAAAAGATAGGCTAACCTTTGGATTTAGAGGGGGTCCAAATCAAAGACTCTGCTTTAAGTAGAATGCAGGGGTGGGGGGGGGAGTGTCAGAGTTCAGAGACTTTGCCTATCCAGGAACACCAAAAACTCTTGCAGTTTCATGGTGTGTTGTGGGGTTGTCTCAAAGAATTTAGAGTCAGACCATCTCTAATCCAAGTATAGGTATTTATTGAGGATTGATGCCCCTCAGAAGAGGGCTAGGTTCCAAGAGGAACCAGCAACTTAGTAAGACGACATAGGCAAATTTATAGGGTAATGATGCTGATTACATGACAGAGATTATGAATATTAAAAAGGCAGGGGGGTTGTTAAAGGATTTGATAATGGGGAGGGATCCCTTCTGTGGTTTGGTGGTCAGACATCCTGGTCATGCTGCTTTTTGATTAGCTATCTATTATAGTTCTGTCTGGTCAAGGTGGATAGTTAGGTATTGTGGTCCTATCTTGGACTAAATGGATGAAGTGATTGTGGTTGAGTACAAGGACACACCTGTTCATATATGTGAATTGGATCTGGTGTCAGTGGCTAGCTGGGGCAATGGCTATATTGAGTTTGGGGACTTGTGATATGATTAAAGCCTCAGGGCATGCTGTTGTTCAGCGAGGCCCATAAGGAAGTTAGACAATTTTGGGGCTAGGTGCAGCTTTATTAGGGTCATTCTTGACTTCTCCCTCATCCTTCCATATCTAATCCATTATCAATTTCTATGAATTCAACTACTACAAAACCTCATGAATCTGTTACCTTTTCTCTAATCAACTAACCATTACCCTAGTTTGAGCAATCCTATTGCTAGGATTATTATAATATTCAATCTCTAGCCTCAGATGATTTATTCAACCTGTTTCACATCTGGAATGTAGTTCTCCCTCCTCTGTCTTTTGAATTCCTTATCATTCTCCTAACCATTACTGTCCCCTACCTTGTCCAATTATCTTGTATTCTAATCGGTATACATGCTGCTTCTTGCTAAATTTCAGTTAGGGCACACAAAGTTGGAAGATTAAGAGAGAAACTGGGGAAGAGGGCAGAATTGGGTAAAATAAGGGGAAACTGAAGGAATATCAGACAAATGGGAAATGATACCATTGACGGATTCATAAGTCAGGGTCTCACTGACTTATCTCAATGCTGTAGCTGTGGAATTGAAAATAGAAAGCAGTCTTTTTCACTCTACTTTACTAATTTGTATGTGGCTTCAATCTCTGTATAGTATCTGTATAGGTGGTGAAGATGCATTAGGTATAAGATAGACACAAGAAAAGGTTAGTGGTAAGTGGGAATGAAGGTAGAAAAAGGACCCTTGCTTATATCCTGGGTAAAAAAACACTACCTTTTCAGACAGTTGTAAAGAAACGGAAGATTATAGATCTAGAGAGAGTAGTAGGAAGCAAAGAGTCAAAAATAAGGAAAAATTATAAGAATTACAAAATCTTGCTGCACAAATTTTGGACATAAAAGGTCGAATTTCAGAGAGAAATGGGGGTAATATATAGAATAGGTTAAATTGATTCTACTATTATGGAAACTTAGAAATGAAAACTACTTTGGAACTTTATAAAGGGGAGCCAGAGAAATAGTAGATCCTGAACTGAGGTTATTTTAGCAGGTAATAAAAAACTTGTTTGCTTTCTCCAGATATTCAACAGTCATTTGTAGAGATCACAGTTCCAGAGGAGATCCTGTCAAATTCAAGTGATTCAGACTCAGACTATGTAAGGAGCAGAATAACTCAGAATTCTAAGTATGATATTAATTCTTATCTTTTTAATTGCACCAAGAAACCTAACCACACTTCATTAAGTAAGTCTATCAACATGTATGAGTACCTAAAAGGAACATACATTTAGCTATTAGCTTCATTGTGGAATGATGAGAGTAAACAAATTGTGGGTTTTAAAGTCATTTAGATGAGATCTCTGTGTCACAAGTGAAGTGGAGAACTGAGGTATTACAAATTATATATCTTACTCTCTCCCCAAAAAAGCCTAAAACTTTTCACTGGAAAATCCAGTTATTTGAGGGGGAAAATGTTTTAGCTTGATTTTCATATATAAAGTCACCTTAACTCTATATGTTACTTCCGTTATGTGACTTAAAAAGTATTGTAGTAATAATATGTTAAAATAGTGTTCTGAAATAGCTAATTTGTCTTCCTAAATTCCTTTCTATTGTGGCATGGTTTTTACTATGTAATTTATTTGCTGGAAAAGATGGAGAAAAATAATCGTACAGCAATTATGCTCTTTTATACTCATAATACTCTGGTGCCCAATTGTAGGTCCGAATCTGGTCCACATGACAGACATTAGCTTTCTTGACATTCCTCTAACCTAATGTTCCCATCTCCTGACTCCAGGCATTCTTCCTACCCCCCCCCCTTCCCGCCCCTACCTTCCCCCAATGCGGGATACTCTCCTCATCTTTTTCCCCCAGCTTCTCTGATTTCCTTCAAGTCTTATCTAAAGTCCCTCTTTCTACAAGAAGCTTTTTTTCAGTCCTTGCTAATTTTAATGCCTTCTCTATGATTAATTATCTCCAACTTATCCTGTCTTTATCTTTGTAGGTAGCTGTTTGCATATTGTCTCCTTCATTAGACTGTGAACTCCTTGAGAAAAAGAGTATTTTTAAAAATCCGATTATTTTAAGAAATTATTTTTGCCTTTCTTTGTGTCTCCAACACTTAGCATGGTGCTTGGCACATAATAGATGCTTAATAAATGCTTGCTGACTTGACTTAGTTGCTCTCCATGAACTAGTCTAGCTAATTATGGAGTGGCTTATTCGTAGCCAGCTGACCATTAAGTGATCATTTATCTTACTATTGTGACCTATTCAACAGATAAAAATATATAATGGCTCTTAAAACCTGTGCCATAAAAATACATTTGGCTTCCTTCCACTTCCATAAAAATATAAAATGTTCTCCTTTTGTACTTGTAGTGATGGTGGCAGAAGAGGGGAAGAGGGTGATAAGAATCTCAGAGTTTTATAGGTTATCCATGGATATTTACCTTTTTTTTTAGTGAGGCAGTTGGGGTTAAGTGACTTGACTAAGGTCATACAGATAGTAAGAGTCCAGTGTCTGATGCTGGATTTGAACTCAGATCCTCCTGACTCCAGGGCTAGTGCTCTATACGCTATGCCATACAGCTGCCCAAACATTGGCTTTTAGTGCCCTTAACATGAGGTCTTTGTGAAATGACTGGCAAATTAATATAAATATAAGCATATTCATATTGGTGCTTATGCTATAAATGAAACGATAAGGCATAAGTAAGTTTGCTATTAAATGAAAGATCTCAGATTCTTCTTAGAGAAGTGATTTGGCAGAATTGGTCATGCACCCAAAGAAATTAAGAACTATCATTTAATGGGATGGTTTATCTCCCCTTGCAGTGATCATGATAACCATAAAAAACAGACTACCATAAAGATAATTGTTGCTTATAGGCCAACATCTATCACAGACAATGAAGAAGTATGTTAAGGGGTTCCTTGAACTTAGCTTTTTGAGTTCCCATATTTTTCAGAAACACTGGATCTAGAGTATGCAGAAGGCCCTGAATGTGTCAAAGACAAGTTTTCCCCCACCCCCAACCTCACTCCAGATGGTATAGTTTCTTGTTTTCACCCCAAGCTGGACTCCCATGTGTCACTGGGATTCAAGACAGGTGCCAGTTAGTCTGCACTAAGCTGTGAAACTAACTGCTTGTGTAGCTGAGACCTTTGTCTCAGATCCTCTCATCTTCATGGTCAAGTGGGGAAAAGAATATTGATTTTGCCATCGCTTTGTCCCTCCCTTTTGGACAGGGGCTTTGTCCTTTTCCCGATTTTATTGCACCTTCCCCCTTTCCATGCCACACCCCTTTAGGAGGAGATTTCTATTTCTCCTCCTTTCTTTGTTGTATTGTCATAAATATGTGAACTTCTGTATGAATTGTGAGCTCTTTGCTCTGGCTTTGGGTTCCACATTCATATTCATTTATCTTGCAATAAGCCTAGTTGAAACACAATGTCTCATGGACTTGTGAAATTATGCTTGGTTAACAAGTAGAAAAATTACCTAAAGAAACTGAAAAGACTTTCCAAACTAAATATATACCTTAATATTTAGTAATTTCAAAGAAAGTTGGGAAATAGAGTTTAGGAATGAAATGAAAGAGGTGATTACAATGATTCATCCGTATGTCATGAAAAATTTTTTTTAAGAAGAAAATAGGAAGATGTTGGTTGTGTCAGCCATTAAATAGAGATAGGGAGTAGACCTATGATTTCACTGATATATAGAACTGCCAAATGAGAATTCCTCCTCCACTAAATGCAGGTCAACACTGAGTAATATCATTAAAAAGTAGAAATAACTACCTTGAGAGACAAGAAACAACTTGTTTATCTATGTGGAAGTAATAATCTTTCTTTAAGATCCAACTCTATAAAGCCTATGTCATCAGTTTTTCAGAACATTTGGTACAGACCTCTTCTTTGTAGTTGGTGTATTATAGTTATTTATTTAAAAGTCTCTTCTATTAAGTCATATAGATTTGGACCCGGATAGGATCTCAGAAGTCATCAAATCCAACTTTTTATTTTACATTTGAGGAAATTGAGGCCAAGAAAGGTTAAATAGCCTGACCAGATTCACTACTAACTGTAGTAAATTCATGGCTACTAACTGTCTTGAGGTAGAATTTGAATTCCAGAATCCAAGTCTATTACTTTATCTACTACATCATGCTGTCTCTTTAGATTTTAGTTTCCTTAAGATCAGGGACTATGTCTGTTTTTACCTTTGTATCTTCTTTTTAGACTCTGGATTTACTCTCCCAACCCACAAGCACATTATCAAGTCAGGTTCCTAGAGAAAGGGAGGCTGCATTTTCCTTTCAAACTTCTAACATACCTCTGAAGGTTTATGGGGGAGTTTTTTTTAATGCTATGATCTCAAGTCCCTATTCTGGTGTGTTCTTTGTAAAGTTAACCACCAGCTATTAACTTCCCCAGTTTAATTTGACCAATTAATACCAATTGGCTTTTACAAAGAGATATTTCCTTTGAAAATAGATCAAGAACAGAAGTATAAACATTTTTCCCAATACCTGAGCCACACTCTCTCCTATACCATTTTGGTTCATAGAGTCAAACTTAGAGCATTTTCTATATAGATAGTATTTGAACCACTGAGTTCACATTCAATTTTGACATAGCCAGTGAATCAATTATCATAGTTTTCTCCTAGTTAGCTGCAAACTATGCTGCCTGAAAAACCTAGCATGGACTTTGAATTTCAGACCTTGGGTGGCTTGTAAGTCTCTCCAATACTCCATCTAAAAATGGGATGGACAGATATAACAAAACAATAGGGCCAGTCACTCATGGGCCAGATGGCAGCAGCCCCAGTAGAGAAATAAAGACCTGTGGTCTCTCTCCTCACCAAGGGATCACAGTAGGCTTTACTTCCTAATTAGAACACATCTAAGCAGGAAAGAGTCAAAGGAAGATTTCTTTGGTGGTTAGTGCCTTTTGAATGCCCTTTTCTTCTAGCTCAGCAGCAGATCAACAGTCCATCTCTTTTCCCATGTAATTAGAAGATAGGAACCAGTTACAGAATATCTGGTACATGTTTCAAATCAGGGAACTTCTATTACCCATCATTATTCCTTTCCAGAAGTAGGTTCTCCAGGATCTTCCATGGGGTCTAGCAGTAGGTAAAGCATGTGCTCTGATGATGGGGTTCCATTGGCTAGGCCCCTGTTACATTTGTGTTACCAGTATCTGGAGTAGTCTCCTTTATAAAGTAGATGATTAGTAAATATTTGCTGAATGAATTAATTTATTCTCAGTTCCTCTGATCTAATTACTAGAAACCTTAAGAGTCCTCTTAAGCTCTGTGGTCCTAGATAATAACTACCATGAATGTCACATCTTTCTAGTACTCTCCTTTCTTTTCTCTTTTTTTCACTTGTGATAAAAATCACATTTGAGACCAAACTAACAAGGGAATAAAATTTGCTATTTTGAGTAACTATTCTGTTGTCACTAAGATAGTAATGTGCCTATGAAATGATTCGAATTCTTCAATAAAAATTGAGGGGCATAGTCTTCCAGTGCCTATGGAATTTTGACAGGGGCTAAACAAAGTATTGGAGGTGCTGCTGTGAGGTCTTAGTATAGTTGCCACATAAGGACCCTGATCTATATACATCCATTTATTGACCATCCTCAGTACTTACAGATTACCAGGAAGTTTTGTGATCTGGAAGGTACTCAGTTATGTTGCTAGTAGTGTGAAGAACTGTAACATTTGGTCAACTAGAAAGGCTATGGACCTGACAACCACATGGGTCACACACCAGGACTGTGTCCTGGGCGAGAAGGAACGCCTTGTGAATGTAGAAGCAGCAGACCAGGGACACCACTGGCTGTGGACACTTACAGAAGGTTATTTCATACCTTCCACTTCCAGTTTATATGCACAACTGGCCCCAGTAGGAAAGTCATAGTAACAGGAACAAGGTAGAGAGAGCAGAGACACTATAATTCTTTCTCATATTAGAGATGATTGAGACATTTGAATAAGTGACTATTCTTTGTTCCCTCCCTTACCAGCTGGGTTATCATACCTTTTCTGAGTCCAGGTTTATCTAGATATTTTTGATAGCTAAAATTAGCTCATTTCATGTTCATAACAGCTTTGTCAGGTAGACAGGATAAGTATTATTGCCTCCATTTTACGGATGCGATCACTAAAGCACAAAGGGATTTAAGAAGAGCTGGGATTCAAACTTAGGTCTTCTGATTCCAAGTCCAGTGATAACAAGTATAGATTTTGTTGGAGTTTGGATGTTATGGGATGGTTCCTGAGAGGAGTCCTTAAATCCGTATTCTTCCCAAGATTAACAACCTTGGCCCTTATTCAAGTTTTACTAAATTTTTCCTTAAAACATTCCTTAAAACATCATGAGACTTGATTGGCTCAGGGGCATTAAGGCTCAGGCTCTTGACATCACTTCCTAGTTTCCTGAGTACAAAACAACCATGAGGAACTGCAGACACTGTGATGCTTCACCAACTTCAATGGGCAGCTCGAGTAAGGGAGCTTCACTCAGGTCAATCAACATGGGCTGTACTCTGTATAACCTATTTAGTATCTTCTTGTTATGGCTAAGTAACCATTTGTAAATGGTTAAGTGACTTATGAGTGTCTCATATTGTTCCTTTATTAAACCTAAACTGCAGGAAATTTGCCTGAATTAGTCTTAGCTCAGAACACCAAGCAATTAAATGCTTTATATGTTTCCTTGTCATCTTAAGATGTAGCATAACTAAATTCTTTCTGAAATTACACTACCTACTTCTGGGGGTGGGGGTCTAGGGGAATGTTATGATCTGGGACTGCATTTTAAATCTTAAGCTAGGATATGGGAAATCCTATGAGTTTGGTGAGTTAGTCTGAGACACAGAGAATCACACAGATCTAAGGCACAGAGGACTTAATAGAGCTGAATACTGCCAGTTACCTTACTGATGCTCTCTTAAGGATCCCATTTCTTTGGTTCCTGTTATTTTTCTGGTTCTAATTGTTTTCTGTTTTTTTTTCCCCAGGGTTTTTTTTTTTTTGGCTCTTTGGTCTCCTACTTTTATCTGTGTCTCCTACAGATTCCCTTATTGATGATGGTATTTATGAACTTGGGACATAATAGTTAAAAGTTATAGTTAATGCTATTTTTAGAAAATTATAAATGTAAACTTTAAATGAAGATTATTTTGAATTAATGAAGAAGTATTTATTAAATACTATATGCAAAGCACTGTGCTAATGAAGGAAGACATTGTAAATATCTCTTGAGTAATAATAGATGTAAACAGTACTATTTTATTTTATAAATAAAATACTGACTTCTATACTATGCTGACTTCTTGTTGTTCTGGATATTCTAGGAAGGGATTTCATATAGTATGTCAATAGAAGGGAGACTGTATAACTTACACCTCAAAAAAAGGTAAATGTTTATTTCCTTGGATTGATTTTAGCTAATCTTAATTGCAAATAAACCAACCCTAATTAACTGAAATTAGTATGAATAAAGAATTGAGGATGACACTAAGATTGTAAGCCTGGGTGATTGGAAGGATGGTGGTATTCTCAATAGTAATACGGAATTTGAGGAGAAAGAAGGGTTTGGGGAAGAATAGAATGAGTTAAGTTTTGGACATGATAAGTTTGAGATATCTACAGGTAGCCAGTTTGAGATATCCAGTGGGCAGTTGGTTATGTAAGCCTGGCATGTAGTAAGTGCTTAATAAATGCTTATTGATTTGACTAGCAGTCAGGACTGAAGTCAGAACTGGTTAAATAGATATTAGAATCATCTGCAAAGATAACTGAACTCATGGAAACAGATGAGATCATCACCAAGTGAGATAGAAAAAGGAAGAGAACCCAGGACAGTCCCTTTGGGGTTATCCACAGTTAGGAAGCATGGCCTGGATGAAGATAAAATAAAGAAGACTGAGAAAGGGTGATCAAAGATATAAGATGAGAACCAGGAAAGGCCAGTGTCATGAAAACCTAGAGAGAAGAAAGTATCCAGAAATAGAAGGTGAACAACAATGCCAAAGGCTACAGAGAGGTCAAAAAGGAGTAGGCCTGAGAAAAGGCCTGTACATTTGGAAATTAAAAATAACTTTGAAAAGAACAGTTTTAGTTGAATGATGAAGGAATTCAAGCTACAAAAGATTTAGAAGAAGGCAAAAGGAGAAGCAGAAGCATTCACTCTAGGCTGCTTTCTCAAGGAGTTTAGCCAGAGGATGACATTTAGAGGGGATAGTAGGATCAAGTGAGGATTTCCTGAGGATTTGGGAGATGTGGGTGTGTTTTTAGGCATCAAGGAAGTAGCCAATAAAAATTGAAGATTAGTGAGAGAGTGAGAATGATAGAAGGAGTAAGCTTCTGGAAAAGACAGGAAAGGACAGAATCCAAACATACATGTAGAGGTGGTTGTCTTGGTAGGAAGAAGGGCCACTTCTTTGTGTGAGACAGGTAAAGAGGGAAGATAATGAAGGAGAGGGATGTGAGATGAGGAAGAGGTAGAAGACAAAAACCTGGGCAAATGGCCTCAATTTTCTCAGTGAAGCATGAGGCAAGGTCCTCATGATGGGAGTAGAGGGAATACCATGGGAATTCTGAACAAGGAAGAAGAGGTTTAGAATAGCCACTATGATGCATGAAATAGTGAATGAATGAGGGAGGTGTAAAAGGATTGCTTTGCTGCAGTGAGAGCCCAATTGAGATTATATAACAGATTTATAGTGGACTCAGTTAACACAATTCCATATTTTCTCCAGCTCCATTCGTCAGCAAATAGGAATAGAGACAATAGATGTTTTGTGTGTGTGTGTGTGTGTGTGCGCTCACATGCATGTGCATGCATATGCATGCATGGGATAATCCATCTCTTTTGTGTAGATTCAGGTGGTGTGAAGAAGTAGGTCATGGGAAATAAGTAAAGCAAAGAACTGGGAAGTTTGAGAAAGTTTCAATATGAGTCCATAGACCAACACCCTTTTCACTGATACCAATGGAATGATGATTCTGGTTTATCCTGTAGCAAGAATATTAAGATTTATGATTCAGCTCCTCCCCTAATGTCTGTACACTGGTAAATGAACAAGGATTTTATGTTTATTAAGTACCAGTAGGCAAATTAAAGTTTACTGATGTTATAAAAACGGTGTGATTTTTAAACCCTTTGTCTTCTTGTCTTCCACTTTGATATTATAATTGCAAAAGCAGAAGGGAGCAACATGAGACTGAGGGTCATTTAAAATTTTTATTTCATGGGTTGCCACCACCAAAAAATTCAACACTATATGGTCAGCCTACAAATGATATACATTTTGATAATCAGCAAATCTAATTTTCAGAAACAGACTCTATGTTTCCACTGCCAATTTCTTTTTTTTAATTATTCATTCTTTTTTTATTACTAGTTTTCAGCATTCATTTCCACAAGATTTTGAGTTATAAATTTTTCTCCCCGTCTTTCCCCTACCCCCTACCCTAAAATAGCTAGCCTACTGAATACCCCTTTCACCAATCTGTTCTCTCTTATATCCTTCCCCCATCTCCTCCCCCTAACTTTATAGTAAGGCAAGATGGATTTCTATACCCCAATGCCTGTATATCTTATTTCCCAGTTGCATGTAAAAAAAAAAAACAACTCAATTTTTTAATACACATTTGTTTTTAAAACTTTGAGTTCTCAATTTTTTCCCTTTTTCCCTGCTCATCCACCCCCACTGGGAAGATAAGCAATTCAATATAGGTTGTACGCGCATAGTTATGCAAAACATTTCCATAGTAGGTATATTGTGAAAGACTATATTTCCCTCCATCTGTAATGGGAATATAAATTTTTAAGATCTTCCCTGCCCCTAGGCTAAAGTGTACCTGGAGCCTGGGGTGGGAGGCTTGTTTTTCAGTAGATACTTCTTGATTGGCCAGTGAGTCAATAAGGTTGTTACATTCTCTGAGCCAAGAGAAGGCTATATAAGCCCTGATGTGTAGCTTTGTTTTGGAGCTCACTTTGAGAAGTGTTCTGTGATTTTATCTGGATTATGGAAAGCTGTTGTTGAGAGCCCCCCCTCAGCTTTGAAAAACCAGATGTTGAAACCCAGATGTTGATTTGGTATGGATGTAATGGTTGGACAGTTTAGAAACTGTCTACTTGATCTGTTTCTCTGTCTTAATAATTCTGTCTGTATAATCTGAAGTTCAGGGTGCTGACCTTTTTCCCCTGAACTAGGTAAAGGATACATATGTTTGACTGATTAAAGTAAGCTTGTTAAACCATTTTGAGTTGCTTTCCTTTAACAAAGCAGATCCAAGAACCTGTGTTGGCAGACACCCTGGGGATGCTGGGGTGCTTGCCGCTACACCATCCTATCCCACCCCTCACTTATTCTGTTTTCTTCTTTGACCCTGTCCCTTTTCAAAAGTGTTTGCTTCTAACTATCCTGTCCTCCAATCTGCCCTCCCTTCTATCATTCCCCCTCTTATCCCCATCTCCCCTATTTTACTGTAGGATAAGATACCCAATTTAGTGTGTATGTTATTCCCTCCTTAAGCCAAATTGAATGAGGGTAAGGTTGACCCATTCCCTTTTGCCTTCCTGTTCTTCCCCTCCATTGTAACAGTTTTCCCTTGCCTCTTCTATATGAGAAAATTTACCTTATTCTGTCTCTCCCATCTCCTCTCATTATATTCCTCTTTCACCTGTTAATTTTATTTTTTAGATATCATCCCTTCATATTCAACTTGTCCTGTGCCCTCTATCTATGTATACGTGTACATACATATGTACACCCTCACATAAATATTTGTACACACCTACAGACTCCTATACATACACATATATACATTCCCTTCAACTATCCTCATACTGAGAAAAGTCTTATGAGTTAAAATGATTGTTTTTCCATGTAGGAATGTAAATAACTCAACTTTAATAAGTTCCTTATTTCTTTTCCCTGTTTACCTTTCATGCTTCTCTTGCTTCTTATATTTGAAAGTCACATTTTATATTCAGCTCTGGTTTTTTCATCAAGAATCCTTGAAAATCCTCTATTTCATTGAATGAACATATTTCCCCCTGAAACATTATATTCAGTTTTTCTGGGTAGGTGATTCTTGGTTTTAATCCTAGCTCTTTTGACCTCTGGAATATCATATTCCAAACCCTTTGATCTCTTAATGTAGAAGCTGCTAGGTCTTGTGTTATCCTGATTTTGTATCCACAATACTCAAATTGTTTCTTCCTGACTGCTTGCAGTATTTTCTCCTTGACCTGAGAACTCTGGAATTTTGCTATAATATTCCTAGGAGTTTTCTTTTTGAGATCTTTTTCAAGAGGCAATTGGTGAATTCTTTACATTTCTATTTTGCCCTCTGGTTCTAGAATATCAGGGCAATTTTGCTTGATAATTTCTGAAAGATGTTGTCTAGGCCCTTTTTTTGATCAGGGCTTTCAGGTAGTCCAGTAATTTTAAAATTATCTCTCCTGGATCTATTTTCCAGGTCAGTGGTTTTTCCAATGAGATATTTCACATTGCCTTCTATTCTTTCATTTGTTTGGATCTGTTTAATAGTATCTTGATTTCTCGTAAAATCATTAGCTGCCATTTGCTCCAATCTAATTCTGAAGGAATGATTCTCTTCAGTGAGCTTTTGAGATTCTTTTTCTATCTGGCAAATTCAGGTTTTTAAGGCATTCTTCTCCTCATTGCCTTTTTGAGCCTCTTTTGCCATTTGAGTTAGTCTATTTTTTAAGGTATAATTTTCCTCAAATCAGGCTATCGACTCTCATTTTGTAATTTTTTTGCATCTTTCTCATTTCTCTTCCCAATTTTTCCTCCACTTCTCTTACTTGGTTTTCAAAATCCTTCTTGAGCTCTTCCATGGCTGGTAACCAATTCATATTTTTCTTGGGAGCTTTTGATGCAGGAGTTCTGACTTCGTTATCTTCCTCCAGTTCCATGCTTTGATCCTTTTTGTCCCCAAAAAAGGAATCTGTGGTAGGATTGCATTCCCTTTGCTTGCTCATGTTGCTAGTCAATTACTTGACTTTTGAACTCTTTGCCACAGTAGAACTCTGCTTTCAAAATGGAGAGAGCTTTGTCCCAAATCGCTGTGTTTTTTGCAGCTGCTGGAGCAATTAGGAGGGCACCCTCTCTGCAACTCCCACAGGCTCTGGCACCTGGCCACACACCCCAGGACCTCCACCCAAGACCGCAATTCAGATCCAAGCAGGTCAAAGTGAGAGTGATTACCTTCTGAACGGTTGCTTGGTCCCCGATGATCTGCAGGCCAGGAGTTCCTGAGGCAGCCATGTGGTGCAGATGCCAGGCCTCAGCTGCTTCTCTCCCCGGGGGCAGGGGCTGGATGTACTGTGCTCTTCTGTCCACCCTTGTTTCAATAGAGATCCACACTGACCTTTTACTTTGTCTTTGGCGTTTATGGGTTGAGAAGTCTAGAAACTGCTACAGCTGCTGGTGCTTCACTCTCCTGAAGTATTCTCTGGCTGCTGCTGGTTGAGGCTGCCCTGGGGCCAAAACCACTCATGTGGGGCAGGGCTGGGCTCCCAGCTTGGTGCGATAGACCCTTCCTGCCAGCCTGCTAGGCTGCCTTCTGTGGGAGATTTGTTTCTCTCACTGTGTGGGTTCTGTTGCTCTAAAATTTATTTAGAGTAATTTTTTACATGTATTGGAGGAAGTGGAAGCTGGAGCTACGTGGAAGTCCTATTTCTACTCTCCCATCTTTCCACTGCCAACTTCAGTGTCTCTCTAGCATAGTAGAACCCTTCAGATCTTATGGTCCACTGGCATAACCTTTGAGATCCAAGGTCACCTCCATTCTACAATAAGACATTAGTGTAGGACTTCATAGACATTTTCTTAATGGAAGGCAGTGAACCATAACACTTGGAACCTAATATTGCAGTTCCAAATGTGCTTATAGAGGAGGTAGAAATTACACTTAAAGAGATAAAAGACAGAAAAAGAAGCCAGATTGGATTAAGTATATGTAGAGGAGATCTCTGCTAAAGGCAATATAATTGTGAGGACATTAAGGAATCAATAAACAGGGTATTTGAAGGAGGGGAAGATATTAAAGAATATCAAACAAATTTTATATCATATTAATAATATAAAAAAAGGCAACCAAGAGAAGTACTAAACTGTATGCCTTGTGCCCCATCTATACAGAATCCTTGTGAGGATCATTTATTCAAGGCAAAGCCATGATAGCAGAGAAGAGGCAGTGACTTGCCTTAGCTGTCCCAAATCCCCCGTCAAACAACTTTAAATAGCATCTTTAAACAAATTTTGGAGTGGCAGAACCCACAAAAGGACAAGGTGAAACAATTTTCTAACCCAAGACAACTTAGAAGGTTCTCCAGAAAGGTCTATCACATTGGTGTGATAATAGAGCAGAGGCAGTGCCCCAACAAACCAGGAGCAGGCACTGGGAGCAACTGAATCAGCAATGGCAGTGGTAGTGACTGCTTCTCAAACTCTCAGCTCACAGACAGCAAGGGAGTTGCATGATTGGTCAAAAGGAGATTACAGGTATCTTTGCTTGCAGTGGGCACAGGACTGTCTTGCATTGCCCACACTTGGATCCAGGTTATAGTCACAGGGTAAGGAGTTGCACTGGCACACAAGAGCTTGAGGGATCAGGGGACTGGTGACCCTGGTCACAGTTCCAGGGCATAAAAGAGTACTTGTGTCACTCACAGACCAAAGCACAAACAGAGAATAGTAAACACACTTCTGTTTAGCTCATACCATCTTGGAAGAACTGAAAGCTTACAGACCCTCAGAACTAGCTCTGAAAATGGCTGCACAAAACCCCTAAATCTTGGAACAGTGCCCTTTCCACACTGGGAATAAAGCCCAACTTTAATATAAAGTTAAAAGTAAAAAGTAGGCTGGAAAAATGAGCCAATGACAAAAAAGATCATGATTGCAGAAAGTTACTTTGGTGACAGGGAAGATAAAAACAAAAACTCAGAAGATGACAAAGTCAAACCTGCTATATCCAAAGCCTCAAAGAAAAATGTGAATTTGTCTCAGGCCATGGAAGAGCTCAAAAAGGATTTTTAAAATGAGAGAGGTAGAGGAAAATTTTGGGAAAAAATGAAGGTAATGCAGGAAAATCATGAAAAAAGAGTCAACAGCTTAGTAAAGGAGGCACAAAAAACACTAATGAAAATAACACTTTAAAAAACACACTAGGCTAAATGGTAAAAGGGGACAAAAAAAACAATGAGGAGAAGAATGAATTAAAAAACAGAATTGACCAAACAGCAAAAGAGGCACAAAAATTCCCTGAAGAACTCTAAAAAGTAAAATTGTCAAATGGAAAAGGAGGTACAAAAGCTTAATGAAAAAAATAATTCCTTAAAAATTAGAATTTAGGTGGAAGCTAATGACTCCATGAGACATTAATAAAACAATAAAACAAAATCAAAAGAATGAAAAAATAGAAAAAAATGTGAAATATCTGATCTAGAAAATAGAGGAGAGATAATTTAAGAATTACTGGATTGCCTGAGGGCCATGATTTAAAAAAAGAGCCTAGACATCATCTTTCAAGAAATTATCAAGGAATACTGTCCTGATATTCTAGAATCAGAGTGTAAAACAGAAATTGAAATAATCCACTAATCAACTCTTTAAAGATATCCCCAAATGAAAACTCCCAGAAGTATTATAGCCAAATTCCAAAACTCCCTGGTCAAGGAGAAAATATTGCAAGCAGCCAGAAAGAAACAATTTAAATACTGTGGAACCACAGTCAGGATAACATAAGATTTAGCAGTTTTCTACATTAAAGGATCAAAGGGCTTGGCATATGATATTCCAGAGGGCAAAAGAACCTTGGATTACACCAACAATCACCTACTCAGCTGAGTATAATCCTTCAGAGGAAGAAATGGATATTCAATGAAATAGAAGACATAGAAGCATTCCTGATGAATTGAAAATCTGACTTTCAAATACAAGACTCAAGAGAAGTATAAAAAGGTAAACAGGAAAGAAAAATCGCAAGGGACTCAATAAAGTTAAACTGTTTGCATTCCTTCATGGGAAGATGATACTTATAACTTATAAGAGCTTTCTTATTATTGGGACACTTAGGATTGTACATAGAGGATATGAATGTAGTTGAGTATGACGGGATAATATTCAAAATATAAAACAAGGGATGAGAAAGAGGAATGCACTGGGGGAAAGGTAGACTGGAGTAAATTATCTCATATAATAGAGGTGAAAATGAGCTTCTACCATGGAGGTAGAATGGATGGAAGAGGTGTGTGTGTGTGTGTGTGTGTGTGTGTGAAATAGTTGAATCTTACTCTCATCAGAATTGACTCAAAGAGGGAAGAGCATACACACTTTGTTGTGTCTAGAAATTGATCTTACCCTACAGGAAAGTAGAAGGGGAAAGGAATAAAAGAAGGCAGGTGTTGTTGATAGAAGAGAGGGTGGATTGGGAGAGGTGGTAGTCAGAAGCAAAACACTTGATGGACAGGGTGAAATGAGAAAGAGAGTAGAATAAAAGGGGAAAACAGGATGGAGGGAAATATAGTTAGCAATCATAACTATGAAAAACATTTTACAGCAAGTTTCTCTGATAAAGCCTGTGTTTCTCAGATATATAAAAACTGATTTCAATTTATAAAAATAAGAAGCATACCTCAGTTGATAAATGGTCAAAGGATATGAACAGGCATTTAAATGAAGTAATCATAGCTAACTATAGCCATATGAAAAAAATGCTCTAAATCAGTATTGATTAGAAAAGTGCAAATTAAAACAATTCTGAGGAACCAACTCACACCTATCAGATTGGTTAATATGACAGAAAATGAAACTAATAAATATTGGAGGGGATTCAGGAAAATTGAGACACTAATGCACTCTTGGTGGAGTTGTGAATTGATCCAACCATTCTGTAAAGCAATTAGGAACTATGTCCACAGGGCTATAAAATGATGCATACCTCAGACCCTACCACTATAGGGCCTGTATCCCAGAGAGATAAAAAAAAAAAACAGAAAAGAAAAGGATCTATATGTACAAAAATATTTAAAGCAGCGTTTTTTTTGTGTGGTGGCAAAGAATTGGAAATTGAGGGGATGCCCATTAATTGCAGAATGTTTGAAAAAGTTGTGGGATATGATTGTGATGAAATATGATCATGCTTTAAGAAATGATGAACAGAATTCTCTCAGAAAAACCTGGAAAGACTTACATCAACTCATGGGAAGTGAAATGAACAGAACAAGGAGGACATTGTACACAGTAACCCCAATATTATATAATGATCAACTGTGAATTACTTAACTATTCTCAGCAATACAATGATCCAAGATAATTCTGAAGCACTTATGAAGAATTCTGTCAATACTCAGAGAAAGCTGATGGACTCTGAATTTTTTAAACTTTATTGTTTTTGGTGGTTTTTTTTGTCTGTGTTTTCTTTCACAAAATGATGAATATCAAAATATATTTGCATGACTGCACATGTATAACCTATATCAAATTATTTCCCTTCTCAATGAAGGGAAAGGGGAGGGAGTGATAGGATTTGAAGCTCAACATTTTAAAAAAGAATGTCAAAAATTGTTTTTACATGCAATTGAAAAAATAACATACTAAAATAATTTTTTAAAAAGAATCTTCTATACATATGAATTAAGGACCTCATTAATGGTGGCCTTTGGTAGAGATCAAAAAAGTTCGTTCTAGCAGTCTTCAACAACAGAACAACTAGTGAGCATATAAAAATTAACTGAATTGAAGGCTGAAACAGAATCAAAATTAATGAAATGATTATAAGACCCCACTGTGCCCCTTGTTTGTTGATTATATGCAAAAAAACCCCACCCAATTGATTTAGTAGAATCAAATGCCACCTTGAAGGCGCTTTTACAACAAGGTATCTCACATACATACGTACATACATACATATAAAGGAATTTATGACAGAAAAAGAAGATGGACTGTTCATATAGCAAGAGGGAGATGATGAGTGGACAGTCAGAATACTCCATTTGTAGGTATCCTTGAGATTTTAAGAGTAATTGAATTAGTCTTCTGGAATTTAAGTGGATCCTCAGTGGTGAACCTTAGAGAGGATATGTATAAAAGCAGGCTAGGGAGGTGTATTGCCAATGCAATATTTATAGCACCAACCATGACTATAAATAGTCCTGTACAGCGTTCAGTCACAAAATATAACATTCTCCAGGTAGAGGACAGAACCAAAGCATTTATTTAGACACCAGGAAACCAAATCCCCAAACCAGTAAGTTGATTCCATCATAGTACCAAAGATATTAAGAAGCTATCATAACACTGAGGGCCATAGCATCCTTTAGCCTTCCCACAAGCCAATATTAAATCAATATCTACTCACCATCCTATCTGATTCCTTGCCTGAACATTCTCTCTCTCTCCCACTGTCTCTCTGGCTCTGATTCCCAGCTTTCTGTGGGCTCTGCCTCCCTTCAGAAAACTCCTCTCACCATAGGCTCCATGTGACTACATTCAGCCTATCAGGGGGCAGAGTTTATCTTCAAACCAGTGAAGCTTCCTGTAGGCTCTGTTCCACCCTTTAGCAAACTCCTCCCATCACAGGCTCCATGTGATTACATTCAGCCTATTAAGGGACAGAATTTGCTTTCAAAGCAGGTAAGGTCTTCAGATTCCCTCTTAGGTCTGTTAAGGAGCAGGAAAGAACTTCAAATTCCCATTTCCATTACAGGAGGCATGGATGATTTGCATACTACATCCTTGTAGGAAGCTCCCAGATCAATGATTTCACAGACTCATTAGAGTGTTTGAACATTATGTGCCAGGTAGTGTGCTAGAAGCTAGAAATACAAAACCAAAAATTAAATTAAAGCAGTTCTCGTCAAGCACTGTTAGTGTTGATGTGCCAAACAACATATGCACAGATAAATAAATACAAAACATATTCAAAATAATTTTGATGGGATAAAAACTATCCTGTAGGAGATATTAACTCTTTGTCATCTGTTTCTTGTGGTTCTTCATTTACTGCAGTTGATTTAGGAGCAAGAAATTGTTACTAACTTAGCAGAGATATGAGTATCATGAATCCTTATAGCACATAAACATCACTGCCATACAGTAATCTTAATCTTATTACTTTGAAAGTTTTTATTTATTGAAACCCTCTATCTTTTTTATTTAATTTTTACTATTTACTATTAATTTTTAATTTTTCTCCTCTCACTGAAGAAACAGATGCATCTTCACACACACACACACACACACACCAAGTCTGAGCTTAATGAAATTTCCCTACTCTTTCATCCTTTGCACTGCATTGTAAAAAGATGTAACACATCTAAAACCGTGTTAGCAAGATGATTGAAACAATTATACAGACAGACAAAAAGGTTCAGATATACATCCTGACATCTTTTTATACACATAAAAACAGATTTCGTACTGGAATATCATAACTTTTGGAGCACTGTTCTTCACAAAATATTTGTGATTCCATGCCATGTGTTCAGCTTTATCTGCCCCACCTACCCCATACTTCTTGAAAAAAGGAGTTAGTAAATGAAAGGGTTGTTATCTTTGAATCTTACTTTTGCTTTTGTTCTAGACTATAGACTACCACTTTTGCAGTTTTAATTGTCTTCAGAGATCATTGTTTTGGACTTCACTCATTCTCCCTAGACATTGAACCCTAAGGGACCAAATGAGCTGTTTGAGCTTAGTGATTTAAAGTGCATACATAAACCTTAGTCATGATTACTGAAATGAAAATAGGCTAAATAAACTAAGGTACACTTTTTGGCCTGGCATATAATAGTTACTTATAAACTCTTATTGAATTGTTGACTTTTTGGTGAAGCTTTTATCACCCTGTATCAAGAAATTAATGTAGCTATGATCTTGTGATGTGTTTTGTAAACTAAGACATGAACCTTTTGGGACCTGGATCCCTCTTTCCCAAAGGGAGGAAAACCAGAGGGAGACTGTGTCTGTAAAAGTCAAGTGATCTTTATTAAGTTAGGTACCTATATACATGTGGAGCAGACCGCCTAATGCTGGAAAAGCTCAGTTCAGGGGGAAGCAGGGAGTGTTTTATATATATTTCTAATAAAGGGATGTGGGAAATGGGCTGATCTGGGAAGGGAATGGGGCATGTTATGAATGGAGAATTCCAGGCATTAGGGGCACTGACTTGTTGGTACATTGAAGAGTAAACAAGATAAGCACTATGACTCAGTGTCCAAGACTTGATTACAGAAAACAAGATAGGACTTCCCAAGACTAGTTTAAGCTAAGGTAGTTTCAGGGTCTGATTCTATACTTCTAGCTGGGTTTACTCTTGGTCACCTCAAAGTTAGTTTGTCAAGCCCTTCTGTATCCTGATTGTTCAACTTAGTCCCATTCTGCTCCCCTTTGCTTACCTGGATAATTGAGGAGCTCAAGCCAATAAAGGCAGTTAGCATATTTATTTTTACAATTCGGATATTGGCTGCTATTGGTATCAACCTATGTTAGTTGCTGTAGATGTGGACTAGACATCTACACCTGTCAATGTATAAACTAGCTGAATGTTTATATTTAGTAAAAGAATTTGTTAAAAAAAAATTTCTGCCTCATCGAACCAGTTTTCCCAGATCTTAAACTTGCATTTGGGGCCATTATACACTTGACCTAAAACCAGGGCTATACTAGTAAAAAGGTCTTTGGAAAAAATGTATGCTCACACTGAAATTTACCAATAATTCTCAGGAGCCACTTCTGTTTGGCTCTAATACACCACTGCCTGAAAAAAATCATCTAATTTCACTAACATTTGTATCATCAATTCATCCTTCTCAACCCTGGAATTGGTTGCTGTTTATATATATTTATCTCTAAAAAAATTTTATTTTGATAAAATGCTAAAAATGTAATAGTCTTTGAAAAAGATACAGTTTCTTCTGTAAAATAGACTATATTAGAAAATAGGTTTTTAAATTGCAGACTACTGCACTTCCAGAAGTTACTGATAATCTTTTAATCACCAAATCTAATGATCTCAAATCATTAGCCATTTTTATCTGTAGCATTTGTCAATATTGATCACCATCCCCTCTTGGATACTCTTTTTTGAATTTTTAAAATTATTTTTCATATCCTCATCTTCTCCCTCCTGCCTTTCCCCCCTCCCATTGAGAAAACAAGAAAAACAAAATTCATTTTAAGCATGTATAGTCAAACAATACAGATTCCCCCATTGGCCATGTTAAAAAAAATCCTCACTCTGTGTTCTTATTATCTCTCTATCTAGAGAATCGTAACTTGTTTCACCATAAGTCCTCTGGAAATGTGACTGGTCATTATGTTGAAGAGTTCCTGAGTTTTGTAGATGTTTGTTTTTACAGTATTGTTGTTATACAAATTGTTCTGGTTCTGCTTACATAGCTTCAGGTTTTTTGGGGTTTTTTTTTGCCTTTTGGAGGGCAATCGGGGTTAAGTAACTTGCCCAAGGTTACACAACTAGATTTTTTGTATGGGTGTTAAGTGTCTGAGGCCAGAACCGAACTCGGGTCCTCCTGACTCTGGGGCTGGTGCTTTACTCACTGCGCCACCTAGCCGCCCCTAGATTTTTTCTTTTATTTTTGCTTTTTGGAGGGTAGTCGGGGTTAAATGACTTGCCGAAGGTCACATGGCGAATTTTTGTGTTAAGTGTCTGAGGCCAGATTTGAACTCAGGTCCTCCTGACTCCAGGGCCGGTGCTCTATTCACTACACCACCTAGCTACCCCTTAGCTTCAGTTCTTACAGATATTACCAGTTTTCTCTGAAATTATCCCCTTCGTAACTTTTTTTTTTTCAAATGCTTTATTAACTTCTGGTTTACATCATTCATTTCCGCCAGATTTTGAGTTATAAATTTTCTCCCCGTTTTTCCTCTACCCACTGTCCCAAAGTAGTGGTTCCACAGTATATCCCCTCCAATCTGCTCTCTCCCATATCTTCTCCCATACCCACTTCTACTTTTCTAGTAGGGCATGGTGGATCTCTATGCCCCAGTGCCTGTATATCTTATTTTCCAATTACATGTAAAATAGTATTAATAATTATATATATATATATATATATATTTTGAACATTTGATTTTAAGACTTTGAATTCTAGATTCATTCCCTTCCTCCCTTGTCACCCACCCTTACTGTGAAGATAAGCTGTTCAGTATAGGTTGTACATGTATAGCTATGCAAAATATTACCATAATAGATATATTGTAAAAGACTGACTATATTTCCCTCCCTCCTATCCCACCTCCCTCTTATTTTATTCTCTACTTTGATCCTATCCTTTTTCAAAAGTGGGTGCTTCCAACTTCCCTCCCCCCCAGCCTGTCCTCCCGACCATCATCCCCCCTCTCATCCCCTTCCCCCCTACTCTTCTGTAGGGTGAGATAACTGATTTAGTGTGCATGTCATTCCCTCCCTAAGCCAAATTTAATGAGAATAAGGTAATAAGGTTGACCCATTTTTGGGTCATTCCCTTTTGCCTTCCTGTTCTTCCCCTCCATTGTAACCATTTTCCCTTGCCTCTTCTATATGAGATAGTCTGTCTCTCCCCATCTCCTCTCATATTCCTCTCTCACCTCTTAATTTCACCTTTTACGTATCCTTCCTATGAAATTGGTCCTGTGCCCTCTATCTATGTATACCGGTAAAATATATACACACATTCACATATGTATTCATATGCCCATATATATGTTCCCTTCAACTATTTTCATACTGAGAAAAGTTTTATCAGTTACAATTATCGTTTTTCCATGTAGGAATGTAAATAGTTCAACTTTGATAAGTTCCTTATGATTTCTTTTCCCTGTTTACTTTCTCATGCTTTTCTTGTTTTTTGTATCTGAATGTCAAATTTTCTATTCAACTCTGGTTTTTCATCAAGACTACTTGAAAGTCCTCTATTCCCCTGAATGACCATATTTTCTCCAAAACATGATCCTCAGTTTTGCTGGGTAGGTGATTCTTGGTTTCAATCCCAGCTCCTTTGCCCTCCAGAATATCATATTCCAAGCCCTTTGATCCCTCACTGTAGAAGCTGCCAGATCCTGTGTTACATTGAGTGTGTTTCCACAATATTCAAATTGTTTCTTCCTGGCTGCTTGTAATATTCTCTCCTTGATCTGGGAATTCCAGAACCTGGCTATAATATTCCTAGGAGTTTTCTTTTGGGGATCTTTTTCAGGAGGTGATCAGTGTATTCTTTCAACCTCTATTTTGCCCTCTGGTTCTGAAACATCAGGGCAGTTTTCCTTGAGAATTTCTTGGAGGATGATTTCTAGGTTCTTACTTTGATCATGGCTTTCAGGTAGTTCAATAATTTTTAAATTATCTCTCCTGGATCTATTTTTCAATGAGATATTTCACATTGCCTTCTATTCTTTCATTTGTTTGGATCTGTTTAACAGCATCTTGATTTCTCATAAAGTCATTAGCTGCCATTTGCTCCAATCTAATTCTGAAGCAATGATTCTCCTCAGTGAGCTTTTGGGATTCTTTTTCTATCTGGCAAATTCAGCTTTTTAAGGCATTCTTCTCCTCATTGCCTTTTTGAGCCTCTTTTGCCATTTGAGTTAGTCTGTTTTTTAAGGTGTTATTTTTTTTCAGTCAGATTGTTGACTCTCACTTCAAAACTTTCTTTTGCATTGTTCTCATTTATCTTCTCAATTTTCCCTCCACTTCTCTTATTTGCTTCTTAAGGACCTCTGTGGCTTGTAACCAGCTCGTAATTTTTTTTTAAGCTTTTGGTGCAGGAATTCTGCATTCACTGTCTTCCTCCTGTTCCATGCTTAGATCCTTTTTGTTGCCAAAATAGGAGTGTAAAGTTGGGGTACTCTGTTTATTTTGATTCCTTTGCCTGCTCATATTTCCACTCAGTCACTTGGCCCCTGGGCTTTTTGTCACAGTATGACTCTGCCACCAGACAGGGGACCTTCATGCCAGACGCTGGGGTTTTCTCAGCTGTCGAAGGTATTATTTGGGTGCCCTCTCTGAAGCCTCCACATGCTCTGGCAAGCTGGACCTCCCCCCTAGACTGCAATCCAGATCCAAGCAGGTTAAAGCAAGAGCCCTTCAGACTGGTTGCTTAGTCCCCCTACACTCTGCAGGCCAGTAACTGAAGCTGCCACTTGGGGGTGGCTGCAAGGCTGCGGCTCCTCAGTGGCTTTTCGACCCCAGAGGAAGAGGCTGACCGCACTCCCAACTACTGGATCCCAAAGTCCACACTGCACTGACCTCTCCCTTTGTCCTTAGCATCTATGTGTTGATAACTCTGGAAACCTCCACAGCTCCTGGTGATCTGAAGTCCCTCCAGAGGTGGCTGGTCAGGCCTGCCCTGGGACTAAAATCTCAGTCTTGGCGGGGCTGGGGTTGGCTCCCAGAGCACTGCGCTAGTCAATGCCTGCCTGCCTGCCGGGTTGTCCTCAGTGAGAGGTTAGTTTCTCTGTGTCATTTTGTGGGTTCTGTAGCTCCAAAGTTTGTTCAGTATTCCCTTTTACTGTGGACGTCTTGTTTCAACTCCGCCATCATCCTCTTTGTAACTTTTTATAGCACATTATGTATTCTATCACTTTCATATGTCATGATTTTTTTGGATGTTCCCCAGTGAATGGACATCCCAGTTTAAAATTCTTTGCCATCACAAAAAGGACTACTATAAATATTTTTTGTACATGTAGAGCCATTTCCTCTTTTCTTCATGATCTCTTTGGGATATAGATCTAGATACTATATTGCTGGTTCAAAGTGTCTGCAAAATTTAATAACTTTTTTGGGCATAGTTCCAAGATGCTCCTGCAATTGCTGGACCAGTTCACCTCTCTATCAAGATTACATTAATGTCATATTGACCAATCTGATAGGTGTGAGGTGGTGCCTCAGGGTTGTTTTAATTTGTATTTCTCTTATCAATAGTGATGTATAGTGTTTTTTCATATAACTATAGATAGCTTTAATTTCTTTGTCTGAAAACTGCCTGTTCATATCCTTTGACTATCAATTGGGAAATGACTTGTATTTTTATAAATTTGACTCAGTTCTCTAATGTACGTATGTTCCACAGCCCCTCCAGCATTTGTCATTTTCCTTTTTTATTGCCTTTGTTAAATTGATAATTGTAAGGTTCTGCCTCAGAGTTTAGTTTTAAATTCTTGAATGTTTAGTGATTTAGATAATTTTTTTCACATAACTATTAATCACTTGGATTTCTTCCTCTGAAGATTGCCCATTCATATCCTTTGACAATTTAGTATTTGGAGAATTATTTTTGTTCTTATAAATTTAATTCAGTTCCTTTTACATTCTAGAAATGAATTCTTCATCAGAGAAACTTGCTACAAAGCTCTGGGAATCTTAGGGACCCCTTTGGACAGTATGTGTTGATGGTGGGATCAGGGAAAGCTAGACTGAAGGTCCTGAAATCATTCCAGTAGTGATGGATTGATTAAGTTGGCCTACAATTATTGTTTGTATAATTTCTATGTGGTGTTTTTCTTCTTGTCTTTGATGAACTTTCTGAGTTTGGAGCTCCAAAAATGACAGAATATGGGGTGTGTGAGAAGCTACTCCCAGGAATCATTTTACTCTGCTATTTTCCTAGGATTCCCTTTGTATCAGTCTTTTTCAGAAGAATTAGTTTACTTAGAAAAATCAGTCCTATTTCATCACTACAGGGAGCTACTAGTTTGAAACCTCCCTTATCAGTGATGATCGGTTGTTTTAGAGAGTTTCCTGGGCCACTGAAAGGTTAAGTCACTTACCAGGGTCACATAACTAAGACTTGAACATCCAGAAATCCTCCTACCTCTAAGTGCAACTCTCTTACCTATTCAATTCTCAATTCTCTTTTTATTAATTACAGAAATGGGGAATAAAGACATCTAGTGACTTGTGATATATAGAGACTTAGGGCATAAGTCTGTTCTTAATTGACATATTTTGCCTCCAGCTGCTCAGCTTGGTTTTGACTCTACTATCATCATCATCATTGTCGTCATCATCATCATCATCATCATCATCATCATCATCATCATCATAATCATCATTCTTCTACTCTTCCCCTGCTCCTCTTCCCCTCTAGGATAAGCTCATCATCAGAAAAACTCATAAGCATGGAGTTTGTTTCAGCTTTGGGGTACTCACATCTCATCAGTACACTCAGTTGCTTCACTGATTGGAGGACTGGAGGGCAGAGCAAAAAACTCCTCCCATAACCTACTTTTATAGAGGGCTCAAAATCCCACCCATCTTTTCATTTGCTATAAGCTGTTTTGTTTGGTTTCAGATCCACCAACCTTATACCTCTAGGCTAGATACCCATGGTAGGTTTCCCACCTCCCCCCTTTTAGCTTCCTTTTATGTATTATCTTCTGTGGGGTTTTTCTTATTTGTATCCCCAGTGCTTAGCACAATTCCTGGTACATAGTAGGTACTTAATAAGTATTTATCACATTGGATAGAAGCATCCTAGAGATAAACAGGTTCAGGTATTCATCAATGAAGTTAAAATTGAATTGTAGAGATTTGTCATTCAAGCATAGCTTCACTTAGAATAAGTATTTTATTCTTATTTATTCTATTACTTGGGACAAGTCTTCTTCATAAGAAGGGAAACTGGGTTGGAGGGGCAACATGGTGGAAATAGTGAATTGGGAATAATGAGAGATGGGGGGAACTTTGGTATTAACACAGTGATAGCATGTGGAATCTGTCTAGGAGAACCTGAATGGAGAGAGAGAGATGTGTACCAATATCTTGGGCAATACTATTTAATAATACAATTAGTTTAAATGACAGAAACCTTCTTTTCTAACTTAACATGATAAAAAAAAATGAACAGTGTAGCTTTTACAACTCAGATTTTCTTGTTTTTGTTTTCCTCACATCCAGACTGTTTTTACCAGATGATTTTGTTGTCTATATGTACAATCGTGAAGGTACTTTGTATTCTAGTTCCAAAAGTACTATGGTAAGATTCATGTTTTATGTCTTAGAGATTTTTATTTTCTTTTCATTTTGTTACTTAGCATGGTTATTTTTCTAAGAAGAGGCAGTGTGATGTAGTGGATAAAGGGCCAGTCTTGAAATCAGGAAAATCCAGTCTTTGATATTACTGTCTAGGTGATCAAGGGTGAGTCACTTTATCTCACTGGGTCTTAGTTCAGTTTCCCTTATCTGAGGAGATCAAACTAGATGACCTCTAATAAGAGGCTGGACTATATTAGTGATGACAAACCCAAATAGAAACAGAGTTACTAAACTATAGACAAGGATCCTTTTAGGCTGCATATTGATTTACAAAACTATGTGTTAATATTACCTATGTTTTATTGCATTTTTTTTGGTTAAGCTTTCCCAATTTTATTTTATTTTGGTTTGATTGGATTCAAGAGTCCTGTAGGCTGTGTCCTCTAAGGTCCTTTCCACTTTGTTATATGATCCCATGTTCTCAGGGCCCCTGTGACTGTAAATCACAGATGAATTGCTGATCTGTACTGATGGAGGCAGTTTCCATAATAGCTAAAATAACAGGTCTTTAACAGAACCCAAAATGTGACATTTTTACCAAGGCCCTCAGCATTCACTATAGCATAGAGAAATCTGGGCATACCGACAATTAAGATGGTGATAGGAAAGCTGTAAGGAGCCAAGAGAAAGAACATTGCTAGCTCTGTGCTAGTGCATATTTTCTCTTATTTTCTCATTCTTTTCTTCCCAACTTCCAATCAAAATTCGTTTGCCAAGTTTATCCCTAACATATATATATATATGTATGTATATATTGCTTAAACTAATTGACACTGAGGCGTGAATTGCCAATGGAATTAAATTTTCCAAGTAGTAATTGTATTATAAAACATTAATTAAAATGAATCTAATTGGTGGAATGTATGGATGACATTTTGGAAAAAGATCTTCTCATACACTTGCTCAATTCTAAGTGACACTCCTTATCCCTAAATTAGTCTTGTGAGAGGAATATATGATTCTATAGATGGTCATAGAATTATTGTAATCATTACTTAATAACTTAGTCACATGTATACTTGATTTTCTTCTGCCTCTTTACCTTTGTTAGCACCTCTGTATCTATTAGGCCTTATAGAATAATAGATAAGAGAGAAAATATGAATGAACACAATAAATATTCAAAGCAATGAAGGGAGGATTTATGGGACATTATCTGAATTTCAAGAAAACAAATCCTACCAGTTTTTTATGAAACATGCAAAACTGCATTACTTGCTTTAGGGACAACCCCCTAAATTTCAAACACAAGGATAGTTCAACAGCAGAGACCTTGGCACCTAACATGGGATGTGATACATATCACTTTCAAGAGAGAGAAATAAATATTTTTTCTCCTTTAGGAAGCAAAATAGAGATCTGATAATGAAAACTTCCCTACTTCAAGGTTTATATTTATTATCTACTGACTGCTAGAGATTATAAGCATGAAAGAGTACAAGATACAAATAAAATATGACTCAGACCTTATCTGCAAGGAGGAATTTCTACTAGGTTAGAATTGGAATTCTTATAAAGAACAAATGCTGGCAGTGTTTTCCTATGTTTCAAATTTATAGGGTCAGATTGTTCAGATTATTCAAAGAATTACTGAACTAGCAAATTTGCTAGATCTTTTTTTCTCAGTCACTCAGTGAAGAAAATGGCACAATTTTTGCAAATACTAGCAGGTGTCATATTTAGCCTTTAACTCCTAAATGGTCAATTTTTGCAAAAGCATGTTCCTTTTTAAAAGTTTGTTGTATTTAATCTGTCCTTTGAGATGAAATTTTGAAAACTTAAAATAATGTTTTTTCATTTTGCAGTATTTCTACAATTCTGAGGTTTAAGGGAGATTTTTTTTATCATTACCTGACTATAGAAATTAATAGATATGAATTCAAGTTTATTTGGAGGTCCATCAGAAATGTGTTTGGAATTCACAGTTGTTTGACTAAAATAATAAAGAAGGGTCAGAGAGCAACTATAAAAGGGCTTATTTTACTTAGAAGTTATTTGATTGCTTTCCCAGTATTCCAGAAGTTTCACATGTTTGCATGTAGCCTGGAGTGAGTCCTTTTCCTGGTATTGTACAAATTGAGGAATTTATAACTATATTATGTTTAGTCCCTATAATTGTAAAAATACAACAATATGTGCCCTTTATAGAGCAACAATTCTATAGTTGGTTTCTACTGAGTATAAATATATATAGGAATATAACATTTATGCAGAAATTAGCCCTTAGGCAAGATTTCTGAACCCTAGGATCTACCAGTTGGTTTCCAGACCTGATCCTGGTATATCTCCAAGAGTTTTATCCATCCTATATTCTTTTCTTTGTGGATTGTAGGATTCTCAGAAAGGAAGTCCCATTTCTTTGATTTACTCCATGTTTTTACTAGTAGGATCATTCCACCCTACCCACTCAGTTATTTCATGGTTTATTGGAAAGAGGACTGTAACGTAGATTTAAGAATTTTCAAGTTAGAGAAAAACTGGGTTTGAGTCCTGACTCTACAGTTTACCAGCTATGTGACAAGCAAATTGCATAACCTCTGAACTTTAGTTTCTATGTAATAGTACAGGAATACTTATAGCACCTATTTCACAGAGTTGTTAATGAAATCATAAATCCAGGAAAGGTAATTTATATAGGACCACAGACTCGGAGCTAGAAGGGATCTTAGAGGTCATTTTGCCAGTGAAGACAGTGCCCAGGACTTTGCCTAAGATCCCCCAGGCAGCAATAACTAGATGTGGCTTTAAACGCAGAATCCCCTCACTTAAGAGCCAATGCTTTTCTGCTATCCTTTTAAGCCTTGAAAAGAAAAAAAATGGGGGGACTTGACTGCTATTTTAAAATATTATAGGAGTTGTCACGTAGAAGGATTAAAATTGTTCTACTTGTTCCCTCTAAGGATGATGAATACTAGTGGTTAGAAGTTATAGGGAAATAGATTTTGGTTCAATATAAAGGAAGATTTTCAAACAGTTTTTTAAAAAATGGTAGATAGTTCCCTAGCACTGGAAATCTTGAAGCAGAAATGGGATGACTATTTGGGAATGATGCCTTTAAATTAGAGTGGGACAAGTCTAATGACATATGGTTATTCAATCCATATTACTATGATCCTGTGGTATAGGTAATATAATTATGTTTCCATTTTATAGTAAAGAAAATTTAAACTTAATAGATTGTGACTTGCCTCACTCAGGTCAGATAGACAGTTTCAGAGTTGAGACTTGAAGCCACTTCTTTGAATTCCAAGTCTGGCATTATTTATACTATACCATTGTTCCTAATCTGAGCAAATATTTTCAGTCATTTTTTTTCCAGTTCTACCATGGAAGTAAAATAGGTTGAAACTGAAAAGCCATGTTTATGTGTTAACCTTGTAATGCTGGATTTCATGAGTAAGCCAAGCATTTTAAAATTCTCTACATATAAAGTATGCTGAAATTCATTGCATGTTAGTGCAGTATAATTTGTTCACTGAGGATTGTGATATGACTGACTCATTCTGGAGATAGGAAGTAGAATATGAATCCCAAGGCCATTTAGAAGAGAATTATTCTTGGGGCGGCTAGGTGGCACAGTGAGTAAAGCGCCAGCCCTGGAGTCAGGAGGACCTAAGTTTGGTTCTGGCCTCAGACACTTAACCCCCCCGCCCCCCCCCACACACAAAAACAAACAAAAAACTAGCCGTGTAACCTTGGGCAAGTTACTTAACCCCAATTGCCCTCCAAAAAGGCAAAAATAAACAAACAAATAAATAAAAGAGAATTATTTTTAATCTTTAAGGGACAGTACTAATGGCCCATGTAAAACTGTGGAAAATTCTTTGGTTTTAGGGGACCGTAGCTAGGTTAAAATATAAAAGCAATTGTAAAAGGCCCTAAGGGAGAATGAAACAGTTAGATATAACTAGTTTCCACATAACCTATTTGTTCTTTTTTCTCCCCAGAAATACTGTAACTACCAAGGACACATTGCAGGTTTTCCAAATTCAGTTGTCACACTCCACACCTGTTCTGGACTCAGGTTCTTTTTTTATATATGGTTGATTACAAAAACCAGATTTATAATATTTGATCATAATGAATTTGCCATGTTTAAAGTAGATATGTGTGTAGAGATATGGTAGCTGTTGCCAAATGAAAACCTAGATGAGATTTTCTCATCTGTTTTCAGATTGATTGTGAACTTAACTCTCTGAGGAATATCTGAACTTTATCAGACTTCCAAAGGCTGTGCACCTCTTTACTTGACTTTGGTTCACTTGACCTTGATGAAACCATCTGAGAATCCATTGTTTGAACAATTAATTCATGCCCCTTTTTTGTAATCTTAGAGAATTGGGGAACTGATTTTATGAAAAACTGTGTTTCAGTTGCCCCTTTGGCATAATTTCTTTGCTCTCCTAAGGCAGAAGAGGCTATGCTGGGTACACTGTCTCTTGTGGAGTTCTCTGCTCATTCTGGTCTTAGCTTTAGAGGGTTATGATTTTCCCTGTAGTTTATAGAAGAGAAGAGCTGTCTGCAGTGGAGGCAGAATTTGTATATATTTTGAACTATCAAGTGATTTCTTCCCTAGTATGTGGCACTGTATATTCCTTTGGATTCCTTTAAGAGATCATAGTTCTAGGGATAACAGATGAGTAAACTCATCGCTATGGTCAAGTGACTTGCTAGTGTCTTTCTATGTTGTATTTAACTGCTTCATATTTTTTGTATTTGTCCTTTTTATATTTATTTATTTATTATTATTTATTTTGTGTGTATATCTATCCATCTATCCATCCATCCATCTGTCTGTCTATCTATCTGTCTATATCTATCTATCTATCATCTATCTATCTATGTCCTTTTGAGTAGGATTTTTTCTTTCATTGTGTTTGTATCCTCTTAACATAGGGCTTGGTACAAAGTAGGCATAATACATAGTTGCTGAATTCTTGTCATCTGAGAATTGGAACTCTATAATATACATATATATATATATGTATTTGATTTTCCTGTTTTTAAACTTCACATTTTTTTGTTGTTTTTTTTGGCAGAGGATTACTGCAACTTGAAAATGTTACTTATGGAATTGAGCCTGTTGGGTCTACAGGTGGTTTTCAGCATCTTATTTATCGATTAAGAAGTGAAAACACAGATCTTGCTGTTTTAGCAGAAAATAATACACAAGTGGAATTTGAAGACCCAGAATATAAAGTTGATTCTGATATTGAAGTGAGTTCTGGAAATTTTACCATTACTTCCAAAGGTTTATTACTCATCTACTTAAAATGATTATTAAAATTAACTAGGATGTTATGCCATCTCTCTTTTTTGTAACCATCCTACTTTCAGCCCTTCTTCACCTTTTTATGACCAATTTGCCTTTATGTTCCCCTTTATTCCCATCATTACTTCCTAAGGAAGCTTTTTTTCTTATGCATATGCTTTGTGGTCCTCTTATCCATATGTGCAGAGTCTAGCATTTTTTGATCCTGTTTTAAATTGGCCACGTAGAATAGTGCTGTGTTCAATGTGAACTTAAATACAAATAGTTATTTTTTTTTTTTAAAGCAATGGGGTTAAGTAACTTGCTCAAGGTTACACGGCCAGGTGTTTCTGGGTGGGTGCTAAGTGTCTGAGCCCAGGATTCGATCTCCAGGTCTTCTCAACACTGGAGCTGGTGCTCTTACTCACTGTGCTACCTGGCCTCCCCCAAATAGTCATTTTTTAAAAATCACAGTACATTCTTGAGAGTAGAGTTATAGAGAGGACTGTTATAAAGATGATATCACAGGGGATTTCATCTTAACCAAGGATTAGGAATCAAGTCATCCCAAATATGCCTAGCAATATATCATAAAAGCAGATTCAATAACTACAAACCTCTGGAGTCATTTAAATAGCAGCATTGTACTCTGCTGTAAAAAATCAATATAAATATATTTTTAAACATTGGTTATATGAAAGCTTCAACATACTGTGCTATATTGTAGATCGGGGTTCTTAACCTTTTTGTGTGTCATGGATCTCTTTGGCAGTCAGGTGAAAATGACAAACTCTTCAGAATAACTAATGTTTTTAAATAATTGAAAAAAAATGCTAAATTTCAGGTAGAGGTTAGTGAAAATAATGCTGTAATTTTTTTTTCTATCCAAGTTTACAGACTACCTGAAATCTTAGCCCTGTACTAAGAACCCTTGTTGTTGGTAGAGGGTTTAAGTGAACTCCAGGGTAAACTTGAGTCAAAACTGTCATATGATACATTTTAATCTAACTCTATAGGAATCATAAATTGAACTTACAACTAGTATGCTAGTTATCATAAGCATTTAGTTAATACATTGCTTGCCTTCTTAACAATAGGTGGCTTTTTTTTTTAGTGCTTGTGTTTAGTACCTTGTTTACATTATCTCATTTGATCCTCATAACTGTGAAGTAGGTGATATGGGTATGATTATCTCCATTTTATAGAGAAGGATTAGGGCTCAGAGAGATTGCTTATGGTTGTATAACGAATAATTTGAACTCAGCCTCTGTGAACTCTAAACTCAGCTCTTTTTCTACTATATCATGATACCTCTCAAATTCTTAGAATTGAAAAGATTGTTTGGGGAAGTTTTGGAGAGGGGGGGAAGAGGAATGGGCTAGGTGGAAGAGAGGATTGATGGCCCAGGTTTCTTTAAAATGATGTCCCAAAACATTTAAATACAATTTATTTTCAGTTGGTAAGTTTCTCCAGGGCAAGAAAGGGTTATTTCAAATAATTCACTGACAGAACTTTATTAAAAGTAGCAATTTATGGATTGATTTGGTAATAGCAGGGCCTAGGTTCAAGTATTTTTTTTTTTAAGCAATTGGGGTTAAGTAACTTGCTCAAGGTTACACGGCCAGTTATTTCTCGGTGTGGTGCTGAGTGTCTGAGCCCGGGATTCGATCTCCAGGTCATCCTGACACTGGAGCCAGTGCTCTTACTCGCTGTGCTACCTGGCCACCCCCTAGGTTCAAGTCTTTTTTTTTTTTAAAGCAATTGGGGTTAAGTAACTTCCTCAGGGTTACATGGACAGTTATTTCTGGGTGTGGTGCTGAGTATCTGAGCCCAGATTTGATCCAGGTCATCCCGACACTGGAGCCGGTGCTCTTACTCACTGAGCCACCTGGCCACCCCTAAGCAATTGGGGTTAAGTAACTTGCTCAAGGTTACACGGCCAGGTGTTTCTGGGTGGGTGCTAAGTGTCTGAGCCCGGGCTTCGATCTCCAGGTATTCTCAACACTGGAGCCAGTACTCTTACTCGCTGTGCTACCTGGCCGCCCTGCTAGGTTTAAGTCTTGACATTTATGAGCTGGGTTAATTTGGACTATACATTTACCTTTCTGAGCCTCAGATTCTGTATCTGTGTAGTATGGCTCTCTCAACATGGCTCAAAGGGAGACAAGAATAGACATTTTGAGCATCTTCTCTTCCCCCTCTGCTGTTTGAATCTATACCCTAAGAATCTCAGTAGCAGTCTTAGACTGGAAAAGAATTATTGCCTCTGGGTTCAGTTCTCCTACCCTTTAATAATACACACAAGTCTCCTTCAATGGAACCCATAACTGAGTCAGAAGGTTTTTGTATAGCTGGTGGACAGTCTTTTTTCCTCAGCTTTTGCTTAGGTATCCATCAGTTTTTTCCACTTACTCATTAGAAAGCCCAGCTAACTCTCCTATGGGCAATAGTGGCAGTGGTATAGGATCCCCCCATTGTCTGGGGCTATTTTGTAAATAAGTAATTTGTCCAGTTTCTCAGTAACTTTGTATAGGTGAGATTTCCATTGGTCAGCTAACTTTAATACCAGTGTTCCTCAATAGAACCTTTACAGAGTTATAGAGTCTAAACTAGAAGGGACCTTAGAGACTATCTAGTCATAATTATAACTTTATTATCCAGAATATATACTTATTTTTCATGTTACCTCATTAAAATTTTAGTGATTCTCTCTGCTTGCCCTTTAAAAGGGGAAGTTGATTTGAGGTTTGTGATTAGGGGAAAGGGAATAAGGGGAAATCAATCTACATAATGGCATTCTTTATAAAAATTCTTGTTTTAACTTGAATGACAGAATAATTTATCCATTATGATATGTAGGATTTTCCATGCTACTTTGCAAGTCTTGTCTCCATATTAATGCCCCAAACTAGATCGTTTTCTTGTAGGTAAAATTACCTGGAGATTGGAGTAATTGAACCTGAGCCTACTTCAGGCTTTTAGGGATGAGGTCAACAGCCCTAACCTCATAGAATAGTTTCTTTTAAAAGTATTGATCAGCTAATTAAATTGTGGTTCTTGGTCTTTTCTTTGATGCTATTGGGAAGTGTTACCACACAAAAAAGATTTCCTTTGTAGAATTAGAGTTGAAATTTGACTCTGTTGAGCTGTGACATTCAATCTCTTTTCCTAAGTGACACTGTAATAGAATCCTAATTGTAGAGCAAATTCATATTATCTACCTGTTATTCAGATAAACCTATATTAAAATCTTGCTTAATATTTCATTGTGTCATAGAGAGCATCCGGAATCCTCAAAAGCTATAGGAGTGAAGCTGGAGCTCTGGTAGTTCTGAACAAACTAGAAAGCTTTTGAGGATGGGCTCAGAAACAGACTATGACTGTTTTCTGAGTATCAAAACGACCTTTATCATGAGAAGTGAGAGTATAAATACTACATTAGTAGAGAAAAAAACCATGGGTCCTTAAAGTATTACAAACCTGGGCCGCAGAACAAGGAACAGTAAGCCATAAGAAACAATAAATTTATTAAGCATTCTTAGAAATGTGTGTACTTTTCCAAAAGAACTTGTCTTAAACATGGCAAGGAACCAATTAAAGACAGGTTATCCCCAAATTCTTAGTGCAGTTTTAATTTTAAAATTTATCTCTACCCTTCCCATCCCTATCAATGTTGTCAATATGTTATGTTGCTAATGTATAGTGAATTATGAAATTTCTTACAATTTCTCATTTTTTTTCTAGTCAAGATCACTTGGTCCAAAGCTATCACCTCAGTATGTGGAAATACACATTGTCTTGGACAAAGGTTTGGTATGTCTTAATTTCTCTGATCTTAAATGGATATGTGTTTCCATTTTTAGGGCCTGGAACAAATTACACTGTGGACCCCTTCCACCTCTTCCAACTCCCCTAAAATTTTTATCCAGGTAGGATTATTGAAAGTGAACATTAAGGATGAGAGTAAAAAATAATCAACACTTATGCTAGAGCAGAAAATTTAGAGGGCACAAAATTTAAAGGGCCCCCACATACTCATACTTTTTCAGTGGAATAGGAGGAGGTGAGAAGCACAAGCTCAGAGACTGAGGATAGAGAAGCCATAGAACTACTATCCAGTTCCCAGGCCTCTGGTGGAGACACTAAAAGTTATCTGTAGTCTGGAGTAAACAACTTAAGTGATTCCTTCAAGCCCTGAGGTTGTGTCCTCTAGGCCAGTCTAGTAGTTAATTCTACCTCCTACTCAATGGAATACTAATTACTTTATTTACTTTTTACTGATAAATTTTGTTTTTGCATTATCTACATTTCCAGTGTATCCCTTCTTCTAGCCCTTCCAGAGAGCCATATAATAAATGTATGAAGAAAGTGTATAATAAAGTATGAAGAAAGGAAGCAGTAAGAAAAAACTGCACAAAATAAATAAAGTCTAGTGTTAGAGGCAATACCTTCCCCATGGTTTCTCACTTCTGCAAAGGAGCTGAGGGGTTATATGTTCTCCCTTCCTTTGTTTGGGGCCAGCCTTAGTCCTTATAATTCTAGAGCCTTCAATTTCAGTAGTTTGGTCTTCATTCACATTGTGTATACTGTCTTCTTGATTCTACTTACTTTTTACCAGTTTATATAAATCTTTCAGTGCTTCTCAGTATTCATTTTGTTTATTGTTTCTTGTACCACAATAATATTCTATTACATTCATGTACCAAAATCTGCTTAGCTATTCCCCAGTTAATGTACTTTATTTCTAGTTCTTTAATACCAAAACAAGTATGGCTATAAATATTTTGGGGGTACATAGAGTCTTTCCTTTTTTTAGGTATACTCCTAGCAGTGGAATAACTGGGCCAAAGGTTATGGGCATTATACTCACTTTTTTGCATAATTCCAGATTATTTTCAAGAATAATTTTACCATTTTATATCAGCGTGCCTTTATTTTCCAGTTCTTCCAACATTTACTTTTCCCTTTTGTCATCACTTTCCATAAACAGACCAAGTCTCTCTCATCCTTAAAAAAGTACTCACTTGCATGTCCTATATATTGATTCTCACATAAGTGAAACTCCTTGAAAATGCTGTCCTCATTTAGTTCCTCAACTTCCTCTCATATCACTGTTTTCTGAACTTGCTGAAATCTGGCTTCTGACCTCATCATTCAATGGAAACTCCTCGTAGAAAAATTTCTTATCTCTTAATTGGTATACCTAAGGGACTTTTCTCATTCTTAATTCTACTCAACTTCTCTGCACTGCCGATTGGCACTGTTGATTACCTTTTTCCTTTTGGATAGTTTCTTTTCTCTGAGTTTTAGTGACGTTACTCTCTCTTGGTTTTTCTCCTACCTCTAGCCTGACCATTTTTAATTAGTCTCCTTTGCTAAATAATCATCCATGTTATGCCCACTCAATATGAATGTCCCCTAATGGCCTTTTATGTTATCTCTTCTCTTTCTTTTCATTTATTGATCTCATCGGCTTGTATAAGTTCAGTTATCTCTATGAAATTTACCCCTAGATCTATATATCCAGTCCAGGTTTATCACCTGAGTCCTAGTACTGCATCACCATCTGCCTGTTGTATATTTTGAAGTGGTATAGGTATCTCAAACTCAACATGTCCAAAACAGAACTTTCTCCCCAAACCAACCCTCTTCAAAACTTCCCATACTTTTCAGATCACTACCATTCTCACCCCAGTTTTCAACTTCAGGGTCATTCTCAACTTCTCAGTCTAACCTCACTAGCCTCATGTAGTGAATCATTTGCCCAATATTATTATTTATGCTTCCACAACATCTTGGTATCTATATCCTTTTCCCTTTGCTCACAGTGTAGCACATAGGAGGCATTTAATAAATGCTTGTTGACTTGATTTGGCAACCACTACCTTAATTCATATTGTCATTTCTTCTCTCCTAGACTATTGACGCTAGCTTTCTAATTGGTCTTTCTTCCTTTAGTTTATCCCATTCTAATCTATACTCCATGCTATTGTCAAAATGATTTTCTTAAAGCACAGATTGACTATGCCGATTATGTCAAACTTCTACTCAATAAACTACAGTAGTTCCCTAATGTCTCTAGGATGGAACATTACTTCATGTTTGGCATTTAAAATTCTTTCCTACATTTCCATCCTTGTTAGACATTATTTCTCTCTACACACTCTATGATCCCACCACACTGGCTATGTACTGTCTCTCACACATGACCATTCACCTTCCATGGCTGTGCCTTCCCCACAGCTGTCTCATACCTGTGGTGATCTCCCTTGTCAGCTCTACCTTTTAGAATCCCTAGTTCAAATTCTACCTTCTTCAGAAGGCCTGTTTTTCTCAGCTGCCAGTGCTTTCCCTTCTAAGTTACCTCCTCTATACTTCCACCTTGCAGTGTAAGCAATGCAAGTAAGAGGACAGGGACTTTTTAAATTGTTTTTTTTCTTTGTATCCCCAGCTCTTAGCAGTCAGTGCCAAGATTGTAGAAAGCACTAAGCACTTAAATGCTTATTGATTGACTGGTTGATTGGAGTAGAATCAGCATTTGAACCCAGATCCACTGACTCCAAATCCACTGTTCTTTCTCCTACATAAGACTGTTTTATCTGTGTGCTGTCTCTCCTATGACAGCATGGCAATTTTCCAGAGGATACTAGTTAAGATATTTTATATAGTTGCCCTTGACTTTTCATAGCTTTCATTATGATGCTAGGTCTGCTGAGAATAATGGCTGTTGTCCTTTGTTTTTGAAAAGGACCAAAATAACATCACTATATTATTCTCAAATCACAGTGTGTCTGACTGTGGATGATCAGAGTAATATGAGTTTGGAATAGTTTACCATAGGTCAGGCACAAATAGTCCACGTGAACATTTGGGGTGGATTCTCTAAATTTGTTCATCTCATGTTTCTTTTGAACTGCTTCAATTCTGCTTTGCTCATAGAGCACAGCACCTTCTCTGATGAGGGCACGCCATGCTGGGTGGTCCTTTGCCAGTGTCTCCCATGTCACACAATCAATTGCAAAGTTCTTAAGTGAGACCTTAAGAGTGTTCTTGTATCCCTTTTTCTGACCACCATTTTGTAAAGACAACCGCGAGCAGCTCTCCAGAGGACTCTTGCTGTGAACAGCTTTAAGGTTCTGATGACATAGTACAGTGAACTCTATTTATTCAGTAATAAACTAAGACAAAATATTCACAGAAACCAAAGTACAGCATTCACAATGTTATAACATAGCAACTTATCACTCAACTGGCCACATAGTTTTAAGCAAAAGATATCATTCAGTAAGTCCTTAAATCTGTTATCTGTAAGGAGCAAGCCTCCTTAAGGGACATAAAGCAAAGGTCAAAGTTCTCCACCCCTGGGTCACATTGTCTTAATCTCTCAGTCCAAAAGTCTTCTTTCTTCTTGATTGGAGTTTAGTTTCCAATCATCCTTAACTCAGTCATGCTTAGGAGATACAAAGTACAGGAGTACAAAGTTCTCCCACCCCTAGGCCACAGTAAATCATGATCTTCTCAGTCAGCACTAAGTACCCAAGGAGAGAGGTCTTTTCATCTTGACTCAAGGCTGGCTCCCAAATTCTATGGTTCCTCTTCCATGGGTCCATCTCCTTCCTGAATCTACCCAGTCATCACCTGGATTCACAGGTAGTAGGTCTAGTTCCTCATCCAATTCCTTGTCCAGTTCCACATTGAAGCTTATAATATCCAGTCCACCTCATATCCTTTGCAGTTTCTGTTTCTAGGAAGACAAAACTTAACAGAGCCACAGTAACATTCATGCACATGGCTGGCACCATCATCAATTCACTATCTGCCTGTGAAATCAACACAGACCCACCAACAAGGTCTGAGAACTCAATACACATCATCAGTACAATCCCAGGACCTCTGAAACCCTCCTCCAGGACTTCTGTAAACAGACAACAAGAAAATCCTCTTTCAGGGCTTCTAGTAAGGTCCCAGGGAATCTGTACAAAATATTACAAACACAAATCAACACAGACAGAACAGACAAAGAGAGTGCCAGAATATCACAAGTTTTCTCTTTCTCAACTCTGCCACCACAAGTTTTCTTTTCAGTTCTGCTCTTTCCCAGCTTGGGCTTCTCCTTATATATGGTCATTAGCTCCTCCCACTGTGGGTTTCACAAGTTCTTTTTCTTAACAAAGACTTGATATAATCATGGGCAAGACTCAAAAGAAACTTGAACTGAAACAAGATGCTAAGTACTTTTGCGCTTGCCATTACATATGAGAGTGCTTGCCCTATTTTGAGTTCTTCATAAAATAGTCTTTTTGGCAAGCATACATTTCACATTCAAACAGTGGGGCCAGTCCATTGGAGTTATCCTCCCTGAAGTAGAGTTTGAATGCTTAGCAGTTTAGTTCGAGAAAGGAACTCAGTGTCTGGTATCTTATCTTGCCAAGTGATCTTCAGAATCTTTCTAAGACAATTCAAATAGAAGTCTCAGTTTCCTGGTATAATGTCTAGGTTTCACAGGCATACAACCATGAGTTCAACATGATGACTCTGAAAAGGAAGTGCTTTCCTTGCATAGGAGATAGCTTTGGGTCAGGGGTGGGGGAACCTGCAACCTGGAGGTCACATATGGCCTTCTAGGTCCTTGGATGTGACCTTTTTACTGAGTCCAAGTTTTATAGAACATATATTATATTATATTATTATATATAACATATATTATATATTAATAATAACATATATTATAGGATTTGTTCTGTGAAGTTTGGATTTGGTCAAAGTACTGCACTTGAGGACCTAGAGGGCCACAGGTTAACTCCATGAGTGGTCTAATCAGTCCTTTATTTTTAAAAATTTATTGATATTTTCTGCTTGTTACATAATCATGTTACCCCATATATCTCTTCCCCCATACCACCTTGAGAACCACCATATGGGAAATAGTATTTTTTTTAGAGGAAAAAAAGTCAACATGTGATCAGTACATTGAGAAAATATCAAAACATGTGCAACATGTAGTACCTGTGGACCTCCCATCTCCACAAAAGGGTAGATTGGAAGTATCTTCTCACATGTCTTCCTTTGAGTCTCATTTGATCATTATAATTTTGTTCTATTTGTTTTTAATTTTTTGGTGTATCATTGTTCTTTCCACTTACTTTGCTGTAGTTACTGTGTATATTGTTTTCTTGGCTGTACTTTACACTGAATCAGTTCATATACGTTATTCCATGCCTCTATTTATCACACACATAATATTTTTTTGCTTTTTTTTTTGGAGGGGGAAGGTAGGGCAATTGGGGTTAAGTGACTTGCCCAAGGTCACATGACTAGTAAGACTTAATTAAGTGTCTGAGGTCAGGTTTGAACTCAGGTCCTCCTGACTCTAGGGCCAGTGCTCTACTCACTGTGCCACCTAGCCGCCCCTCCCTTATTATTTCTTATCACCTTCTTGTCACTCTACTTGGCCAGAGTTGAATGAAGAGAAGGAGATTTTCAGACTTTTAAAAATCTTAAGACTTTTCTTTTGCAGATTGCAAATAATTTATACTTGTCTTAAACTTCCTACCCATGCCCTTCTCTTTGCTACATGTTTAAACTTTCTTGCTTTTCCTACTGTCATCTTTTCTGCTGGACTTTGATCAAAGCCCACTTTAAAACCACACCTACCTTATTTCTTTCTAATTCTAACCTGACACTTACACACTTTTGCCATAACCATCGCATAATAAAATACTTATTCCCTCTCATACTCCCTTATCTCCTGCCAGCTGTTTGTGAATGCTGGCCGCAATAAGGGAGGAGGGAAGGTACGGGATAACCTTTCAAGGAAAATCAAGAAGTTCAGTTGCATTTTAAATCTTATAGAATGACAAATTACTCTCACACACAGACACAAAAAACAAAGCAGATCGCTACAGAAAAACAGCAGAATGGACCCAAAAGCTCACAGAATTGTAGGAGATCTCCTGAAAAAAATCAAGGCCAGGAAAGACTTGCTTGATGCTTTTCTTTTTACCTGTCTCTAATGGAGACAGCTGCATCACACTGACTGGCTCGGGCTGCCTTTGGCACTTTACTTTCTGATGTTAAATATATCATTAATATATTCCATAGAAAAAAGGCAGAAATGGGGAAATGCTGCAGTCATTCTTCTGTAAATCTCTCTCTCCTCTGTCTCCTGGTTGGTTTCAATTTTCTTTTACTGTTCTTTTTAACAGTCTGAGATAATTTTCTCAGTCTCTACTTTCACTTTGTACCGGTTTCATTTTCTCCAGCTTTTTTTTTTTTTTTTACCAAGACCAGATCCTTGTCTTAATGCTTCTAGTCCCTCATCTTCTACTAAGCCTGGTGACTCTTTTAGCCCTAAAACTGCTAAAAATTTTCCCTAGGGGGCCCATTTCTTATTTAGCCCAAAGACTGCTAAATCGCAAGGCAAACCGTCTCTTTCTTAACCTCTTTCCATGACACTGAGGCCGCTGAGGTACCTCTTCTGTGAGGATTTCTTTTCTCTGGATTTCCAAGGAAGCCACTTTCCTCGTATCTTCTTTTAGGTCCCAGGTGCCAATTGTAGAGATAACTTCAGTGGTTTCTTAAGCCAGCTCTAAACTGACACACTAGCCGGTGAAAGTGTGAAAAATTGTGGTCCAGACGTGATTGTCAAGCAATTCGTTTATTGATACCATGAGCAAGGGTTTTATAGAATAATGAAACAAAGAAGGTAATTAATAGGTCACTTAGTTTTCTAATACTGCTTTGTTCAATTTCAAGATGTCAGATGGTGATGTCAATTTTAGGCCTTGATGATGATCATGTCCTTTGATGATTTCCAAGCCTTGTGAATAGTATCTAAAATGTATGAGTGAGCTAACACCTTCTGGCTAGAATCCCAGAATAGGGCACAGCCTTGGATCACAGGATATCAGGAAGGCTCTGCTTTATAGTTGCATCACAGAGAAAACCAGGACTGGACACTTTGGACTGGCCTCTGGAAAGTCTGGAGCTAACTTATCCCGCCTGATTCCTTGATTAGGTGTTTTGGCTCCTTTCAAAGACTCATCTTTCCAAGTCCAAATCTGAACCCAGACACTTATGTGATCCTAGGCAAGTCCATTGGCCTCAGTTTCTTAATATATAAAATGAACTGGAGAAGGAAATGGCATACCACTTTAATCTCTTTGCCAAGAAAACCCCAAATGGAGTCACAGAGTCAGAAAAGACTGCAAAATGACTGAACAACAATTGATGTCCAGTTCTTAGCTATCGCAAAAAGTGTTACAATAAATATTTTGGACCCTTTTTTCTTGTCAATGGCTTCCTTGGAGCATAAACCTAGTAACAGAGCCTCTTGTTCAAAGGATATGAATATTTTAGTCACTTTATGTGCATAATTTCAAATTGCTTTCCAAAATAGTTGTATCATTTCATAGCTCTACCAACAATATATTAGTGTGCCTATTTTCCCACAGCCCCTCCAACATTGACTATTGCCTTTTTCAGCCATTTTTGCTAATTTGCAGAGTGAGAGGTGAAACCTCAGAGTTGCTTTGATGAGAATTTCTCATACTCTTAGTGATTTGGAGCATTTTTTTTCACATGGTTGTGAATACTTTTCACTATTTTTTTTTTGAGAACTGTTTCTTTATATTCTTTTACTATGTATCTATTAGAAATGTTTATATATCTTGGATACCAAACCCTTATGAGGAAATTTGTTACCAATATTTTTTCCTGATTTAACCACTTCCCTTCGTATTCTAGATGCATTAATGTTGTCTATTGAACGTAATGCAATATTATTGTGTTATAAGAAATGACAAGCTGGATGATTTCAGAAAAACCTGGAAAGATTTATGCGAACTGATGCATAGCAAAGTGAACAGAGACAGGAGAACATTATATGCAATAACAGCAATATTGTTTGATGAAGAATTGTGAATGACTTAGCTATTCTCAGCAATACAATGATTTAAGACAGTCCCAAAGGACTATGATGAAGCATACTATGTGCCTCTAGAAGAAAGAACTGATGTTGTTTAAATACATACTGAAGCATTCTATTTTTCACTCTTTCATTTTTTCTTTTGTTCAAGTCTTCTTGTATAAAATGACTAATTTAGAAATATTTTACATAACTGGACATGTATAAACTACATCTGATTGCTTACAATCTCAGGGAGGGGATGAAGGGAGAGATAGAATTTGGAATTAAAACTTTAAATAAAAATGTTTTAAAAATTGAAAAAAAATAATGAATGATTTTTTTGGGGGGAGAAATCTCTGTTATCTTTTTGATAGGATTTTGTTTAAAAAAATTTTAAGCAATGTTCATCAGTGATGTTGGCCTATAGTTTTCTTTGTTTTGTCTTTCTTTGGTTTAGCTATTAGGACTATTTTTGTCTCTTAAAAAGATTCTCATTTTTTGAAAGAAATTTGTTAAGTATTGGTACTAATTGTTCTTTCAGGGTTTAATAGAGTGCCCTCATGAATCAATCAGGTCCAAGAGTTTTTGTCTTTGGTAGTCTTTTTATAGCTAAATCTATTTCCTTTTCTGAAATTGGGTTATTTAAGATCTCTATCTAGTCTTCTGATAGTTTAGCTATTTTATGTTTTTGAAGGTATTCCTTCAAATTCTTCTGTGTTCTTAGTTTTGTTAGCATATAACTGCACAATATATTCTGATTATTCTTTTTATTTCTTCTGGTTTTCTGTGATTTCATCTTACTCATTTGCTATTTTATTCGACTTTCTGCAGTCTTTTCAATTACATTAGTTAAGAGTTCAATGATTTTATTTGTCTTGTCAAAGAACCAACTTTTAGTTTTAATTATCATTTCTGTGGGAGTATTTTGCTTCCAATTTATTTGTCTTCTTATTTTTGATATATATTCTTTTTTGGTGTTTATTTTGATTTACTTGTTGATTTTATATTTTAAAGGTATTAAATAAATACATATATGTATATCTATCTGTCTTTGTTAATGTATTATCATAAGAACTGTATTAGCTCTATCCCAGAAATTTTGGTATATTGTTTCACCATGAATATTTTCTTTTTACGTAGTTATTAGTTGTTGCTCTGATTTATTCTTTGATTGCCTCATTACTTAATAGTTCATTGTTAAGTCTCTGTTTGGGTCAGTTTCTTTTGTTTGTGGTCCCTGAACCAATTTCTGTTCTTATTTTATTATGGTTTCTAAAGGATGTATTAATTATTTCTGCCTTTTTACATTTGTTTGCATTCTTTGTGCCCTAATACAGTCAGTTTTTATGAAAGTTCCATGTGGTACAGAGAAATATGTATGAAATTTTACTCTCCCAATTAAAAAAATATCACGTCTTTTAATTCTAGTTCCTCTAGAGAAAGTAAGCATATTTTCTTTTAATCTTCTTTTGCTTCTTTTCTTCTAGATTGCCTGTGACTTCTGTATATTTGCATTCCTAATCTGCTGTTCTCTTTTTTGTTTCTTTGGTGAGGTTTGCCATTGCAGATTCAAGTGTTTCTATTCTATGCATTATTTTTGCTGTGCAGGACATAAGTTCTGCTCCCATAATTCTTATTTCTCTTTTAAACCACTTAGGAAAAGCATGTTGTGGTTCTATATTCTCCTCAAATTTCACAGGGTCCTCAGTCTCATCAAATATTGGGTCATTTTCCTTCATCTTATAATATTTATTTATAGATGCCTGAACTTGTTTACATTTGCAGGCCATATTTCCTTCTGTTGTTACTGTTTTTCCTGTTGATTTGTCTGTTTATGTTTAAGGTGTTTAGTAAGATTAAGTGAATAAATAAATTGTAATGATTTCTGCTTAGATATAAAAATAATTTTATTTATAATTTAATTAATTTAATTTAAATTTATTAACAAAAATAATTTTTTTCAGTATGATTATATGGGCTCTGATATTGAAACTGTAACAAATAAAGTCATCCAGATTCTTGGTCTTATAAACACAGTAAGTTTTCTCTCTTTTTATGTTATATGGGGAAAAAATAATTCATTGTTATAACTTTAGAGTTAAATTGATTTACTGTAGCTCTGTTGTATAATAAATTATTCCAAAGGCCAAATGTAAACTAATTTTTTGACTCTGTCAAAAACTTCAGTCAAGCTGCACTCAACAATCATTTACTAAGCAACCACTGTGTTTAGTAGTTTAAACTCTGAATTCCTTTAGAGCAGGAGCTGCCTTGGTATCCCAAGCCTTTAGCACAGTGCCTAGCATATAGTATGGAATTAGTAAATGTTTATTGACTGACCTACCACATTTATAATACAACATAAAAAAGTATCTCTGTAATTGTTTGTTGTCTTTTATATTTTTAGATGTTTACCCAATTTAAAATGACAATTGTGTTGTCATCTTTGGAATTGTGGACATATAAAAATAAGATTTCCACAACTGGGGAGCCAGATGAAATATTACAAAGATTTTTGGAGTGGAAAAATTCTTATTTGGTTTTGCGGCCTCATGATGTGGCATATTTATTCATGTAAGTCTAATATTTCTGCTTTGCTAGAAATATAACAAATACATGTGTATCAGGTATTTTTGTTATGGTATTTTATCTCTGTGAATTGAAAGGCTTTCGGAAATTCTAATGGGGGAAACAATTGTGAGACACCATCATATGATAGTAAATTAGGTGTCATAGTAAATAGAACTCTGGAACTGGAATCAAGAAGACCTGAGTTCAAGTCTAGCCTTAGACATGTACTAGCTGTGTGACTCTGGGCAAATTACCTAATGTCTGTCTGTGTCATTTTCTTCATCTATAAAACTTCCCAGGGTTTGTAGAGCTTTTTGCAAACTTTAAACACTATATAAATTCTAGCTATTATTTTTGACTATTATTGTATAAGATTTCTTTATAGAATATAGATGGATATGGTACATGTTTCTCTCTTTATTTTTAAATTTTTTTTGCCCTTGAGTGAGACCACTGCAGTTGTATTGAGGTTCCTCTCTTGCAGTGTGGATGAGGGGCAAAAGACTGCAGGAGTCAGACTCCTTGGTTTTCTGGATACAGTGGACCAAGCTTCTGCTTATAGTGACCAGTACCAGAGTCCAGTGCTACAGAAACAACTGGACAATGATCAGAAACAGGTTTGAGTGCTGGAGATTGTCAGCTACTATGAAGCCCGGTGGATTGGTGAGCCAGGGATGGGGAGACTAGTCTTAACTTTCCACACTCACCATCTTTCCCTGAGGTACAGAGCTGACATTCCAGAGACAAAGATCATCTCCAGAGTTCCGATTTGTAGATAAATATAGTTCTGAAATGCCTCTAACCAGTGATGCACTGGTAAATATTTAATAACCAGTTAATTCTTGGAAAAATGTATGGCAAGGCATATTTTAAGTTAAATCTTCATTAACACTTTCCCAATTATTTTCTCAAGTCTATATAATCAACAAAACAACAAATAAATTCTGGATTTATATTATTTTCTGAGTTTAAGTCTTCACACTGAAAATTTAACAAACAGCTCTCCAATGCTCAACTAGATTGTAGCAGATCTCTGCCTTTAATCATGTAGATATATGGGTTAATAGTCTCTTCCTTTACCCTTGTCCCACATGATTAAATAGCCTTTCTCCTTACCAAGGTTAGCCCCTCTGCTTGTTCAAGTGGTCCCATTTCATACTGTCTCTTCCAACAGATTGCTTCCTCTCTCATCCCCAATCTTTCACTCATTTTCAATTTCCCCTTTTTTACTGGGTACATTTACAGAATGTATGCCTGCAAACATACCCATGTCTCCCTATACTGAAAGAATATTCACTTGATCCTTCCCTCACAGCTCACTATCATCCTATATCTTTTTTACCCTTTGTAACTAAACTCGAAAAGGCCATCTACAATAGGTATTTCCACTTTCTTTCTTCTCACTTTCTTCTAAACTTATAATCCAGCTTCTGAGCTTATCATTCTACCAAAATTACTCTCTCCAAAGTTACTAGTGATATTTTTGTTACTAAATCCAATGGCTTTTTCTGAGTCCTCATTCTCCTTGACCTCTCTGAAGCCTTTGACCTTGTTATCACTCTCTACTCCTTGATACTCTCTTCTCTCTAGGTTTTTGGGACACCACTCTGTACTGGTTATCATCCTACTCATCTAACCACTCTTCTGTCTCCTTTGCTAGATTCTCCAGACCACACTCTTTAACTGTAGGTGTCCCTTAGGGTTCTGTTGTGGGTCTCTTCTCTACTTTCTCTGTACTATTTCACTTGTTACTTATAATATCTATGCTGATGAATCTCGGATCTATCTTTCTTGCCAAATCTCTCTGCTGACCTACAATCTCACATCTCCAACTGCCTTTCAGACATCTTGGAATTAGACTACTTAACTCAATATGTTCAGTATGGGATTCATTATCTTTACCCCTAAACCCTATGTATCTCTTACCATCTTTTTTACTGTAAAAGGCAACACCATCCTCCTAGTCCAGGGGTGGGGAACTGCAGCCTTGAGGTGACATGTGGCCTTCTAGGTCCTTGGGTATGTCCTTTTGGCTGAGTCTAAGTTTTACAGAGCAAATCCTTTTATTAAGGGGATTTCTTCTGTGAAGTTTGGATTTAGTCAAAAGGCTGTTCTTAAGGACCTAAAGGGCCACATTTGGCTTTGAGGCCGCAGCTTTCCCACTCCTGTCCTTGTCTCTAGGGCTTATAACCTAGGAGTCAACATCTGTCTTATAGACCCCCTTCTCTCCGCTGACACTGCCATCATTCTAGGTAGATGCTCATCTCCCTGAACCTAGATTATGGTAATAGATTGCTGGTGGGTCTGTCTGCCTCACGTCTCTCCCTACTACAAACCACCCTCTCTGTTCAGCCACTGAAGTGATTTTCTTGAAACATAGGTTCAATCACTCACTCTCTCCCAACTCAAGACCCCACCCCACCCTCCCAAGTCAGCAAATTCCAGTGGCTCCCTATTACCTCTGGGATAAAATACAAAATGCTTTGTTTGGCATTCAAAGCCAAAATGAAGGCAGTTAGGTGGATAGAGTGTCAGTTGTGAAGTCAGGAAGACTCATCTTCCTGAATTGAAATCTGGCCTTAGACTAGCTATGAGACCCTGGGTAAGTCACTTAACCCTGTTTGCCTCAGTTTCCTTCAGTAAAATGAGCTGGAGAAAGAAATGTCAAATCACTCCAGTACCTTTGCCAAGAAAACCCCAAATGGGGTCACTGTGAGTCAAACATGAATTTAAAATGCCTGAACAACAACTGGAAAAATGAGCTGAGACTGGTGAGGAAAGCAAAAGACCACAAAAAGTATTGTGGGTTTTTTTTTTAAGTTAAAGTAGGAAGAAGAAGAAAGTAAGAAAATATTTGGAAATGCTGCTTAGAGTAGCTGGGACAATACTAACAGATGGCAGGGAAGACAGAGCTGCTCAAGTCCTATTCTGCTTCTGTTTTTTCTGCCACGGAAAATAGTCTTTGTACAGAAAAAGAGAAGAAGTAATAGCTCACAGGCAGTTGATACTCAAGACAAGTAAGGAAAAGCATCAGAACAGCTTCCTGTCCTCTAGTCACCTGCTCTGTATGGACTACGTTCTAAGTTAATGACAAAATAAGGTGATGAACTTTCTGTTCAAATGCCAGTCATCTTTGTAAGATCTCAGAAAACAGAAATGAGAACCATAGGATTGGAGGAGAGCAAATGTCTTTTTTTCTAAAAGATGAAAAGAAGATGGAACTTCCAAACTATAGGCAAACTATAGTTCCTTGCAAAATTTGTTTTCCTTTCAAAAGGAAGTTGTTATTAAGAGCCAGTGCAGCTTCACTAAGAAGTGATTTTGGTATACTAATATTATTTATTTTTGATAGTTACTTCACTGGTAGAAGAGGGAAATGCAGATATGGTTTACTTAGATCTTAGCAAAATGTATGATGGAGTATTCCCCACTATTGTTTTTAAAAATATATGGATTAGTTAACAATATTTCTTCCTGAAACTGGTTGAATAGACAAATTCAAAGAATAGCCATGGTGCTAATTAATGGCTTTATGCTAACTGGTAGAAGTTCTCCATTGGAGTTACACAGAGATCTATATTTGATGCTGTGATGCTTAAGATTTTATTGATTAAGATAAAAGCACTGATGAGATCATTTTCAAATTTGCAAATGATGACAGCAAAATTAGGAGCATTTGGTAGAAGTTACAAAAAAGCACATTTAACATAGGTGGAAGGAAAAACTTATTAACAATAGACCTTCCAAAAATGGGCTTGGGATATAGTGTAGTTTGTCCCATTTAACATCTTTAAGCAAAGGCTGGATTACCGTTGGTTGGGGATGTTAGAGAGCAATTTTTTTTTTCCTATTTGAACTACCTGACCACTGAGATTTTTTCAGCTCTGAAATTCTGGTTTTCTGTGATACATCAATGCTTTGGTGATGATCTATATTAGTTGGGTCTCTCAACAAAGTTTTCTGAAGTCTTTTTTTAAAACCTCAAATATTTTTTGAAGTTATATGATTTGATTTCAAAATCTTCCTTAATATTTTGCAAATGAATTTACACTCTAAACTGGGATTGCCTTTGACTGTCTTATGTCCTTACTTGGTAAGGAGATGAAATGTTTGCTGGCTGTGGGAGTTTGGAGGTTCTTCCATCCTCTCTTATATTGGCTGATTGACATTATTTAAAAAATTTTTTTTTCATATATTAAACTTCTGATTTACATCGTTCATTTCCTCCAGATTTTGAGTTACAAATTTTCTCCCTGTTTTTCCCCTACCTACAGCCCCAAGATAGCAGTCCCACAGAATATCCCCTCCTCCAATCTGCTCTCTCCCATATTTTTTCCCATACCCCTTACGACTTTTCCAGTAGATCCCTATGCCCCAGTGCCTGCATATCTTACTTCCCAATTACATGTAAAATAGCATTAATAATAGTATAATACTATTTGAATATTTGATTTTAAAACTTTGAATTCCAGATTCATTCCCTTCCTCCCTTGTCACCCACCCTTACTGGGAAGATAAACAGTTCAGTATAGGTTATACATGTGTGGCTAATGCAAAACAATAACATAGTAGATATATTGTAAAAGATTGACTATATTTCTCTCCCTCCTATCCCACCTCCCACTTGTTCTATTCTCTACTTTGATTCCATCTCTTTAAAAAAAGTGGGTGGTTCCAACTTCCCTCCCCCCCAGCCTGCCCTCCCTTCCATTATCCCCCCTATCATCCCCTTCTCCCCTACTCTCCTGTAGGGTGAGATACCCTATTTAGTGTGTATTTCATTCCGTCCTCAAGCCAAATTCAATGGGAATAAGGTTGACCCACTCCCTTTTGCCTTGCTATTCTTCCCCTCCATTGTAACCATTTTCCCTTGCCTCTTCTGTATGAGATAGTTTACCCCATTCTGTCTCTCCCTATCTCTTCTCATTATATTCCTCTCTCACCTCTTAATTTCACCTTTTAAGTATCATACCTTCCTATTAAATTGGTCCTGTGCCCTCTATGTATACCTGTAAACATATATACACACATTCACATATGTATTCATATGCCCATATACCCTCATATATAGACATATATATTTCTATTCATTCAACTACTGAGAAAAGTTTCATAGGTTACAATTATTGTTTTTCCATGTAGGAATGTTAATAGTTCAACTTTGATAAGTTCCTTTTGATTTCTTTTCCCTGTTTACCTTCTCATGCTTCTCTTGCTTCTTGTATCTGAATGTCAAATTTTCTATTCAACTCTGGTTTTTCATCAAGAATGCTTGAAAGTCCTCTATTCCACTGAATGATCATATTTTCCCCTGAAACATGATACTCAGTTTTGCTGGGTAGGTGACTCTTGGTTTTAATCCCAGCTCTTTTGACCTTCGGAATATCATATTCCAAGCCCTTTGATCTCTCAGTGTAGAAGCTGCCAGATCCTGGGTTATCTTGATTGTGTTTCCACAATATTCAAATTGTTTCTTCCTGGCTGCTTGTAATATTCTCTTCTTAATCTGGGAATTCCGGAGCCTGACTATAATATTCCTAGGAGTTTTCTTTTTGGGATCTTTTTCAGGAGGTGATTGGTGGATTCTTTCAACCTCTATTTTACCCTCTGGCTCTAAAACCTCAGGGCAGTTTCCTTTGAGAGCCTCCTGGAGGATGATTTCTAGGTTCTTACTTTGATCATGGCTTTCAGGTAGTCCAATAATTTTTAAATTCTCTCCTGGATCTATTTTCCAGGTCATTGGTTTTCCCCATGAGATACTTCACATTGCCTTCTATTCTTTCATTTGTTTGGATCTGTTTAACAGTATCTTGATTTCTCATAAAGTCATTAGTTTCCATTTGCTCCAATCTAATTCTGAAGCAATAATTCTCCTCATTGAGCTTTTGAGATTCTTTTTCCATCTGGCAAATTTGGCTTTTTAAGGCATTCTTTTCCTCATTGTCTTTTCGAGCCTCTTTTGCCATTTGAGTTAGTCTGTTTTTTAAGGAGTTATTTTCCTCAGTCAGGCTGTTGACTCTCATTTCGTAATTTTCTTTCATTGTTCTCATTTCTCTTCCCAATTTTTCCTCCACTTCTCTTATCTGCTTCTTAAGGTCCTCTATAGCCTGTGACCAGCTCATATTTTCCTTTGAAGCTTTTGGTGCAGGAGTTCTGACTTCACTGTCTTCCCCCTGTTCCATGCTTTGCTCCTTTTTGTCCCCAAAATAGGAGTCTAATGTTGGAATCTTCTGTTTGCTTTGTTTCTTTTGCCTGGTCATGTTGCCCCTCAGTCACTTGACGCCTGGGCTTTTTGCCACAGTAGGACTCTACCACCAGACAGGGGAGCTTTTGTCCCAAACGCTGGGGTTTTCTCAGCTGCCAGAGGTATTAGAGGGGTGCCCTCTCTGAGGTCTCCACATGCTCTGGCAAGCTGGACACATACCCCAGCACCTCCACCCTAGACTTCAATCCAGATCCAAGAAGGTTAAAGCAAGAGTGATTACCCCTCAGACTGGTGCTTGGTCCCCCTACACTCTGCAGGCCAGGAGTTGAAGCTGCCATGTGGCGCTGGCTGACTATGCCCACGGCTCAATGGCTTCTTGCTCTGGGGGCAAAAGCCACACACTCCCACTTACTGGGTCCCAAAGTCCAGACTGCACTGACCTGTCACTTTGTCCTTCACATCTCTGTGTTGATAAATCTGGAAATGGCCACAGCTGCTGCTGATCTGGAGCCCCTCAGGCCAGTGGCTGGTCAGGCCCGCCCTGCGGCTAAAGCCTTGGCGTGGATCTGTGCTCGTCTCCCAGAGCGCTGTGTCTGATTCTTGCCAGCCTGCTGGGCTGTCCTCAGTGGGAGGTTAGCTTCTCTGTGTCATTTTGTGGGTTCTGCAGCTCCAAAGGTTGTTTAGAGTCCTCTTTTGACATGGATTGGGGAAGGTGGAAGCCAGAGCAGGGGAGGTCCTGCTTCTACTAAACCATCTTGACTCCACCCCTGCTTGACATCATTTTAATATTATTGATATCAAACTCAAGGATCATACATTTACCCTTTTTCGCTCCTTATATTTTGAGATAAAAAAGTATTTGAATGGATCAGGTCAAAGCTATTTTAATTGTGCTTAATGTCTTTTCATCTTTACTTGTCCTGATTTTCTTTTCATCATTATCCATTCTAATTTATTGTTGATTTTGATCTTTGTGTCAACTAGTTTGAAATCTGACTGCATGTATGCCCCCTGATTGGGAAAGGAGTCATTTCCTATGTAAGGAAATTGATATTTCTTGCTGCTCAAAATATAACACTAGAGCAAGGGATTCTTTGCTGTTCTTTCCATTTCTGGCCTCATGTAAAATTCAGTGTCATTGTGTGGGAAGTGAGAAGGCTTCAGAGATCTTAATGCTTTGGATAGGTTTCAGAAAATATAGCATGAGTTTTAGAGAACTCATATATCTGAAAATCCATCAAATTTATGATAAAAGCTGACATAGCAAACTATCTTCCCTGTATGTTCTAGTTAGTATGAGTATTTATAAACAACCAAGTTAAATACTGAATGATAATGTTGAAATTTGATATTTTTGTTAATAATAATTTTGAATAAAGATAAAATTTTTCTTCAGTTATAGGGAGCATCCCACTTCTATTGGAGCAACCTTTCCTGGAAAGATGTGCATTTCTCATTATGCTGCAGGAATTGTTCTGGTATGCAGTAACTTAATTAACTTTGTTGTTTTCTTTCTAAATATTTGTAAACTACCTAATAATTTCATATCTAAAAACATGCACACAAATGCATAATGGGAGCATTTACATATTATTTGTATAGCTTAAGGACCTAGGTTCAAATCCTTGCTTTGCTGCTTACTTATTGATATGATCCTTGGGTAAGGCATTTAGGTTCCCTGGGCTTCAGTTTCCTCTTCTCTAAAATGAGTGGGTTGGATTAGTCCTCCATAGTCCCTTCTTCTAAATTTAGATCCTATGATTACTGATTGTTTTATTTACTATGAAGAGTGATACTATATCTTTACTATATTTTTATGTTAATAATCTGAACATTTGTTAAGGGCATCTTTGGTGAAAGTTTAGGAAGGAGGGAATAAATAGGCATTCTAATATTCTAAAGCAGAACACATTTTTACAGTCATACAATTACCTGAAATGTATGGAGAATATAAGATTCCATTCTACTGATTTGTTGATTATTTTAAAAAGCTTTTTTTATGGAGAAAAGTGCAATTCATAGTTTTATTGACATCTTTGGTTTTTACGTTTTCTTTTTCCTTTGTATCCCCAGCACTTACCACAGTGCCTGGCACATAGTAGGTGCCTAATAAATGCTTCTTTTTGTTGACTGTGAATATTATCTTTACTTACCTTTACTTTACTATTCATTATAATAAAGAATTTAAAAAAAAAAATCAACTAAACTATTCTACACTTCAACCAATTTCAACATTACGTTCAGTGATTCATACCCACATTCCCCCAACTCCGGAAAAATATACTTTTCTTCTTGGAAGAGAAAGTATTCTCTTTGAAATACATTCTTATATCACTTTTTCAGGGTTAAGCATGATCCTTATAATTATTTGATTTATTGTTCTTTCCATTTATATATTTATCATGTATATGGATTTTCTTCATTTTGTATAAGTTTATAGGAATTTTCCATGTTTCTCATATTCATTATTTCTTGTGGAACAATAATATTCCATTATATCCATGTTCCATAGTTTGTTTAACCAGTCCTCAACTGATGGATATTCATGTTGTTTCCAATTTTTTATTACTATAAAAATGCTTTTAAAATATTTTGATGTCTTTCTGTGACCTTCTTGGAGTACAGACCTTGAAGTGAGACCTCTAGATTGAAAGAAATGAAATTTTAATGACTTTATAAGCATGATTCCTAATTCTTTTCTAGTCCTATTTACTCTTTCCACAACTCCAATTGTGACTTCATCTTTGCCAGTTCACTAAGTGAAACATCAGAGGGTTGTTTTTTTTTGCTTTTTGGAGGGCAATTGGGGTTAAGTGACTTGACCAAGGTCTCAGGGCTAGGTTTTGTGTGTGTGTGCGTGTGTGTGTGTCTTAAGTGTCTGAGGCTGGATTTGAACTTGGGTCCTCCTGATTCCAAGGCCGGTGCTCTACTCACTGCACCACCTAGCTGCCCTGACATCAGAGTTTTTGAAACATCATTTTAAAGATTCTCTTGCAACCAGGTATCTCCCATGTAAAAATGATACAAATATCTTAAAAGATATAACAAGAGCTAACTTTGTTCCATGATCTATCATTCTCAAACAAGCCAGAAAGACATAAATTTACCAAAGGTATTTGCCATTGCTATTGAGGTTATGCAATACAGAGTCTAAATCAAAGAGAGAGTTTCTATAGATGGTGAGGTCCTCCAGATGTTCCTATTTATGGGCACCCTGTGCCTACTACATCAATCACTAAAACTTTGTATAACTTCCTAAATTATATCCTTAATCACGCAGAAGAGTTCCATTTACTATAGCTATACACACTGGAAAAATCAAGTGGAAGAAAAATGCATATTGGTATACATAGTATGCTATAGTATACACATATATGCATATATTTATTTGTATATGTATGTACGCACATATATAGTTGGATGAATAACCTATAGTGCTTACCTTTCAATATGCATATCTTGGAAAGACACTTCAAAAGAACAGTGATATTGACCCACAATTGAATAGGAAGAAGCAAGCAGGCTAGATTACTTTTGGAAAAATTTCCAGTTCTTCAAATGACTAATCTTCTTCCTGAAACAGTTTATGTTTTTAATACTAGAATTCTTCCAATGACAATGTATGATTGAAAATCATGGAATAGCACAGTCTCGGAATAAATGAATGAAGCCAATGGAGAGACTTGAAGAATTTTATAGGCTAAGTAGCATAAAGGGATGTCATCAAAAAATGTATAACTAGAAAATAAGATGCTTTGGTCACTTAACAAGAGTGAAAATTAATGTGGAGACCTTCAGATTCTCTTGGTAGCTACACACTGTCAAATGTTCTAGAGAAAGGCCCTTAGTATGTTTAGTGGACCTGTTGTGGTAGATTTACTAAAGGACATGGACAAGAGTTAAATAGTATAGGCAACCATGAAAGGATCAGATTTTCATCTTTGGAATCAGTGCCAATACTGACAACATACATATGGATCCATTTAATTATTGAAGAATCGGTATGGTTCTTGCAGTTTAGTACTTTATAGTCTATAGAAGGTAGACATCTACCTATGTATGTATACTAGTTGTAGTCCTTCATACTTAAAGAGGACCAAAATGACATTACTATATCGGGGTCAGTGTACACTGCATCTGATTGTGACTTAATCAGACCAATATGAGCTCAGAAGGCTCTATCACAGGTCGGGCATAAATAGTCTATATGAACATTTGGAATGGAGATGTCTCTAAATTTGTGCATCTCACATTTCTTTTAAGCTAAGGCAGTTCTACTTTGTACATAGAACACAGTGCCTTCTTTGATTTAGGCATGCCATGCTGGGTGGTGCTGTGCCAGTGTCTCCCATGTATCATAATTGATTCCAGAGTTCTTCAGAGAGACCTCCCTATGAGCACTTGCTTTGTGTGAGTTTTCTGTAAAATAATCTTTTAGACAAACTTAGGTTTCTCATTCAAATGTGGTCAATTGGTGTACAATACTGATGAACTTCTCTGGGCAATCAAATTTTTCCATGATTTTCCACAAGTCCTTATAACAGACAATATCAAAAGCTTTGGTAAGATCAATGAATGTTGTATACAGATTTCTGTTCTGCTTCATGGCATTTTTCCTGGAGTTGTTGGGAAGAAAACACCCTATCTACCATTCCCTGGCCCTTTCTGAAGCCAAGCTGACTCTTGGTTAGATGGTCATCTTCCAGGTAAGGAGGACTCTGGCAAGAGTCTTTCTGACAATGACCAGAAGATTGTCACAGGAAAACCTATTTCCTTTTCCTTTATAGAGTTGGACAATGGAGGTATCCTTGAACTCCTGGGGGAATAACTTACTCGTATTACCTGGAAGATTTCAGTTAATTTTTGTATGAGCAGTGGACTCCTTGCTTTGTAAAGCTCAGCTGGAGTAGAATCAACATTAGGTGCTTTGCCACATGAAAGGAGCCAAATGTCATTCAAAACCTCTTCTTCAGTTGGAATGGGACTGACTTCAACCTGAAATATTTGGTCAGTGGTTTCAGTATTGATTGATGACAGTCTATTGAGAACACTATGAAAGTGTTCAGCCCATCTCTCCAGGATCATGTCTTTATCACTAATTAATATGGCTCCATCAGCACTGAGTAGTTGAGATGCACCGTAGGTCTTTGGTCCATTAATGGCCTTCAGAGCATCATAAAATCACTTTTGACTGTTACTATCAGCATAAAATTGAATTTCATCTGCCTTCTTAGTGAGCCAAGAATCCTGTATCTCTCTGAGCTTTGCTTGCATTTTACTTTTGAGGAGTTAAACATTGCCTTCTTAGAAATGGATAAACTATCTTGTTGGTAAACCTGGTAGAATTCTCATTTTTCACTTAGCAGCTTCTGAATTTCCACATTATTTTCATCAAACCAATCTTAATGTTTGTGAGTGTACTGGCCCAGATGAGTAAATGTGTGCTGTAACCAAATCTTTGAAAGTTGCTTATACCTTTTCTGCTCCACTGTTGCCATTTTCCCCTTCAAGTTTGCAACAAACTGTTCCCACTCAGAGAAAGCACTCTAATCTGTTAACATTAAGTTTTCTCTAGTCATCTTGCCTTGGGGCCTCCACTTTTGTTGAATGTGAATATTTAGCTTGGAGAGGATAAGTCTATGATCAGTTCAGTACTCTGTGCCACACATTGCCTTTGTCAGTATCACATCCTCTCTATCTCTTTTCCTTTGCTGCAAGAGTACATCCATGAAATCTAATTGTGTTTAGGTAAATGGAAGACAATATTGATTGATAAGAAAGTTGTGAGACACACGAGTCTTCAGCAGTAAGTGGCCATTGCTGTTGCTGTTTCTGACTTCATTCCTCCCAAGGACTGTCTGCCATGTCTAATAGTTTGTTCCTACTCTGCTATTAAAGTTATCTAGAATTGCAAAGTAGTCTTCTTTCAGCTTATTGATGATAAGGGTCTCCAAATCTTTATAAAATTTTCATAGCACTGATGATGTTGGCATGGTGCTTTCCTGCAAGTGGCAGCTACATTGTCATGAGCCTGCTATTTACTCTTCTTGGGAGGTATACATATTTGTTGACTAGATTAGTTTTCATTGCAAAACCTATGCAAAAACCTTGTTTCATATAGGGCTGCTATTTGGATGTAATACCTGATGAGTTATTTCACAATAAGAGCTGTTCGTCTTTCAGATCTACTGGATTTTTTTGTTGTCAGTACATATGTGCACATTCCATTCACTATTGGTGATTGGAATCATCTTTGCAAAAGTACACTTTGTTGTGTTTCAACTGTAGGGTGGGATCCCCGCCTGCCATGGTAGCAGGCCAGGGTTATGATGGGTAAAGCAGACAATTTTTAGGACACTCTTTCTAGCCCCTTCTTCACACCAGGATGTGAGCTGTGCAGTCTTTAAGAAAGGCTGCTCTGACACATGGAGGGGGAGCTGCCAAATCCCACTGCTGCTTCAATCCACTGAGAAGCAAAGTTCTCTTTTAAACAAAGTACATTCATTTAGTCAATCACAAAGTCCACCCCTTAATCTCTTCAATCAAAAAGTATTCTTTCTTAAACAAAGTACATTCATTTAGTCAATCACAAAGTACAAAGGTCAAAAGTTTTCCATCCCTAGTTCAGTTAAGTTACAATATCATCAGTCACTACTAAGTACAAAAGCTGTCCACCCCTAGGTCACAAGTAAGTTACAATATCATCGGTCACTATTCAGTACCCTCTTAAGGGGTAATGGGAAGTACAAAGGCTGTCCACCCCTAGCTCACAAGTAAGTTACAGTCTCATCAGTCAGCATTAAATATCCAAGGAGTAGTCTTTTCATCTTGACTCAAGGCAGGCTCTTAGCTTCTAGGGTTTCTCTTCAGTGGTCCCAGGTTCTGCCACCTGGGTTCAAAGGCAGGTAGCTCTCAGTTTTTTGTCCAGCTTCTTGTGCAGTTCTTGTTCCACAATGAAGCTTACAGTGTCTAGTCCACATAAAATCCTTCACAGTTTCTGTTCATGGGAAGACAAGGCTTAACAAAGCCACAATAACATCCATGCACATTGCTGGGGTCCTCATCAATTTACTTTCTGCCTGTGAAATCAACATAGATCCAACAACAAGGTCCGAGGCCTCTGTCAACAAATGAATCTGACAAAGTGACATCAAAACAGACAGACAAAGTGCCAACACCATAGCCATGCCTCCTCCTAGTTTTCTTCTCTTCTCATTTTTCAGTTCTTCTCAATTCTCAGTTCAGTTTTCATTTCTCTTCTCACTTTCCAGCAGTAGCAGCCCAGCCTCCAGAAGCTCGCTCCAAGCAGTTCTGGCCTCACTCAGCTTGGGCTTTTCTTTATATAAGGTATTAGCTCCTCCCTGTTTTGCCCCTTCCTGTTACAACTGGAAGCTTCTCCCACTCTGGGATTCACAAGTTCTAGATCTTAATACTTAATACAGTCACACTTGAAACAAGGTGCTAAGTACTTGCCAATACAAAGGGATCTTCAAATTCCATTACTATTGTGTGGGATGAAAAACCCTATCCAAAATTTTAATAAAAAACTCAGTGGCTTCTCTAGATAGGAACAGAAAGGATTTATTCAATTCTTACAAGAAAGGGAGTGTTACCTTCACCAGGTTGAACCAGTGGAGGGAGGCTGATTACAGAAAATAAAAGTGACATTATATAGCCTAACACAGACAACTGCTCCCACTGACCTTGCCCTCATTGGTTGAGAGCTTGACCTCACAATCTAGCTTGGGAATCTACCCAGATACAAGGATCAAGGAAACAATCTTCAACCAATGAAAACCAATAAAAACATTTGATATCTTATTTGGTAGTGGGTGAAAGCAGGGGAGGGGTAAGTTTGCAAAAATGAAACTTAGGCCTAGCTGCAGCCAAAGCCTAATTATAAAAGCAAAACTTAGCTGCAGCCGAAGCCCAACTTGAGTTCAGAGTACTGTCTCCATTTTAGGGTATAGTCTGAGAAGTTTTCATCTCTCTAACACACTATTACACTGATTGAACAGCAAAAGGGAAAAGCAACCCTTACACCAGTGGTCCTAGTCTTTCTTGAACACTCATACATCCCATATATATACACATACGTATAGAAATATATTTGTAAATAATATATGTGTGATTTGAGAGCATATATATGTATGTATACATGTGATTTAAGAACACACTAACTATATGTATATGCATGTACACATGAGTTGGGTATACAAATGTATGTATGTACATATATTATACATGCATGTATATATACAGACATACGTATATATTCTAAACTCACACATATGTGTATGTGTATGTATATTTGTGTACTCTTAACTCAACTATCCTAATTCCCATTCCACAGAGGGTGGTAGCTACATTTCTCTCTACCTCCACCCCCACCCTCAGGTACCCTGAGAGATGGTGGAAGTCTTATAATGCTATTATCTTGCTTCCCCTCATTCACACATATATTTAAATACATTAGGTTATTCCCTTGGGGCAAAAGGGAAATCATGAACAAGAATCATGCATGGATGGGTTTTGTGATCTGTATCATTGGAGGGGAAACCAGAATCAATTAAATCACAGATCCATTGGAATATGGGAACATAGGAATCTAGGTGATGAAGACCTGAATTAGAGTGGGATTAGTATAAATAAACATAAGGATGGAATGGATGTATGAAATATGAAGAAGTAGGCTTGATAAGACTTTTAAAAACTGATTAAAAATGGGAAAAATCAAAGATGAGATTTTAAACCTGGGTAACTGAAAACATGGTGCTATAAAAAGAAATAGTAAAATTTAGTGGAAGGGAAAGTTGATTAATTCCATTTTAGACCTGTTGACTTTTTGGTATGGACAAGGGTACTCATGTAGTTGGAGATTCAGAATGAAAGGTTAGGAGAAAGATGGAAATTACATACATACATGTGCACATATATAAATAAATTTGTGTGTGCATACATACATAGACACATGTATATGTATACACATATATGTATACACATGTATATGTATACACATGCACACATATATTTATATGTATTTATAAAATACATTGTTATTGTTGTTCAGTCATTCAGTCTGACTCTTCATGATTCAGGACCATACTGGTGTTGGAGTTTTCTTGGTGAAGATACTGGAGTGGTTTGCCATTTTCTTTTCCACTGGATTAAGGCAAACAGAGGTTCAGTGACTTGCCCAGAATTACACAACTGGTCAGGTTTGAGGCCATATTTGAACTTGGGTCTTTCTGAATTCAGATACAGTGCTCTGTCCACTTGGCCATCTAGTTGCCTCTAAAATGCATACACATATGTATATATGTACACACAAGTATACACACATACGTGTATAGGTATGTATTCCCACACATATATTCCTTTCCTCTGAGCTGTTAATTTTCATTTCTAGTTTCCTGAATGTCTTGCTTATTTGTAAAATCCCAAAATCTCAAGACTAAACTCATTTCACCTCACCCCTCAAACCTGTACCCAGCCTTAAATTCTTTTTTCTGAAGATGCCTTCAAAGTTGACTAGCTTTGCAACTTTATAATTATCTTTGATTCTCCTATCTCCTTCCTCTCATATATCTGGTTAATTGCCAAATTCTACTGATTCCAACTCTGCAGTATTTTTCATGTCTACCCTCCTCTTTTAATCTTATTTTAGGAATTTATTAATTCTCATCTGGGCTATTGTAACAGTCTCATAACTGTTCATCCAGCCTCCAGTTTTTTCCTTCTCAAACCCATCCTCAGCAAACCTGAGCAAACCTCAACAGGGTAATATTTCTAATGTACTTTTCTGCTCATACATTTCTTCTGCTCAGAAACCTTCAGTGATTCCTTGTTATCTAAAAAGGAAATGGAAATTCCTTAGTTTATCATTCAGGATCATTCACAAACTGGCTCTGAATTATCATGTTGGAGCCCTTCCTAACATGTAGTTAATCCTTTCCCATTGTGACTTTCCCCATTGAGGGCTTGATACATCACAGGTCAGCATAAGAAATTAAATGGGAATTTTGGGGGAGCTTTGCAGAAGCTGCAGATGACACATGAAGGCCAGCAGATGAAATAGTAAAAGTTTAGAAATTCAGGAATGTATAAAATACATGTATAGTATAAATATTTTATCTTTTAATACCATGATAATTCAGACTTCTCTGGTACAAAAGGAGGGCCAAAAATTTTTGTGCAAATTTTCTAGATTATGGGGGTACCGTTCCCCTAACCTCTATGATATGGAAGGGATAACTGTAGTGTGTTACAGTACTTTAGAGTATTGTAATATGGAAGGGATGACTCAGAATATACAACTTTTTGATAGCCTCAGTGCAAAATCTTAATTGGTGGTGAAGGTAGACACATATATAGTTCCTACTCTTCTTTTTTTTTCCTTTTGGAGGGCAATTGGGGTTAAGTAACTTGCCCAAGATTACATGGCTAGTTTTTTTTGTGTGGGTGTTAAGTGTCTTAAGGCCAGAACCTAATTCGGGTCCTCCTGACTCTGGGGCTGGTGCTTTACTCACTGCGCCACCTTGTTCCTACTCTTCTAAAACCTCCCATAGAGGAAGGGAGGGCAAAGGTGGATCAAAATGATGAAAACATCTATGGAATTCCTATACTAATATTGCCTTCTGGGTTTTCTTTTGGGGATCCTATATATATCTTGTCTGTTTTATCAGAAATTTCTCTTACAGGGGCAAGTCTTAATGTCAGGACCACACTAGTAATGTGAAGTATTCTCAAGACCAAATATTAAGTTATTAAGCACCTACTATGTGCAAGGCAATGTGCTTGGGTATTCAATTAAGAAAGACAGTCCTTATCCTCAAGGAATTTACAATGGGAAGATAACACATACTCAAAACAGGAAACTTGGAAAACTTGGGAATGGGGGTTGGGGGGAAAAGAGATAGAGTTGGGAAGGTATATTGCCAGTGTGATACCCACAGCAGCTGTTATGAACATGCAGACATATTTCCAGGTTTTAATCACAAGATAGACTTTCTTCTTCAAAGACAAAACCAAATATTTATTCATATACCAGAAAGTCAAATCCACCGTGGTAATAAAGATGTTGGTACACATTACCAAATACAGGGAACACTGCCATCCCCAAGCTTTCCCTCCATCAGGCTTCCCCACAAGCAAGCTCCATTAGGCAAAATGTCCCTCTCTCACCCACGCTAGCTGCTCTGCCTCTCTCTGCCTCCTCTCTCAGCTGCACCTCACTCTCCCACTTCCTGTTCCACCTGTTTCTGCTACACCTGTTTGGCAAACTCCTCCCACCTCAGACTCCACATGACTCAGACTTCCATGTGACTCAGGCTCAAAGCAGGTCACATTGGTCTATTAATGGACAGGAAAGACCTTCCCATTCTGTTAACAATACATTAACAATACAGAAGATGTTGAGTATCCTAAGCTGAATTAAACAATATGAGGATGAGATTTCAGGTGATCATCTTATCCTGGGTGGTGGCATTATATTCCTTGGAGTTCAGACCAAGCAGAACTGAAGGTGAAAAGTGGGGATGTAAAGGATTATATCTTTTAGCCAAATGGAACTCTAGGAGACATCTGGCATAGCAACTTTCTTCTCTTTCTGCATTTTAACTGCTCTGTTTTCTGTGTTATGCTAATATATCTTACCATTCCAGCTTTATTTCACACTATTGTCCTTCATATACTTATGCTCCAACTGTGTTGAAGTGTTGATGTTTCCCTGATCTTATCTTGCCTTTGCCTGTCACCATGCATTTGTGCATACTTCTGACCATGTCTGGAATGGACTTTCCCTACAATTCTACCCTTTGAAATCCTCTTCCAGGTGCCACCTCATAAAAAGAAGCTTTCATTTATCCACCATGAAGCCTACTAGCTAGAGAAGTTTACATTTTGGTTTGTTCTTTGTACTTCTCATGTTAGGAGTTCTGGGCTTGAAACCTACTTCAGATTTTTTTTTGCAAACCTTTGCACTATATGAATGCTCTTATTACCAATTATCATCACCTAGTCTTTCTGTCTCCATTCTTCACCAACTCTAAAGCTTGCTAAACAAAGTAGACAAAATAACTTGCATAATCTAATTTGTATATGTTGTTGTTCAAGCATTTCACTTGTATCCGACTCTTTGTGATCTAGTTTTGGGGTTTCCTTGTTAAAGGGACTGGAGTGCTTTGTCATTTCCTTCTATAAATTATTTTTACAGAGGAGAAATTGAGGCAAACAGAATTAAATGAATTTCCCAGGGTCACACAGTTTCTGAGGCCAGATTTGAACTGACTTCACTTTATCCATTGCATCACCTAGCTGCCCCAACTTGTATATAATAGTTATACATTATATGATATTTTATCCCATCTACTAGATTGTATGTTCTTGGAGGACCATGTCTATGTCTTATTTTATTTTTTTTATTTCTAGGACCTAGTTGAGTTCAATCAAAGTAACCAATCAATTGACAAGCATCTATTAAGCAATTACTATGTGTCAGATAAAAATACAAACAAGAGAATAATTCCTGTCCTCAAGAGTTTATGTTCTAAGAGGGGAGATAAATATCTACATAATTATGTACAGAACAAATATAAAAAGAATAAATACAACTCTGCTTAAGTGAAAAAGAAAGTCTAATTTGCACAAAATAAAAATGTCTCATCACTAGTGAGTAATCACATCCAAAAATATCCTACTTGAATATAAATGCCTTGGGTCAAACTTTCAAGTACCTCAAAATAATGAGTGTACAGAGGTCTATTTCTCTTTGTAAAACTGTCCCTGGCACTGTATCATAATTTGAATTTATTAGACTTTTTGCTACTGTAGGGAGGATGCCAACAATATGAGCTAGTTTCTCTCATATTGTATCATACCACAAGTACCTAAATTCAACAAGCAAATGGAAAAAACCATTTCTGAAGAAGCTACTTAAAAAATATTTTGAATTGACTAAAAACATTTACAGAAGCTCACAAATAATGAACATCTGCATTATGGGAAAAAGAAATTAATGTAATTTCAGACTTCCATATAGTCCTGGATCATTTTTTAGAAGCTTGAAACTTTTCAGAATCCTTTGTTAGCTTCAAAATTTCAAGTGTATGTTTGTATCCGTACCTACTTACTCCATTAAAATTATTAAATTTAGGTTTCAGAAGGGAGCTATCAACTCAATGAAAGGAACGAATTCTAAAAATTAGAGCCATTAAAAATGCCTTGGAAGGTAATATATCTAGAATACAATATAGAATTGGGAGTGAAGATTCTAATTTTTGTTTTCTTTCAAGGAATATTTATTTATTTATTTTCATTTTTCAGATGCTTTATTAACTTCTGATTTACATCCTTCATTTCTGCCAGATTTTGAGTTACAAATTTTCTCTCTGTTTTTCCCCCCACCCACCGCCCCAAACAGGATATCCCCTCCTTCAATCTGCTCTCTCCCATATTTTCTCACATACCCCTTTCGACTTTTACAGTGGGGCATGGTGGATCTCTATGTCCCAGTGCCTGTATATATTACAGGTAAAATAGTATTAATAATAGTATATATATGTATTTAAACATTTGATTTTTTTTTTTTAAGCAATCGGGGTTAAGTAACTTGCTCAAGGTTACACGGCTAGTATTTCTGGGTGTGGTGCTGAGTATCTGAGGCTGGATTTGATCCAGGTCATCCCGACACTAGAGCCGGTGCTCTTACTTGCTGAGCCACCTGGCCGCCCCTAAGCAATTGGGGTTAAGTAACTTGCTCAAGGCTACACGACCAGGTGTTTCTGGGTGGGTGCTAAGTGTCTGAGCCCGGGATTCAATCTCCAGGTCGTTCTGACACTGGAGCCAGTGCTCTTACTCGCTGTGCTACCTGGCCGCCCCCTAAACATTTGATTTTAAAACTTTAAATTCCAGATTCATTCCCTTCCTCTCTTGTCACCCACCCTTACTGGGAAGATAAGCAGTTCAGTATAGGTTGTACTTGTGTAGCTAAGGCAAAACAATAACATAGTAGATATATTGTAAAAGACTGACTATATTTCCCTCCCTCCTATTCCACTTGTTCTATTTTCTACTTTGATACCATCCCTTTTCAAAAGTGGGTGCTTCCAACTTCCCTCCCCCCAGCCTGCCCTCCCTTCCATCATCTTCCCTCTCTTCTCCTTCCCCCCTACTCTTCTGTAGGGTGAGATAGCCTATTTAGTGTGTATTTCATTCCCTCCCCAATCCAAATCCAATGAGAATAAAGTTGACCCATTCCCTTTTGCCTTCCTATTCTTCCCCTCCATTGTAACCATTTTCCCTTGCCTCTTCTATATGAGATAGTTTACCCCATTCTGTCCCTCCCCATCTCCTCTCATTATATTCCTCTCTCACCTTCTAATTTCGCCTTTTAAGTATCATCCCTTCCTATTAAATTGGTCCTGTGCCTCTATCTATGTATACCTGTAAACATATATACACACATTCACATATATATTCATATGCCCATATACCCTCATATATAGACATATATATGTGTGTATATATATATATATAAATTATATTTATATTCCCTTCAACTATTTTCATACTGAGAAAAGTTTCATCAGTTACAATTATTGCTTTTCCGTGTAGGATTGTTAATAGTTCAACTTTGATAAGTTCCTTTTGATTTCTTTTCCCTGTTTACCTTCTCATGCTTCTCTTGCTTCTTATATCTGAATGTCAGATTTTCTATTCAACTCTGGTTTTTTCATCAAGAATGCTTGAAAGTCCTCTATTCCACTGAATGATCATATTTTCCCCTGAAACATGATACTCAGTTTTGCTGGGTAGGTGATTCTTGTTTTAATCCCAGCTCCTTTGACCTCCAGAATATCATATTCCAAGCCCTTTGATCCCTCAGTGTAGAAGCTGCCAGATCCTGGGTTATCTTGATTGTGTTTCCACAATATTCAAATTGTTTCTTCCTGGCTGCTTGTAATATTCCCTTCTTAATCTGGGAATTCTGGAGCCTGACTATAATATTCCTAGGAGTTTTCTTTTGGGGATCTTTTTCAGGAGGTGATTGGTGGATTCTTTCAACCTCTATTTTGCCCTCTGGCTCTAAAACATCAGGGCAGTTTCCTTTGAGAGCCTCCTGGAGGATGATTTCTAGGTTCTTACTTTGATCATGGCTTTCAGGTAGTCCAATAATTTTTAAATTCTCTCCTGGATCTATTTTCCATGTCATTGGTTTTCCCCATGAGATACTTCACATTGCCTTCTATTCTTTCATTTGTTTGGATCTGTTTAACAGTATCTTGATTTCTCATAAAGTCATTAGTTTCCATTTGCTCCAATCTAATTCTGAAGCAATAATTCTCCTCATTGAGCTTTTGAGATTCTTTTTCCATCGGGCAAATTTGGCTTTTTAAGGCATTCTTTTCCTCATTGTCTTTTTGAGCCTCTTTTGCCATTTGAGTTAGTCTGTTTTTTAAGGAGTTATTTTCCTCAGTCAGGCTGTTGACTCTCATTTCGTAATTTTCTTTCATTGTTCTCATTTCTCTTCCCAATTTTTCCTCCACTTCTCTTATCTGCTTCTTAAGGTCCTCTATAGCCTGTGACCAGCTCATATTTTCCTTTGAAGCTTTTGGTGCAGGAGTTCTGACTTCACTGTCTTCCTCCTGTTCCATGCTTTGATTCTTTTTGTCTCCAAAATAGGAGTCTAATGTTGGAATCTTCTGTTTGCTTTGTTTCTTTTGCCTGGTCATGTTGCCCCTCAGTCACTTGACGCCTGGGCTTTTTGCCACAGTAGGACTCTGCCACCAGACAGGTGAGCTTTCGTCCCAAATGCTGGGGTTTTCTCGGCTGCTGGAGGTATTAAATGGGTGCCCTCTTGGAGGCCTCCACACACTCTGGCAAGCTGGTCACACACCCCAGGACCTCCACCCTAACCTGCAATCCAGATCCAAGCAGGTTAAAGCAAGAGCGATTACCCCTCAGACTGGTCTCTTGGTCTCTCTACACTCTGCAGGCCAGGAGGTGAAGCTGCCACATGGCGCTGGCTGGCTGTGCCGGGCATCTCAGCCGCTTCTCACCCCGGGGGCAAAAGCTGATGTACTTCCACTTACTGGGTTCCAAAGTCCAGACTGCATTGACTTCTCATTTTGTCCTTCACATCTATATGTTCATAATTCTGGATTGCCACAGCTGCTTCTGATCTGGAGTTCCTCCGGCTGGCTGCTGGTCAGACCTGCCCTGGGGCTAAAACCTCCAGCTCATGCGGGCCTGGGCTTGGCTCCCAGAGTGCTGTGCTGGCCAATTCCTGCCGGCCTGCCGGGCTGTCCTCAGCAGGATGTTAGCTTCTCTGTGTCATTTTGTGTGTTCTGCAGCTCCAAAGTTTGTTCAGAGTCCCCTTTTTACATTGATTGGGGAAGGTGGAAGCCAGAGCCGCTTGGAGGTCCTCCTTCTACTCTGCCATCTTGACTCTTCCCTTTCAAGGAATATTTAATGGAGAAAATTTGGATTTTTTAAATTAGTTCTCTGGCAACTAGAGATGTTTAAATAGAATTAGATGATTATAGAAGGGATCTGTGCTTTGGATTATTGGTTGGACTAAATGACCCTCAATGTCCCACCTAACTATGATTCTGATTGTATTAACTCAATTTGTTTTGGTCTAAAGTGGCCTAACGTTCAGAAGTCATAAGATCATATAACATTATAACTAGCAAGAATCTATGAAATCCAACCCCTCATTTTTGAGATGAAGAAAATGGAGTGTAAAAAGCTTATATGTTGAGATAAAGTCTTCTGGTAAATATCTCTACTTCCTCCTTCTAAATAACTGGACACCTTCTGAACTTAAGTCAAAGAAAACTAAATAAATCTATACTGAGCAGCAGAATGGTAGAGCAGACAGAGAACTAGCTCTGAAGCCTCTAAGATCTGGGTTCAGTTCCCATCACTGACATATACTTGTCAGGTTATGTAACTGGGAAAGTCACGTAACCTTTCAGTGTTCTAGGTTACTTTCTATGGCTATAAGTTATAGAGAAGGTGCTGACTTTAACTGGTAGAGAGAATTTTCTCACCTTGAAGTTCCCTATAGCCATGACATGGGGGAATCAGGAAAGTCCTCATGTAGGAAGGAGATTCCTAATGGAGCTAAGGAAACTAGGGATTCTAAGAAGCATAGATAAGGAAGGACAGCTTCTTTAATTCATAAAGAGAATTATTCTTTGCATCTCTGAGTTTTGGCTTTATAATAGCAAAGGGAAACCATATAATTAACCACTTTGGGCGTAGGAAAACTTTCTTCCCCGTAATGAATGCAAGGAGAAGATTGTGTCTGCAAAGAACCAAAAGTTAACATAGATTGTAGCCATATATTCCTTTTGTGTATTTATACTACCTATCCTAGAATTAAGCCAGATGTTCAAGCTGTGCTTTAAGCTAAAATGCTGACAACTAGTTATGGCTTCTATGTGCACACCAAGTTATTAGGTATTACCAGCTCTGGGTAGATCTTAAGAATACACAATCAAGTGTCCAATAATCTCCCTCTTATTCGATGTATGTTATAGTGATAATAAGAAAAAAATCATAGTTTTGATAATTTAATTTGCTTTCACATTTCAATAAACTTTTTTGGTGACAGTTTCTCCTCTCCCCCCTCCCCTCCCACTTTTTTTTCTCTCCCAATACTAGTATCCCAAGGGAATAACTGTTGAGGCGTTTTCTGTTATTATTGCACAGTTGCTCGGGCTTAGTCTGGGAATAAGATACGATGAAAAGAGATGCCATTGTTCACAATCTACCTGCATAATGAGCCCAGAAGCTGTGTAAGATTAAAAAACACTTTGTTTCTTGACTATGTTGTTTATTTTATTACAGATATATTTTGTGTATAAAATCAAGTCATTTCTAATTAATGATTATACCAGAAAAAGATAAAATTAATTAACTCTTTTCCTATAAAATATATACTTGATTTAAACATGTTTATAAGAAAGAATGACAGGTGGGTCCTGCTCTTAGCCAATTTAGGATGCAACATTTTAATTTAGAAGATAGATTAGGAAAGTTATTCTATTAGACTATTGGCAGTACAGAATGAATTTTATCAGGATTTATTGATAGACCAAATATAAGGGACAAACTTTATAGAAGTTATAAAAAAATTCTAACAGTTGATGATAATCAGGCTTATATGTCAAAAGAAGTTATAATGATCTTTTTAAGCTTGCTAGGCAATAAGAACCTATAAGGAAATAATGTTGAAGACTAATAACCTGAGTTGCCTTCTCCAAGTTTTTTCTTCTCAATGATTTGCTTGTTTTAGGGGTAGGAGCCAAGAGACAAAAAATATAGGATATTTCTATAAGAGGCCACTTATAGGCTCAAATCCCTGGGACTAACTCTTTAATCATTAAAAAAGGTTTATATCAAATACACATTCTATCTATGTTAGAGCTTTAAAATTATTATACTATGTCAGATAAATAGCTAATAATCTTTCCAAAGGTAACTCTAAGAAGTAAGTTGTATCTCCTACGAGGACAAAAAATATCCACCCTGACAGTAATCTTTAGAGATTAAAGTCACACTTGCAAATATTACAGTCACACAAAATCATATAGAATTTGAGAGTTTAAAGCAATTAGGGTGGCTATTTAGTTCAATCCCTATACAAATGGAATCAGTATAGTATAACATATCTGATGAGCAGTCTTCCTGGTGACTGGAAAAGATTACGGAGAAGGGGGAAGCAGTATATTGTAGTGTTCTCTCTCTCTTGCAATTGCTCCAAAAAAGATCAAAGAAGGTCATGAGATTAGGTGAATGGCAGTTGGGAAATCTGAGGATGAGCCACAGTAGTTCATTTTTCCTTCCCAGGTCAGTACAGGGAGAAAGAAACCCAATGGCACTGGGGAGGAGAGTCTTCCAGCACCTGGATTGGGGTAGGTCCTCCAGCTATGCAGTAGAGTAGGGAGGAAGAAGAAGTGTGATTTGGAAGTTATGTTGCCGTGACTCTGAGCAGAGTATTAGACCCTACTTCCAGTTTGACCTGGAGTTAGAGCCTGTGGCTTTCAGATATTAGGGCAGTGAGGAAAGACCAGGGCTAAGTCTATAATTGTGTCATTCTGACCTCAGAGCAAGGTCAAAAATGCAACTCAGAGGGAGGCTGGGATATATAGCAGGGCAGGAAATGTGGCCTAGGGACAATTCTACTTCTCTTTGTCTGACACTGCTGTTTAGTCATTTCAGCTGTGTCAGCTGACTCTTTGTGGCATTATTTAGTGTTTTCTTGGCAGAGAAGGTTTGCCATTACCTTCTCTGGCTCATTTGGCAGATGAGGAAACTGAGGCAAACAGGACTAAGTGACTTGCCCAGGATCACACAGCTAGTAAGTGTATGAGACCAGATTTGAGCTCAGGAAGATGAGTCTTCCTGATCCCAGACCTGGTGCTTTATTCATGGTGCCAATCAGTTGACACTAGAACAGAATTTTAGATTCATCTCATAGACTTGGCTGCAGCAGAGATCATAGACCAGGGGATGACCCCTAATGTTCTATGACTCTGAACTTGAAGAGCTTTCCAGTTAGCTGATGTAGTCTAGGGTCAACAGCTCTCTATTGGAGCTCCAAACATGTGAAAACCTATAGTTGTATTATCTGACCCAGAATTCAGATGGAAGCTATAACTGACTGATTTGAGATCTTTGTAGAATACAGTGTTCGATGTCCAAGGAAAACAGTGACAGGACCTTAGATAAGGGCCAAACAAGTCCTCTGCTGTGTCTCCAGAAGTGTCCAGAGGTCAGTCCTTGTACAAAGTCCCAGTTCAGGGAAAAAAGACACTTGATAAGGAATATGGAACCAGGAATGCCCTAAACAAATCCAGAAGAAGAGAATGACCTCACAATGCTTATAAACAAAGATGCAAAGAAAAGCACAATAAAGCCAAAAATTCCACTGGAATTCCTAGAAGAAATGAAGTAAGAGTTAAAAATGATATCACATATGAAATAAGAGATCTTGAGCCCAGATGTCCTCCTTACAACCTGTGTCCTGAGCATGTCCCAAATCAAATTAAAATGTAATTGGGAAATTTTTAATAACATAAATAAAAATGCAATATGTTAATAGTGTTAATTTGCAGTTTTCCAAGTCAATTATGTGGCCTAAAAGGATGCATTTCTGTTTGAATTTGACACTATTGCTTTAAAGGAAAGATTTGGAAGAAGAATTAGCAAACACAAAATATTGCCACGTAATAAGATTCCAAAAAGCTAATGACTTCCCCAAATACTAAAGTTAATTAATTCTGGAAGTTAATTACTGCATTGTAAAGCCAATCAGCAGTGGCTCTCCTGAGGACTACTGCTATGAATAACTTTAAGGATCTAATCACATAGTATAGTGAACTCTCTATTCAGCAATAAACCAAAGCAAAGCATTCAAGAAACCAAAGCACAACATTTGAACAAGATAATATAACAAATTATTACTATGGTGGCCACATAGTCTTAAATAAAACATATCATTCAGTAAGTTACAATCTCCCCAGTCAGTACACAGTGTCCAGGTAAGGTCTTTCATCTTGACTGAAGGCTGGTTGCCAGTCATCCTTCAGGGGTAGCAGAAAGTACAAACACCACCCACCTTGAGGTCATAGTAAGTCACAATCTCATCAGTCAATACAGAGTACCCAAGTAAAGTTCTCTTTCATCTTGAATGGAGGCTGGCTTCCACATCCCACGGCTCCTCTTCCATGGGTTGACTGCTCCCAGCTCTTGCCTGGATTCACCTGACTCTTGCCTGGATTCACCCGACTCTTGCCTGGATTCACAAGTAGGCAGCTCTCCCAGCTCTTGCTTGGACTTACACATAGGGAGCTCTCTGTTCTGGTTCTGTATTTCAGCCCACAGGGATTACTCCACTCCAAGCCCTTCACAGTTTTGGTTTCTAGGAAGACAAAGCTTAACAGAGTTACAACAATATTTACACACATTGCCAGTACTATCATCTCAATTCACTTTCTGTCTGACAAAGTAATGCAAATCAACAGACAAGGCTTCTGCTTGGAAATAAAACACAAATCAACAGTAAAGTACCAGAACTTCTGTAACAGCAGTAAAGTCCTCTTTCAGGGTTTCTATAACAGTATAAAGTCCTCTTTCAGGGCTTCTGTAACAACAGTAAGGTCCTCTTTTAGGGCTTCTGTAACAGCAGTGAAGTCCTCTTTCAGGACTTCTGTCTAAGAACAACAGACAGGGTGCTTTTGTCTGACAAAACAACAGACATAGTGCTACGGATTGCTGACATCACAAGCATTCTCCCTTTCAGTTCTGCTTGGTCCCAGCTCTGCACTTGGAATAGCTGAAACAAGCAGCAAAGTACTACTTTGCTTGCCATTACATTCATGTAACAACAAGAGATATTAAAACAAAGTAAAAAATCTGGAAAAAATAGAAGCAAATGTAAAGATCTCATGTAAAAAAACTGACCTGAAGAAAGATGGAGAAAAAAAATGACCCAAAAAGAGCCAAGATACCATATGTCATTAAATAATCACTAGAAACTTCCTAGAGGCAACCAGAAACTTCCTAGAGGCAATCAGTAAAATAAAAGCAAAAATCTACTAGCCACCTACTGAAATAAGCTCTCAAATGAAAACTCCCAGGAATATCATGGCCAAAATCCAGTGCTTCTATGTAGGAAAAAAATACAAGCAATGAAAATTGGTCAAGTACTAAGGAACAACAATCAGCATTACTCAAAATTAGGTATCTACATTTTTAAATGAGAGTAGAACTTGGAACAAAAAAAAATTTCAAAAGGCAACAGTAGTAACAAAAACAAAACAAAAATGATACAATCAAGAATAACTTATCCAGAAAAATTGAGTAAAATCCTATGGGGGTATATAGTCAATCAACTAATTAATCAAAAAGAGGACTTCAAAGCATTCCTAATGAAAAGACCAAAGTAGAATAGAGATTTTGAAATGCAAATATAGCAGTAAATAGAAACAAAGAGGTAAATACATAGGCATGGAAATAAATGTGGGCAATTAAAAGGAAATAAGCAGTGATGAAATGTTTACTCCTATCAGGAAGAAAAGAAACATTCCTTTAGAATCCTAATTTTGTCAAGCATTATGGAATAAAATAAGAGGATCTGTGATTGGTTTTACTATGTTTTAATGACCTTAAAAGAAGAAAGAAAAGGGAAGAGAGATAAAGTAAGGACAAGGATGGAATGTTACTGTCATATAATCAGGTTGTTCAAGAAGAAGGCTATACGAACAAGGTCTAAGAGGTGGAGGGAGAAGGGAAACACTTGAGTCACCCCACCTCCTATGCTGCCTGTATCAAGGCTGCTCTAGCAGTTACAAGGACCTAACACAGGCTTACAACAAAACCTTTCCCCGTGCTCCAGTCCCATTCCTTCTTTCCAGTGCCTTTAGGCCGTGGAGGTTTGTCTAGACCATGACAGATAGCCCTTCAGATCAAAAGCCAGATGAGGCTATACCCTTACAACACTAGGGCTGCAAAACTTTGAACTGTTTTTTGCCAGGGAAGACAACCAAGTAGCAATAGTGAAGACAGTGCCATGGTAGAAAACCCCATTATACCCATGTGGCAAAGGTCTGAACTTTCAGTGCTGGGGCAGAGAATGAAAGAACAGAGGGTATTCAATAGGACTGGATACCAGGACAAAACATTGAGTGTGTGTGTGTGTGTGTGTGTGTGTGTGTTAAGGGGGGATGATTAGGGAGTTGTGCAACACTCCATCAAGTCTGTGGGAAAGAGCATCCAGCTGTGGCCAGTTATGATCAACCAAAATCACTTGGGGAAGAGATGTAGTCTGGTGAACCATAAACTACCCAATATGGGAGGAGACTGAGACACTTTGCTCCAACCCCAAAAGAAACCACCATCAGAGGGTTCAGAATAAGAAAGTTAATGGGGTGAAATCATGAAGAAGACAAAAAAGACTGAATTGATTGAAGATCTCAGGAAGAAGAAAACTAAAGACCTTGAATAAAAGCAGATGAATCAACAAGGAAAGTGTAAACAATAGAAGGAAATGTCTCCATATCTGAAATTTATTAAGAAAAGTAATGGACAGGACTAGTTAAAGGGGAGGAGAGGGAGTGGGAATCTACTTAAATGAGAGGGGAAAAAGGGTGAAGAATTATAGTAGATAAAAACAGGTGAGAAGAAGGAATTAATAAGTAAAACCTCAAAGGGAAAGGGATAATAAGAGGAAGGGATCAGAGGTCAGAGGAAGAAAGTTATCTTATGAAAGAATACGGGGCAGCTAGGTACCTCAGTGAATAGAGCACTGTGATAGTAATGGCATTTAAAGATTCCCCTGTATTGGCTTGGTTTTCAAATTGATTGTGTTAAAACCCAGAGTTTGTTAATCCCACCTGTGGGATGGGCTTGTTGATGTGAAAAGAAAGTCCTGAACTGGGAGGAGCTGGTGAGGTAGATTTGGAGAGACACTAGAGAGAGGCGGAAGATCTTTTTGAAAGCAGCACCTCGTGGAGAGAGAGAGAGAGACTAAGAGAATTGCTGGTGGCCGCTTTGAATTGCCCTGGACTTTTGAGACCTGCCCCCTGAGCTGCCAAGGACTGAGGAGACATGGCTGTTTTGCTGGTACTTTGTCTGTCTGTTTTGATGTTGTTTTGCCAGATTTGTCCACTGGTGAAAGACAGTCCTTTTGTTGAAGAAGTCCTGGAACCTGGCTGTTCGCTAAGAAGCCCTGAGACTGTCCTGCAGACAGAGAGTGAATACTGTCCACTGGTGAGGGACAGTACTGTTGTTGCAGGGGTCTGGAGACTGTCCTGCAGACAGAGTGAATACTGTCCACTGGTGAAGGACAGTGCTGTTGTTGCAGGGGTCTGGGAGCCTTTCTGTTGGTTCAGAAGCCCTGAAGAAGGATTTTCTTGTTGTATGTTTACAGAAATCCTGGGAGAGGGCTTTGCTAATGTGTTCAGGGGTTCTAGGACTGTTCTACAGACAGAGGATAAATTCATGAAGGGACTGGCAATGTATCTTATGGCCTTGCTAAGCCTTGTCTCCCCAGGAACTAAGATTGCTGAGAACTTGCCTCGTGTCAAGATGAAGAAAAGACCTCCATTTGGGTATTAAGTGCTGTGTTTAAACTTGATGTAACTCTGGGGTAGATTCAATTGTGATCCAGGGGTGGGGAACTTTTGACCTTATGTTTGGAAACTAATCTCCATTTGAGAAGAGGGGCTTTGTGGTGGACTTAATTAAGGTATAGCCTAGGGGTGGAGAAGTATTTAGAACGGAGACTTTGTAATTGATTGAATGATTGGAAGGTCCTGGGGTGGGGTAGTACTTGGAGATTATTTAATCACACTTAGTAAATGCTGTATTTTGAATGATGTCATGTTTTAATCTTCTCTGTTCTTGGTTGGTCACTGAATAAAATAGAGAGCACCTATGCTGGTATTTTGAACCTGGGAAGTTGCCTTCTTTTGGCATTACATTACAAGCACTGACCAATACTGTGCATCAAGTGAATCCAGAAATCAAGAGTTGCCACCTTATTTTCAGAAAAACCAAAAACAAACCTTCAAAAGACAGAAAGGGATAGATAAGGAAACTATAATATGCTGAAAGGAACCATAGACAGCAGACCATTATTGGTAATAAATATATATGCTTCAAATGCTTTAGGGTCCAAATTCATAACGGAACTGCAAAAGAATATATGTGTTTCTGAGCTTTGAACTTCAGTTACCTCATCAGAAGGACTCAGACTAGATGACCTCTATCGTCCATTGCAGCATTTTAGGTCTATTATCCCATGATCTTAAAAACATATCCAAATGTCTGTTTCCTTGGGCATACTTGGTAGCTGCAGCCAGCTGTGCCCTCCTTCATATTGCTATTTTCCTATGATAGTATTCTCACATTCTAATATAGATGAAGAACCTGAAAAGTTAAGGCCACATAGCTAAATCACTGGCAAACCAGGATCATATTTTAATAATGTACTCCAGTGAGAGAAATTGGATTGTCTTGTCAGCCATTACTTTGAGTAATTAAAATTTCTGTTGTGAACCATTTGTATTTTTTCCAACCTATTTAGGACATTTAAAAATCTATACTCATAACTGCTTTTTTATAGGTCGAGAAATGTGTATGCATTCAGAAGTAGTATTTCTGACAAAGTTAATCAATTTATTTTTTAGGCTCTCCAGTGGGATTAAGATCTTTAGCCGCTGTAGCTTGAATGACTTCCAAAATTTCATTTCAAAGACTGGAGCTAAATGTCTTAAAAATCAACCAACTCTTAAATATTATCATTCTGAGAGTTCTGGATCCTGTGGGAATTATGAAATAAATGAAAATGAACAGTGTGACTGTGGCCCTCCATCGGTAAATATTATGAAAACAGACTTTATTGTGAACATTTCATATTTTGAATTGCTGTGAATAAGAAGTTTTGCAAAATCTGAATATCCAGTGAATATCCAACAAAATAAAGAACAACAAAAAGTCAGATTAAAAGCAATTAAAAGCATAGTATGGTTCATAGGAGAATTAGGTGAGCCGTGGAGTTTTGAATAAGACTAAAGAGTGCCACAAAATACCTGTTACTGAAAAAAACAGCATGGGAACCTTTTTCTCCCATCGAAAAATTTTTTTGTAAAATAAAGTTTTACTAATGCTTTGTTTTTTACATCACAGTCATTTACAGATTTATGTCTTCAACAGTATTCTCTCAACCTGACCAGTTGTAACAAAGAAAACTGTTAAGCAAAACCAATTGACACAGCTACTATTTTTGGCAACCTGAGCAACATTTTGTACTTATATCCCCCATGTCTCCAAATAAAAGAGGAAGGTAGAATTCATTTTCCTCCATCCATTTCTTTTGTATTGCTTTTCAACTCCCTTCTTTTAGGTCACAACTGTGTAGCTATGTTACTTTTGCTTATCTATAAGTTCTCTTTCCCACTCCCCTTTTACTTGTCTTTTCCCAAGTTCCCCGAATTTATTTAAGTTGTTAATATACTTTTTTCTTATTATTTCCTCCTTTTGACCCTTCCTTCTTCTGTACAGAAATGAATGTGGTTCAAAACTCTTTGAGCTCTGTTTTATACAACCTCTTAAGTAACTTTCTTTTGTGATTCCTTTTTCCAAGAAGTGTTCTTTTACTTTGTCCTCTGTATTAATTATCACTCTGACTATGCTATGTTCAATCTTTGCTCTCTATGTTTCTAATTAAAGTTACGGGTTTAGTAGTACAGCAGTTGAATAATCTATATCCCATTTTTGTCTTGGTAATTTGTAGATTTTATCACATCCTCTCCTGTTTATTTTTTTTTAATTTATGGCTAAAGTGGTCCTTTAAGGTCTCTACTCCCTAGAAACAAAACACATTATGAGGGCCTAATCTCTCCCTTCTTACCCCATGGGATCTTTTATCAATTGCACCACTTTGTTTTCTCTCTTATCAAGCAATTAATCTGTGGGTCAAGCATCTATACTGTCCTAGAAACTGGGGATACAAAGACAAAAAAATGACATGGTCCTGGATTTTAGTCTTATTAAGGGAGAAAGCAGGTACAAAACATGTGCATACATGTTACTTGCACATAAAATAAACACTAGATAATTTTGAATGGAGGAGGCAGTATTAGCTGAGATGCTCAAGAAAGATTCATCCATAAAGTGGTGCTTGACCTGAACTTTGGAGAAAACAAGGGATTTGAAGAGTGTGGGGGAGAATAGAGTGCATTCCAGACATGTGGTGTGGCATGTGCATGGGTACAGAAGATGTTATGTGAGAAACAGCAAGGAGGCCAGTTTGGTTGAATTATAGAATTTGTGAAAGGGAATCATTTATAATTAATTTGTAAGAGTAGGTTGGAGCCATGTTGTGAGGGACTTTGAATAACAAGCAAAGTTGTTTCTATTTCATTTAAGTGTTAATTAGTCACTGGAGGTGACTGAGCAAGAAAGTAAATGGTCAGACTTTAAGAAGATCGGTTTCAGGATATTATTTAGGCAACTGGATAAAGGATAGAATAGGAGATCCTTGATGCAGGCAAAACAATGAGGCTATTGTAATAGTTGAGGTGAAAGATGATGGAAGCCTAGACTAGGGTGGTGACCATGGTAGTAGGTAAGGGGAGAAAAAATGGAGATAATGAGAATAGATAGTTTTTTCTAGGAGGCTGGCTGAGAAAGAGGAAAAACTTATGCTACCTTAAAGGTATGGTAGAGTCAACTGAAGATTTTTAACCCCGAGGAAGATCTGGTTGTATTCATAGACCTTAGGGAATGAACCAGCAAATAAGGAGAGATTGAAGATGATTAGGGGGATAATCTACTAAATGATTTCAGAGGAAATGGGAGGTGATAGGGTCAAGGACATATGGAGAGGGATTGGCCTTAGTGAGATGGGTTTCCTTTATATCAGAAACTAAAGTAAATAAGTTAATGGGGGCTGATTTTAGTGGGGCTTGAGACTGGAGAGAAGATGGAACTCATGGTCAATGGGGCTATATTTTCTCAATAAAGACTGAAATGAGGTCCTCTGTTGAGAAGACCTGGGAGGCTTGATGAGAAAAAGGGATTTCAGTTTGTGGGGCTTTGACAGAAAATATATTAGGATGGCATAAAAAGAGTGCATTGCTACAGCTAGGGTCTTTTGAGATTGAGATCAGCCTCTTATTCTCATTAATCCAATCAGTAACTACTATGTTCCAGGCATTGTAATAAGTGCTGAGGATACAAAGAAAGGCAAACAACAGTCCCTGATCTCAAGAAATTCAGTCTAATGGGGGAGATAACATGAAAGCAACTATGTACAAATCAGAGCTATGGGATATTTTAGAGATAAACAACAGAGGGAGGTTACTAGGAAGGAAAGAAAGATGAAAGAAAAAATAAAGGAAAGAAACACATTTATTTTTTTTAATTAAATTTTATGTTTCTTTTTAGTTTACATCATTCATTTCCACGAGATTTTGAGTTACAAATTTTCTCCCCGTCTTTCCCCTACCTACCACCCCACAGTGATCCCACTGTATACCCCCTCTCCCAATCTGTCCTCTCTTATATCTTTCCCCATCCACCTTCTGACTTTCCAGTAGAGCAAGATGGATCTCTGTCTCTATAGCCCAGGGCCTAGATATCTTATTTCCCAGTTGCATGTAAATAAAATTAATAATATATATTTTAAACATTTGATTTTAAAATTTTGAATTCCAGATTCTTTCCCTTCCTCCCTCATCACACACCCTTACTGGGAAGATAGGCAATTCAATATAGGTAGTACACATGTAGCTACGCAAAACATTTCCATAGTGGATATATTATAAAAGACTGACTATATTTCCCTCCATATTATCCCACCCCCCCCCCCACTTGTTCAGTTTTCTACTTTGACCCTGTCCCTTTTCAAAAGTGTGAACTTCTAACTTCCCTCTCCCCAACCTACCTTACCCTCCATCATCCCCCCCTCTCATCCCCTTCCCCCCTACTCTCCTATAAGGTGAGATACCCTATTTAGTGTGTATTTCATTCCCTCCATAAGCCAAATTCAATGAGAGTAAGGTTGACCCATTCCCTTTTGCCTTCCTGTTCTTCCCCTCCATTGTAACAGTTTTCTCTTGTCTCTTGTATATGAGATAATTTACCCCATTCTGTCTCTCCCCATCTCCTCTCATTATATTTCTCTCTCACCTCTCAATTTCACCTTTTAAGTATCATCTCTTTGCATTCAATTGGTCCTGTGACCTCTGTCTGTGTATACCTATACACATATATATATATACAAACACATATGTATTTATATGCCCATATATCCTCCTATGTAAGACATATATATGTATATGTGTGTGTGTGTATATTCCCTTCAACTATTCTTATACTGAGAAAAGTTTCATAAGTTACAATTATTGTTTTTCCATGTAGGAATGTAAATAGTTCAACTTTGATAAGTTCCTTATGATTTCTTTTTGCTGTTTACCTTCTCATGCTTCTCTTGCTTCTTATGTCTGAATGTCAAATTTTCTATTCAACTCTGTTTTTTTCATCAAGAATGCTTTAAAGTCCTCTATTCCATTGAATGACTATATTTTCCCCTGAAACATGATACTCAGTTTTGCTGGGTGGGTGATTCTTGGTTTTAATCCCAGCTCCTTTGAGCTCCAGAGTATCATATTCCAAGCCCTTCAGTCTTTTAATAGAAGGTGCCAGATCCTGTGTTATCCTAATTGTGTTTCCACAATATTCAAATTGTTTCTTCTTGGCTGCTTGTAATATTCTCTCCTTTAATCTGGGAATTCCGGAGCCTGACTATAATATTCCTAGGAGTTTTCTTTTTGGGATCTTTTTCAGGAGGTGATTGGTGGATTCTTTCAACCTCTATTTTGCCCTCTGGTTCTAAAACCTCAGGGCAGTTTCCTTTGAGAGCCTCCTGGAGGATGATTTCTAGGTTCTTACTTTGATCATGGCTTTCAGGTAGTCCAAACATTTTTAAATTCTCTCCTGGATCTATTTTCCTTGAGAATTTCTTGAAGGATGATTTCCAGGGTTTGGTTTTTTTTTTTTTTTTGATCATGGCTTTCAGGTAGTCTGATAATTTTAAAATTATCTCTTCTGGATCTGTTTTCCAGGTCAGTGGTTTTTCCAGTGAGATATTTCTCATTGCCTTCTATTTTTTTCATTTGTTTGGATCTGTTTAATAGTATCTTGATTTCTGATAAATTCAGTACCTTCCGTTTGCTCCAATCTAATTCTGAAGGAATGATTCTCTTCAGTAAGCTTTTGAGATTCTTTTTCCATCTGGCAAATTTAGCTTTTTAAGTTATTCTTCTCCTCATTGGCTTTTTGAGCCTCTTTTGCCATTTGAGTTAGTCTATTTTTAAGGTATTATTTTCTTCAGTCAGGTTGTTGACTCTTCTTTTCATGATTTTCTTGCATCATTCTCATTTCTCTTCCCAATTTTTCCTCTACTTCTCTTATTTGGTTTTCAGAATCCTTCTTAAGCTCCTCTATGACCTGTAACCAGTTCATATTTTTCTTGGAAGCTTTTGGTACAAGAGTTCTGACTTTGTTGTCTTCCTTCTGTTCCATGCTTTGATCCTTTTTGTCCCCAAAATAGGAATCTAAAGTTAGATTGCTGTGCTTGCTTTGCTTCCTTTGCTTGCTCATGTTGCCTCTCAATTACTTGACTTTTGAGCTTTTTGCCAAAGTAGAACTCTGCTTCCAGAGAGGGGAGCTTTGTCCCAAATTTCTGGGGTTTTCATGGTTGCCAGAGATATTAGTTGGCTGCCCTCTCTGAAGCCTCCACATTCTCTGGCTCACTGGTCACGCACCCCAGGACCTACACCCTAGACAACAATCCAGATCTAAGTAGGTTAGAGCAAGAGTGATTACCCCTCAGACTGGTTGCTTGGTCCCCCTACAATCTGCAGGCCAGGAGCTCTGAAGCAGCCACACGGCAGCGGCTGCTACACATCAGCTGTTACCTCCCTCCAGGGGCAGAGGTCAGACCGTTCTCCTGGACCCCCTGTTCCCACAGAGTCCACACTGACTGCTCACTTTGTCTTTGGCATTTATGGGTTGATAATTCTGGAAACCACCACAGATGCTGGTGATCTATTCTCCCAAAGTCCCTCTAGCTGCAGCTGGTCAGGCTGCCCTGAGGCTAAAACCTCAGACTGGGGGGGGGGGGTGAGCTCTGCTCCCAGTGTGTTGTGATGGACCCTTCCTGCCAGCCTGCCGGGCTGTCTTCAGTGAGATTTGTTTCTTTCCCTCAGTTTTTGGGTTCTGTAGCCCTAAAGTTTGTTTAGAGTCATTTTTATAGGTATTTGAGTTGGTTATGGGGGGAGTGCAGGGAGTTTTCCTGCTTCTATGCTGCCATCTTGGCTCTGACCCAAGAAACACATTTATTAAGCACTTACTGTGCCATGCATTATGCTGAATGCCTTACAAATATTATCTCATTTGATCTTCACTACAACCCTGAAAGGTAGATTCCATTATTATCTCCAGTTCTTCAACTTGAAAAGGCTACAAGCCAAGACCAAAGTGGAGGGAGTGTTGGTGAATGATTTTCTGTTTGTGGATTATTGTGTACTCAGTGCATCCTCCAAAGCTGAGAGGCAACAAAGTATGGATCAGTTCTCTGCTGCTTGTACCAATTTTGGCCTAACAATTAACACCAAGAAAACACTGGCACTCCATCTGTACCACCACACCATCCATATGTGGAATCATCAGTTACAGCAAATGGAAAAGTTTTGAATCCTGTGGATAAGTTCACTTACCTTAGTAGTGTACTTTTCCAGGGATGTGCACATTGATAATGATGTTGAGAACACACTGCCAGAGATAGTTCAATGTTTGGGAGGCTCCAAAGCAAAGTATGGGGGAGAAGAGGTATTAGACTGATTATCAAATTGAAGATCTACAGAACCATGGTGCTGACCTCATTTTTGTATGGCTGTGAAACCTGCACAGTCTACCAGTGCCATCCCAGGAAACTGAATCGCTTTTATTTTAGTTGTCTTAGGAAAATTCTGAAGATCACCTGGCAGGATAAGGTACCAGACACTGAAGTCCTTACTCAAGCTAAACTGTAAAAAGCATTCAAACTCCGCTTCAGATAGTGCAATTCTAATGGACTGGACACATTGTTTGAATGCAAAATGTATGCTTGCCAAAAAGATTGTTTTATGGAGACTTCACACAGGGCAAGCATTCACATGGTGGTCATAAGAAGCGATACAAGGACACTCTCAAGGTCTCTCAAGAACTTTGGAATTGATTGTGTGACATGGGAGACACTGGGACAGGACTGCTCAGCATGGCACACTCACAATCAAAGAAGGTACTGTGCTCTATGAGCAAAGCAGAATTAAAATAATTCAAAGGAAATGCAGGATGTGCAAATTTGGAGAATCTGCTCACATGGACTTTTTGTGCCCAACCTGTGGTAGAGCATTCTGAGCTTGTATTGGTCTTATTAGCCACAGTCAGATGCATTGAAATTTGACTTTGACATAGTGATGTCATTTTGGTCCTCTTCAAGAATGAAGGACAACAACCAACCAACCAACCAACCACATTTCCCAATCCCTTGATGTCTTCTCCCATCCTCTCTACCTTTACGCTAATCTATGATGAAGGAGTAACTCTTCTTCCCATTAAGTCTTTTGTATCCCTGTAATTCCTGATCCCATTCTCTTCTCATATATTCTAACAGATTGCTCTTCACAGTCATCCTCCCATATCTTGCTTTCAGTTTCTCCCATCTATTGAAACCTTCCTATAAACATACTATAATCTCCATTAAAAAAAGAAAAAAAAAACCTTTGGAGAATCTACCGAGTTCTGCAGTAATGATTCTATATTTATCCTTCCATTCTTAGCTAAACTTGGAAGAGCTGTCTATATCACTGCCTCCATTTCCTAACTTCTTAACTCTTTATAACATGCTTTCTGACCTCACCAGTCAAGTGAAAATTCTCTCTTCAAAGTTACCAGTAATCTTTTAATTACCAAATATTATGGCTTTTTCATAATACTAATCTTTTTTTAACCTCTACAGAATTTAGCCACCTCTACAACTGATCACCCTCTCCCAAGATTTTCATGACATTGGTCTCTTTGGATTCTCTCCCTTCCTGTACGATCGCTCTTTCTTCATCTTTTTTCCTAGGTAGTCTTCCACATTATGTCCCTAATTATGGTACGTACCATAGTATTCTGTGTTGAGCCCTCTTTTCTTCCCTATACTCACTAATTTGTTGACCAAAATCAGTTCCCATGGGTTTAAATGTAATCTTTATTCAGATGATTCCCAGATTATGTATTAAGTCCCAGTTTCTCCCTAGAATTCCGTTCCAAGGCAGCATGGTACAATGGAAAGCATTCTGGCTTCAGTCAGAGGAGCTAGGTTCAATTCCTTCTTCTACCAGTAACTAACAAAGAGATCTTGGGGAAATTATTTCATTTCTCTAGGTTTTTATTTCCTTAAAACCTCTGCTCTAAAAGTTGGACCAGATATCTTCTTAAAATCCCTTCCAAATCTTAATTCTATAATTCTAGGAAGCTACACTTTGACTGCCTATTAGACATTTCCTATAGTTCCTTTAAGTTCTAACTGGGGGGAGGGGGGAGAGGGAGAGAGGGAGAAAGAGAGAGGGAGCAATTTGTCCCTTTTGTATTCACATTCAGTTCCATCACAGAAGCAAATCAAATGACCTTTTCTTCATTATTCAGTAATCAGAATAGATTCAATTGATAAATTGAATGTATACTGAGGTCAATCTTTCTTCACCCCTGTCTCACATAAAGAACTAGTTTTTTGCCTTGCCAACTTTAACCCTGCTATCTAACAGTAGTGAACCTGTCTTCTTCAGTCAATTTCCCTCTCTATTCCCACTCTCTTATCTTCATTCTATCCCTGTCTATTGGTCTATTTCCTACTGCCTGCAAACATGCTTATGTCTTTTCCATCCTCAGAAACCTTCACTTGATCTCCCTATTTCTAGCTAGAGAGGTCAGTTTGGGTGGATTACAGTGAGTTATGGGAAGTAATATCCCGAGGGGCTGGAAAGATAGGTGGGAGCAAGATTGTAAAGAACTTTAAAAGCTTAACATAGGAGTTTATATTTGAGCCTAGAAGAAATAGGGTTCCAATATTGTTTATTGAATAAGTGACTGGCATGGACAGACTTTCCCTTTAATGAAAAATAATTTTTTTCAACAGTGTAAAGGATGGACTAGGGTGAGGAAAGACTCATGTAAGGGAGACTATTTAGAAGACTTTTGTAGTATTCTAGGCAATAGGATATGAGCTAACTTGGTGTCCTTTTGAGTAGAGAAAAGGAGTTATACATAAGGGGTATTGTGGAGATAGAAATGACAAAATTTGGCAACTGATTGTATATTAGGATGAGATAAAAGGATGTGTTAAGGATGATCTGAGGTTATGAACCTGAGAGAATGGAAAAATGGGGAAGTTGGAGAGAAGGAAGACTTTGGGGAAAAAGATAACAAGTTCTGTTTTGAACATGCTAATTTGAGATGTATCCAGTGTATACCATAGGCAGTTAGTGATGTGGGATTGAAACTCAGGGGATATACTGTGGCTATCTATGTCCATGTCCATGTCCATGCCCAAATCCAGGTTCTGAAGGAATTCCAGGATGAGAAGGCAACTAAGTCATAGTGGCAAAGTTGGAAGAGTCAAAAGCATATCCAGGAAGGGAATGGAGCATGGCCAGCTTAGAGCTGACCCCTTAAATGGAAAGGAATTTACCAGTGAGAGAAAAGGACTGGCATAGTGAATGAATGTTCCAGGGCAAGAAAGCCTCAGACACTGAGGGAAATGCCTGTATGAGTCATGGTAGCAAAGTCTGGAGAATCAAAATTACCTGTGGGAAGAGAAGGAGGCCTTCTGGCCTCAACTTTCCCCAAACACAAAATTAAAGGATTGGACTAGATGTTATCTCTAAGGTTCCTTCAATCTTTGATATTCTGTGATTTTATAATTCAATGAATTTAGTGGCATGAAGATGGGAAAACACCATAGAAAATATTTAGATTCAGACACACAGCTTTCTTTCGCTTTGGTAAGCTTTGCATATTCAAAGATTAATAATATCTGTAGTACTCGTTATGTTACAGTGTTGGCAACCATACTTATCTCTGTTACCCACTTTGTATTACTCTGAAGGAGATTTTAAATGATCACATTTCCTTAAATTTAGTCCATCATGTATGTGACAATTGCATAAAACATTGTAGGTGGTAACTTTGTGAGTAGAAAAACACATTAATACTTAAAGAGACAGTCAATAAATGTAGATCCTATTGAAATGAGATACAGTACATTTATTTTATTCTTTACTTTTTTATTAATAGGTATGTGGATATTCACAATGTTGTAATCCAAGTTACTGTCGAGCAAATTATTTTGCACAATGTATTACTGGGGTTTGTTGCCAGCCAGATTGTAAGGTAAGAGTTTTGTTTGGTAACATCTAAGGAGTTTTAAAAATACTTAGTGAAACTATATAGAATAGGGCTATCAAACCAAGAAAATGCATGGGACACTTTCAGTCTTCCTCACTCCTACTCTCATGTATGCCATGCAGTTCTCACCTATAGCTATCAGAATAATCTTCTTGGGGCAAAACTTTGATCATACAATCATCCCTATAAAAAACCTTCAGTGACACCCTGAAAGTTTTGCCTATGAAAGTCCTGTCTATAATGCTCCTGACTCACTCTCCACTTTTACTCCATCTGACTTCTGCTTTCACCCCTATCTTCTTGTGTATGTTTGGAAAGAATTTTACTGATCTTCTGCTGTCACACTTTGTTGTCATGACTGCTGCATTCATTCTTCCCTCTTATAGTTATGTTGTCTGGGGTGCTCAAAAAGAAAATAATCTTGTTATTTCTGGGTTTTTGTCTAAGAATATTCCAAATATCTCTTTATTGTTGAATGTCCATCTTTGTTCCTGTATGTTTAAGCTCAGATTGACAGGGTAGATCACACTGGAATGTATCCTCAGCCTCACTATTCTTCACAACACATTATTCCATTCTATCCTGAATTTTCTGGTGGTTCCAGAATAGTTTTGTGTTATTCACATTTACTTTCCTTTCTGCGTAAAAATTTTTCTCTTGGTCACTTGAAGAATTTGTTGTTTCTGAGTTTAATTGTTAAATTTAACCATTTTGTATCTTGTTGTTTGCAACTCCCCTTCCCCCCCCCCCCCCAAGCTATCTGTGAATTCTGTCACTTGGCATTTATTTCTGTATTCAGGTTTGACCAGTTTTCTTATATTATTTCTTATATTATGACATTTAGGGTTTTTTAACTTGGTCTTTTGGGAGACTTAACAATCCTTAGGTTATCTCTGTGTATCATGTCCTCTAGATTGCTATGTACTGCTTGAATTGAGAGCATAATTTTCTTAATGTTTTTGCTTTTTGCTTCACTTCTAGATTGTCCTTCACTTCAAGTTTTTCTATTCTGTCAATTATTTCTGCTGTGCAGGCCATAAATCCTGTACTTACAATTCTCATTTATTTTTTAAACTACTCAAGAACATCATGTTGTGTTTCCATGTTTTTCTCAAAATACACATGGATTTATCTTATCAAATGTTAAATCATATATATATATATATTACAGTATTTATTCATAGATACCTCGGCTTATTTACTTGATCTGGAGGCCATATTTCCTTCTTCTATAAATGTTTTCCCTGTTGGTTTATCTGTTTATGCTCAAGGTCTTTGAGTTTTTTTCATTAGATCTTTGATAATTTCAGCCTTTTCCTCTTATTTCCCCCCTATTGTTTACTTTTTTGACTCCCTCCCCTCTGATGGTGGTTCACCTAGGGGTTGGATATTTAAGAGACTCAATCTCTTCCCATGCTAGATAATTCATGGTTCACTAGCCTAGGTCTTTGCCCCAAGTGACTTTTGGTGGGGGGATATCCAACTTCAGTAGTATGCTGGGACCTCTCTCCCAGGATTGATGGAGTGGCACACAGCCCCTCTGCACATGGTTTTCTGTCCCATTCCTTCTGCTTCTCAGTTCTCTTGAATGACAATACAGTGTTCTGACATACTAGCACTATTGCAGTTTGGGATTATTTCTGTCGTTTGGAGTTTGAATCTCTAAGACTCTGGGAGGAAGGGGGAGTTTGGGAATGGGTTAGAGGTGGTGGGATGGAGTGTGAACTCTATTTCAAGTTCAGATACATGTCCTCACTCTTTCCTTCTGTTCCTCTACCTTCCTGCAGAGATCTCTTAAAGCACATAATACTGCTGTGGTGCTGACTATTAAGACTTTGGCAAATTTCTGCAGTTTGGTGCTTGGACTTCCATGAAACTGGAAAGAGAGGGGAGGTCCATGTAGGGTATGGTGTTGTATTATGTTGCAAGCCTGTGGGCTGGATCAGCTAGAGCAGCCCTGCTACCAGTATTGTGGTGGGGGAGCTGTTACTAAGTGTAGATTTTTTTTTTTTGCTTTTTGGAGGGGGGTAGGGGAGGGAAGGCAGGGCAATTGGGGTTAAGTGACTTGCCCAAGGTCACATAGCTAGTAAGTGTTAAGTGACTGAGACTGGATTTGAACGCATGTGCTCTTGACTCCAGGGCCAGTGCTCTATTCACTGTGCCACCTAGCTGCTCTTAAGTGGAGATTTTTTTTAGTCTCCTTTTTGTTTTCTGGTATTTTAGACCATGGAGAAAGTTGAAGATGCTTTGCCTTTGGTGTGTAATTTATGATTTGGAGAGGTTGAAAAGGTCATGTGGATGAGAGAAAATTCTCTGTAATTACTTTGAATGAAATTTCTCTCTCTGTTTCTTCCTTCTTTTTTAAAAAATACTACACAAAATATTGATGCAGATTTATTTCCTATCTTCACCTTTAGTGAATATATTGTCTCATTTAATTTTTTAGTTGACTTTTTAGTTTTTTTCTAGATAGACCATCACTTCATCTTCAAAAAGTAATAGTATTTTTCCTTATTTGTCTATGTTTATTCCCTTGGTTTCTTTTTCTTATTTTATTGCTATGTCTGGTATTTCTTTCACTACATCAAATAATAATGGTAATAATAATAGGTACCCTAGTTTTCCCCTGATTTTCCTGAAAAGATAGTTTATTTACATTATATGTAAAGTTATCTCTTGATTTTAGATAGATGTAACATGCTGTATATTAAGAAAAAGTCCATTTATTCCTATACTTTCTACCATTTTAAAGAGAAATGAGTTTTGGATATTGTCGCATCTTATAAACATCTATTTTATTGCATTGTTTTATTAATGTGGTTTATTATTTCATAGTCTTCCTTATATTGAACCAGCTGTGTATTCCTAGTATAAATTTGAACTTGTCATAGTATATAGTCTTTTTAACATGTTGTTTCAGTCTATTTGGGAATAATGTATTTAAAATTTTCACATGAAATTTCATTAGAAAGAATGATCTATAATTTCTATTCTTTGTCTCTTCATCATTTAGGTTTCAAGACTATCATAAAAGAGATTGAAAGGATCCTTTTATTTATTATTTTTGCAGCTTATGTATTATTGAAATTAATCATTCTTTGAATATTTGATAGAATTTACTTTTAAATCCATTTAACCCTACAGTTCTGTTCTTTAGGATTTTATGGCTTGCTCAATTTCTTTTTCTGATATTGGGTTATTTAAATAATCCACTTCTTTAAAAATTTTGGTTGTTTTAAATTATGTATGTTATCCATTTCCTCTAAGTAATTAGTTTTGTTAATATATAATTGGGTAAAATAGTTTCTAATAGTTTCTTTTATTTCCTCTTCAATTTTTATAATTTCTCCTTTTCCTTTTTAAAAATATTGTTTATTTTTAGTTTTCAACATTCATTTCTAGAAGATTTTGAGTTCCAGATTTTTTCCCCATTTCTCTTCAAATGTAGTGCCAATGCATCAATAGCATCAATAGCAACTGTAAATATGTCATCATTGTTCTCAATCACAAAATATAACAGACTCTCCATATAGAAGACAGAGGCAAAACATTCTTTCAGACACCAGAAAACCAAATTCCAATACCAGGAAACTGAATTCATCATAGCTACAGAGAAATTAATACACCACAGCATAATAGAGAGCCACACCATCCTTTAGCCTTCCCACAAACCAACATTCACAAGCCTAGCTGTCTTCCTGGGTGCGTCTTCTCTCTCCCACTGTCTAGTTGCCCTGACTCCTAGCTTCCTGTGGCCTCTGCTCCACTCTTTTTTTTTTAAAGACACAAAATTACATTGTTTCAATGCAAATAGTACACATCACACCCACACTTGCATCCCTCCCTCCCCCTTCCCACCCCCAATGTGTTGTCATGTTTTGTATTAAGAAAATGAGTCACCTTATTCCTCAGTGAATACCCATACTATGCTCCGGATCAGAGACCTCCAAACTATTTTCTTCAAACTGTTTTTAATAGACTAAAATACTGGTTATCACTGAGTTTTTTTTATTTAAGGTACAACAGCAGCATGGTTCAAAGGTTACTTTTAGCTCTTGGAAAAAATAAAATTTCTTAAGTAATGGAGTATGGAGAAAGCAGGGACCATCTTTCATTATTGAGTACCACTATCCACTTTAGAAGAATTCCTATCCTTCTAAAATTCCCGAGTTAAGAACTCTTTCCAAGGCAATTTTTCAAAATGTAATTCCAATGCAACAACTTCTGAAAAAAATTAAAAACACATATAACAGAAAAAAGGAAACTGTTAAGTTATTATTTATTAGTTATTATTTCTTCTAAATGAACTATAGCTGTTTGAAACAACTTTTTGTTCAATAAAAATTAGTTTCTTCTTTGTGTTTTTTTTATAACTCCCTTTTCTACCTATTATTTTGAAGGAGGAAGG
>NW_027187378.1:39451012-39559281 GCF_028583685.1 Petaurus breviceps papuanus | reverse complement strand
CATTCTCAAGGCTCAGGCCCGCTCTCCGTCGCGCCTCAGGCCCCCCCGTAGCGGCTCCGGCCCGGCCCAGCCCCGGCTCATTTAAACTCAGCAGCGACCGTTACCGGGGGATGGGGGAGGTCGAACCCCTCTGCTCCACTCCTCCCACCACAGGCTCCAGGTGATTACATTCAACCTATTAGGGGGCAGGGCAAATCTTCAAATCATGGAAGGTCTTCAAATTCCCTTAGGCTTATAAAGGGGCAGAGAAGATCTTCAAGTTACCATTGCCATTACAACTAGATATGTTCGCTTTAGCAATAAGGCAAGAAAATAAACTGAAGGAATGCACAAAGGCAATGAGGAAACAAAACTATCGGCCTTTGTAAACTATATGATTGTCTCTAGCATTAGAGAACCCTAGAGAGTCAACTAAGAAACAATGAACAACTTTAGCAAAATTTCAGGATATAAGATAAACCTACACAAATTATCAGCATTTCTATATATTAGTAACATCTACAAGAAAGAGTTAGAAAGAGAAATCCATTTAAAACAACAACAGACAGTATAACATATTTGGGAATCTACCTGCTAAATTACACACAGGATCTATATTAATACAGTTACAAAATGCTCTTCATACAAATAAAGATAGATCTCAACAACCAGAGAAATATTCATTGCCCATGACACAACCATAAAACAGACAAAAACTAACTCCCCTTTCCCTATCTTATTCTCCTAATCCTAGTGATACTGAATCCTTGGATACCTAAGAATAAACCATCTTCTCTCCAACCTCTGCAATCCATTTTCTCCTCTCATTCCATTTCAACTCTACCTCTGCAATGTCCCACACCAGTTCTGCCTACCCTTTCTACCACGTTCTCTGGACCTCATGTTCCACGATAAACTTTCTTTCATTTTTGGACCTCTTCCTCTCATGTATCTTTTATCTTCTGAGAGCTGGCTTCTCTCAAACCTGTTCAGTACAGATTTCATCTCCTCATCCTCCTGACACACTGATACTGAAGGGGAGTCAGAATACTCCTTACTTTGCAGTAATTCCATCTACCACATCACTCAGGTCTTCTTTTGGTATAGCTAGTTTAGAATACCCGGTAGGCTACTGATGAATTGCTACTAAAGTTCTCCACCTTTGAAGTTAACTGTATCCAAGTTTATTACTGAATTCAGACTCTGGTAGGATCTTTCAGTCATTCCCCTCCTTTCTTAAGGAGTTTGGTACCTGTCTCACAGTCTTTCTCAGAACTTTTAACTATGGCCTTTATACCAGGGAACTTTAATGTTCATGTTGATATGACCTGAAACACCTCAATCTCCCAGTTCCTCAATCTACTCCACTGTCCCATTCCACCATAGGCATATCCAAGGATGCTCACATCCTTGATGTTTACATTGCCCACAAGTATTTTACTTTCAAGATAAAAAATTCTGAAATTGCTTTATTTCTGATCATAGCCTATTATTTCAGCTTTTCCTATAATTTATTCTTTCTAAACACATTCTTCATTCTCAATATATCCTCTTATCCTTCCATACCTCAGTTTATTCCCAGACTATACATCACTCCTGGATTTAATTCACTCTATTCCAAATCATAACCCATTAGTGAACCAGTTCATTATCCTCTAAATTTGAATTTCTTATTCCCTCGTTCTAACACTACTCAGAGCTTGCCAAAGTCCATGCCTGAAATGTTCCCACTGTATACCTCATTTACTTCAACTGCCATGCTGTTCCATACTAGACAAAGTTTCACAACCATGGTGATTGATTCCACAATTAACTGAAGCTATCTTATCTCAATAGGGCCCATAGTTGAACAGAAGAATCATTATATGAAGTTATTAAGACTTGGAGAATTAATTTTCTCCAAAATCTTAAATGGAATGTGGAATATTGCTATTTCAGAGTGTGTCCACATGGTATCTCACTTTAATGTGTTCAATGGTTCATGCTAATGACAACTTTGGGCCTCAAAAGGAGGAGGTACAAAGAAGGAAGGAGGTAGTACCATTTCTGTGGAGCTTTGAAGGATGAATAAAATGTCAGTGGGTGAAGATGTAGGGTGGGGCAAGGTTATAGGTATAAAGACCAATTTGAACAAGACCATAGAAGTGTGAAAGCATTAGTCATGTATGCAGTCTGGTGATTAGAATTTGACTGAGAAACAATAGAATAAGAGAAGGTTGTAAGAGTAAGTTGGAGCTTAACTTAATGAGATTTGCTTGCTTGTCTGATACACTTTTATTGAAGACAATAGGAGGTTTCCAATTTCTGGAGTAATAAAACCATACCTGTGCCCTAGGTAGTGGTATATATGACAAATTGGAGGGTGTAAACAATAGGAATTAAGGAAAATTTTAAGAATACTATTTCAGTAATTCAGATGGGTAGTAACAAAGGCCTAAATTATAGTTGTAGCAGTGGGAATGCTAAGTGAGGGGAACAGGGTTTGATGCAAGGGATATTTTGGCAATAAAATTGACAGTACTTGGTGACTGATTGATTAGATGTGTAATCTAATCCATTAGGGAGGAGAGGGAGGAACAAAAAATGATTTATCTGAGATTACAAACACAGATGGCTTAGAAGAATGGTGGTATCATTGACTTAGCTAATAAAGACGTGAAGCAGGTTTTTGAGGGAATGGAATGAACTGTAGGTAAAATTTCATATTAGGTAGAGAGGTCTAATAGATATTTGAGAGAATGAATGAAGTTCTAAAGAGACCAGTATTAAAGAGGTAGATTTGGGAGTACTCTGCAGAAAAGGTAGTAGTTGAAACCATGGCAGGTGAATGAGATCACTGAAAGAAAATATATAGAAGGAAGAAAAGAGTGCTAAAAATAGACCATTAGAAAATATTTATATTTTGGAGGTGAGAGAAGAAATCATAACTCTTGCCTTGTTTTGACTTCCTGTATTTTCCTCTTCTGTTGCTTTGTATTTCCTTGCCCTTTCAATCTCAAAACTTAATTCTGAAAACAACTAGTTTTCAAGGTGTGGTTTGAAACATTCATTGGGAATGTTTATAAATTTTAGCTCATTTGCCTAAAGGGAAAAGTGTCATTATTACCAAATTACAAAAAGAAATTACAAAGTTTTGAAGTAGAAAATTTTGTAAGTTTATCTACATTAACAGAGTAATTTTCTTATTTTTTCCTATTCTACTTATATGATCTACTAGTATAATCGAGGAGGTTTATGTAGACCTTCATATGATGCATTATGTGATTTACCTGAGCTATGTAATGGCACCTCTCCAGTATGCCCACATGATTTAAAGGCAAGGAATGGAAGTCCGTGTACTAAATCTGGGAGTATATGTTATGATGGAATATGCCAGAATCCTAATACAAAATGTCAGCGTCTATTTGGAAAAGGTAGGATATCTGTATATACTTTGGTTACTGTCATCAAAATTCTAAGTTAAAAGAGGAACTTAACTTGAAAATTGTACTATATTTTTTTAAAAAATTATCATTAAATAATAGATAGCCTTTCATAGTGAAAACAAAGTTAGCCATTCTAACTTGCTTTTTAAGTTCTAGTCTCTCACCTATAAAATGACTCAAACTACAATTTCAGTAGATATCCCACTACAAATGATAGAAATGATATTAGCAGTTTTAGGGATAAGTGATACAGATAGTCATCCAGTTTCTTGATTCTATATTTGAAGGGTCTATAAGGTGTAATGAAATGCAGCTTGAAGGGACATACTCTTTAGGGAAGAATCCAAGGTGAATTATGTGACCAGTGGAGTTTATACCAGAGATGTAGATCCAGACTTGGCTAGGATGATGGTACTATCATAGACGTTAATGACTTGTCCTGGCACTGGCTCTTCCTTAGTTTGTAAAATTTTAAGAAATCTTAGTCATCCCAAGGTTGACTTTGTGTTTTGTGCTAGTCTCCTGGCATAAGGGAGTTCCTCCTGGGAGGATATAGGGTTTCCCTGTTGACCCTGGCTTTCTACAATTGGGTTCAGAGTGTAATACTCCCCTAGTGGAGGTGCAGTTTTCAGTAGGTTATGTCCTTCTCTGGATACACAGTTTATGTCAGAGGAAAGGCCTGTAGGCCAGCCAGACACATGGGGAAAACAACTCCTTAATGAGTTCAGGTGCTGAGAATAAAATTTAAAACAATAGCCAGTTCAGTGGAAAGCTTTATTTCAAGCATTGGGAAAGAGGGGGGAGGGAAGAAAGGAAAAAGGTGCCTCAAGTATACACATTATCACAGTGTAACTCACATAAGGGTAATGCTGCATTAGGCAGAAAGGGGTACTCCACTAGGAAGTGCTGTTCCTGCTGGAAGGGAAGGTATGAACCTATTAGAGGGGAAGGGTGCTCCAGTAGTAAGATGTTGTTCTGCTGGAGAGGAGGGTTTGCCCCAGTGGGAGGGGGTGCACCTGCTGGAGAAGAGGGTAGGTAAAGTGTTCTTCAGAGAGTGAGGTTTATATACTATAATTTTGGGTGGTCTCCCTGGAGCTAGCTGAATTGTGTATCAGGGATCAGGGAAAAAGTATTATTTGGGGGATTTATTATCAGAGAGGAAAAACAAGTTGGTGGTAGACAAAATATTATTTGGGGGACATAGGTATAGTAACCTTCAAAAATATTATTGTCACCTTTCCCCCATATTCTGTTAGCTTACAGGCTCCCTCAAAGCCCTGAAAGCCATCAGTCTTATATGGTGAGTAAAAGATGAAATGACTGAAGAAACAAAGGTTTGTTCTTCTGAGCACATTGATTTATTAAGAAAAGGATGTTAATTGCCTAACAGATTGGCACCAGATCTCCTTACCTTAGGTCTGGACCCTGAATACAGGGGGAGAAGACTTTTATACTTAAAAACAATTAATCAAATGATTCCAATTAATTAAAAGAAAACAATACAACATTAGGTAATCCAATTTCTAATTGGAGGAAAGATTAGGAACTTTTCAAGCTAGGAGGGGAAATTCCTTGAATTCAGAAAAAGTGATGCCCCACTCCCCCAAGTGCCTGTGAATATGGAATATGGAAACAATAACTGATCACTCGGGGGCCGGTTTTCAGATAAGACATATGGGTTGCTTGAAATGTAAAATTGTGAGAAAACTCTTTGTATAAATCTTTGGATCTGACTGGATTTTTTGTCAGTATAACCTATATCTTTGATTAAGGGTCTCTAAACAGCAGATAGAGATGGTCTCAGCCACATTGGACTAGGTCCAAACGATGCATTAAGGTTTTCTCCCAATTTCCACAATTAACTAAAGTTTTCTCAAGAGGCAGAAATTAAAATAGACCCATCATTGAATAGAAAGGGAACTAAGCTAGCTCCAGAGTTGAGTCACAAGATGGAGTCAGTGTGGTACACTCAATTCACACAATTAACCACTTGCTCTGCAGATCCCCTCAGTTCCCTCTAATAATGAATACATGAATTATATAAGTTATGGCCTCTCTTAAGGGGAAACTGTCATGGTGGTCTCAAGACCACTAGACTCTATAAGACCAAGGTCTTATAAGACCTTGGAATTCAGATATAATTTAGTTATTTTGTAATATCCGGTCTAGGGATGTTTTTGATTTATTTAAAAGAATTATTTAGTTAGTTTTAGTTTTCAACATTCACTTTCATCAGATTTTGAGTTTTAAATTTTCTCTCCATCCTTATCCTCCCTCCCCAAGATGACATGCAATCTGATATAGGCCATACATATATAATCATATTAAACATTTCCATATTAGTCTTGTTGTAAAGAAAAATTAGAACCAAAGGGAAAAAGAAGAAAAACACATGAAAAAGTTGGGGAGGGGGGAAAAATAGTATATTTTGATCTGCATTCAGACTCCATAGTTTTTTTCTGGATGTGGATAGCATTTTCTTTTTTTCTCTCTTTTTTTTTTTTATTAAGCAATCGGGGTTAAGTAACTTGCTGAAGTTATTTCTGGGTGTGGTGCTGAGTATCTGAGCCTGGATTTGATCCCCAAGTCATCCTGACACTGGAGCCGGTGCTCTTACTCGCTGAGCCACCTGGCCGCCCCTAAGCAATTGGGGTTAAGTAACTTGCTCATGGTTACACGGCCAGGTGTTTCTGGGTGGGTGCTAAGTATCTGAGCCCGATTCGATCCCCAGGTCAGTCTGACACTGGAGCCGGTGCTCTTACTTGCTGTGCTACCTGGCCGCCCCGAGGATAGCATTTTCCATCATGAGTCTTTTGAAATAGTCTTAGACCATTGCATTGCTGAGAAAAGATAAGTCTATCAAAGTTCATTGCACAATGTTGCTGTTACTGTGCAAAATGTCCTGGTTCTGCTTACTTCATTCAATATTGGTTTATACAAGACTTTCCAGGTTTTTCTGGTCTCATTATTTCTTAAGGAATAATAGTATTCCATTACATTCATATATGACTTGTTCAGCTATTCCCCAGTTCATGGGAATCTCCTCAATTTCCAATTCTTGGCCACCACAAAAGAACTACTATAAATGGATCCTTTCCCCCATTTTTATGATCTTTTTGAGATACAGATCTAGAAATGGTATTGTTGGATCAAAGGGTATGGACTTTTTTTGTAGACCTTTAGGCATAGGTTGAAATTGCTCTCCAAAATGGTTGAATGGTTTCAGAATGATTGCACAACTCCACCAACAATGCATCAGTGTTCCAATTTTCCCACATCTTCTCCAGCATTAATCATTTTCCTGTTTTGTCATGTTAGCCAATATGATAGGTGTAATGTGTTACCTCAGAGTTGTTTTAATTTGCATTTTTCTAATCAATTTTTTCATATGACTATAGAAAGTTTTAATTTCTTCCTCTGAAAACTGCTTGTTCATATCCTTTGACCATTTATCAATTGGAGAATGACTTCTAGTCTTATAAATTTGACTCAGTTCTCTATATATTTTAGAAACAAAGCCTTTATCAGAGTCACTGGCTGTAAAAATTGTTTCCCAACTTTCTGCTTCCCTTCTAATCTTGGTTGCATTGGTTTTGTTTGTGGAAAACTTTAATTTAATGCAATCAGAATCATCCATTTTGCATTTCATAATGTTCTCTATCTCTTATCTGTTCATAAATTCTTCCCTTCTCCATAGATCTGACAGGTAAACTATTTCTTGCTCTCCTAATTTGCTTATGATATCACCCTTAATGTCTAAATCATATATCCATTTTGACTTTATCTTGGTATAAGGTATAAGATGTTGGTCTATGCCTAGTTTCTGCTATACTAATTTCCAGTTTTCCCAGAAGTTTTTGTCAAAAAGTGAGTTCTTATCCCAGGAGATGGAATTTTTGAGTTTATCAAAAAGTAAATTACTATAGCCATTGACTATTGTGTCTTGTGTACCTAACCTATTTTACTGATCCACTTTTCTATTTCTTAGCCAGTACCAAGTAGTTTTGATGATTGCTGCTTTATAATACAATTTAAGATCTCGTGTGGCTAGGCCACATTCTCTTACATTTCTTTTCATTAGTTCCCTTGATATTCTAGATTTTTTGTTCTTCCAGATGAATTTAATGATTGTTTTTTTCTAGTTTCATAAAATAATTTTTCATAGTTTGATTGGTATGGTACTAAATAAGTAAATTAATTTAGGTAGAATCATCATTTTTGTTAGCCCAACCTACCCATAAGCAACTGATATTTTTCCAATTATTTAGACCTGACTTTATTTGTATGTAAAGTGTTTTGTAATTGTGTTCATATAGTTCCTGGGTTTGTCTTGGCATGTAGACTCCAAAATATTTTATATTGTCTACAGTTAATTTGAATAGAATTTCTCTTTCTATCTCTTGCTGTTGGGTTTTGTTTGGGATATATAGAAATGGCGATGATTTATATGGGTTTATTTTATATCCTGCAGCTTTACTAAAGTTGTTAATTATTTCAAGTATTTTTTTAGTTTATTCTCTAGACTTCTCTAAGTATACCATTCTATCATCTTCAAAGAATGATAGCTTTATTTCTTCATTGCCTATTCTAATTCCTTCCATTTCTTTTTCTTCTCTTATTGCTAATGCTATAATTTCTAGTACAATACTGAATAGCAGTGGTGACAATAGATATCCTTGTCCAGGTGAAACCCCCTGATCATATTGGAAATGCTTCTAGCTTATCCCCATTGCATATAATGCTTGCTGATGGTTTTAGATAGATGCTTCTTAGCATTTTAAGGAAAACTCCATTTATTCCTATGCTCTCTAGTCTTTTTCATAGGAATTTATTTAGTTGTATTTTGCCAAAAACTTTTTTGTGCATCTATTGAGATAATCATATGATTTCTGTTAATTTTGTTATCAATGTGGTCAATTGTACTTATAGTTTTCCTAATATTGAACCAGCCTTGCATTCCTGGTGTAAATCCCATCTGGTCATGGTGTATTATTCTTGTGATAAACTGTGGTAATCTCTTGGCTAATATTTTATTAAAGATTTTTGCATCTATAGTCATTAAGGAAATTTGTCTATAATTTTCTTTCACCCTTTTGACTCTTCCTGATGTAAATAACAGCACCATAACTGTATCACAAAAATAATTTGGTGAGACTTCTTTGCCTATTTTCCAAATAATTTATATAGTATTGGAATTAATTGTTCTTTAAATGTTCGGTAGAATTCATCTACAAATCCATCAGGTCATGGGTTTTTTTCCTTAGAGAGTTCATTGATGGCTTGTTCAATTTCTTTTTTTGAAATGAATTTATTTAACTATTTTATTTCCTCTTCTCTGAATCAGAGCAATTTATGATAAATATTCATCTATTTCACTAAGATTGTTAGAGTTATTGGCATATCATTGGGCAAAATAGCTCCTAATTATTGTTTTAATTTTCTCTTCATTGGTAATGAATTCATCCTTTTCATTTTTGATACTGGTAATTTGGTTTTCCTCTTTCTTTTTTTAGATCAAATTAACCAAAACTTTATCTATTTTATTTTTCTTTTCATAAAACCAGCTTTTAGATTTATTCTAAATTTCATTTTTTATTAATCTCTTCTTTGATTTTCAGAATCTATAATTTGGCATTTAATTGGGGATTTTTGTTTTGCTCTTCTCCTAGTTTTTTAAGTTGCATGCCCAATTCATTGATCTCTTCTTCTTCTATTTTATTCATGTAATCATTTATAGATATGAAATTTCCCCTAAGAACTGCTTTCACTGCATCCTGTAAGTTTAGGTATATTCTCATTAATGTCATTCTCTTAGATTAAGTTAATTATTGTTTCTATGATTTGTTGTTTGACCCACTCATTCTTTTTTTCTTTGTTCGATTTTTGCTTTTTTTGGAGGGGGAAGGTAGGGCAATTGGGTTTAAGTGACTTGCCCAAGGTCACATGGCTAGTTTTTTGTGTTAAGTGTCTAAGGCTGTATTTGAGCTCAGGTCCTCCTGACTCCAGGGCCAGTGATCTATTCACTGTTCCTCCTAGCTGCCCCCATCCTTTAGGATTAGGTTATTTAGTTTCCAAATAATTTTTAGTCTATCATTCTGTGGTCCTTTATTACATGTATTTTTATTGCATCCTGATCTGAAAAGGATGCATTTAATATTTTTACCTTTCTGCATCAGATTGTGAGGTTTTTATGCCCTAGTACATGTTCAGTTTTTATTAATTAATTTAATTTTGCTTTTCAATATTCATTTCCACAAGATTTTGAGTTCCCAATTTTCCCCCCATCTCTCCCCTACCCCCCTCCCTGAGATGGCATGCGTTCTGATTACCCTCTTCCCCAGTCTGTCCTCTCTTCTATCACCTCCATCCCTTTCCCCCCTACTTTCTTATAGGGCAAAATAGAGTTCTATATCCCATTTCCGGTATATCTTATTTCTCCATTGCATGTAAAAATAATTTGAACATGTTTTTAAAACTTTGCATTCCAAATTCTCTCCCTTCTTCCCTCCCCACCCACTCTCATTGAGAAGGCAAGCAATTCAATATAGGTTATACATTTGTAGTTATGCAAAATACTTCCATAATAGTTATGTTGTGAAAGACTATATTTTCCTCCATCCTATTCCACCCCCCATTTATTCTTTTCTCCTTTGACCCTGTCCCATTCCAAAAGTGCTTGCTTCTGACTAACTTCTTGCCCAATCTACCCTCCCTTCTATCATCCCTCACTCTTTTATCCCCTTCCTCACCCTCCTTCTCTGTAGGGTAAGATACTCAATTGAGTGTGTATGTTATTCCCTCCTTAAGCCAAATCTGATGAAAGTAAGGTTCACTCATTCCCTATCACCTCCCCCCTCTTCCCTTTCATTGTAAAAGTTTTTTCTTGCTTCTTTTTTTTAATGCTTTATTAACTTCTGATTTACATGTTTCGTTTCCGCCAGATTTTGAGTTACAAATTTTCTCCCTGTTTTACCCCTACCCACTGCCCCAAAAGAGCAGTCCCTCCTCCAATCTGCTCTCTCCCATATTTTCTCCCATACCCCTTTCAACTTTTCCAGTGGGTCTCTATGCCTCAGTGCCTGTATATCTTATTTCCCAATTACATGTAAGATGGTATTAATAATAGTATGTATACACACAAACACGCATATATATACATATATATTTGAATATTTGATTTTAAAACTTTCAATTCCAGATTCATTCCTTTCCTTCCTTGTCACCCACCCTTACTGGGAAGATAAGCAGTTCAGTATAGGTTGTACATGTGTGGCTAATGCAAAACAATAACATAGTAAATATATTGTAAAAGACTGACTATATTTCCCTCCCTCCTATCCCACCTCCTACTTGTTCTATTCTCTACTTTGATCCCATCCCTTTTCAAAAGTGGGTGCTTCCAACTTTCCCCCCCCCCAACCTGCTCTCCCTTCTATCATCCCCTCTTTCATCCCCTTCCCTCCCTACTTTCCTGGAGGGTGAGATACCCTATTTAGTTTGTATTTCACTCCCTCCTCAAGCCAAATTCAATGGGAATAAGGTTGACCCATTCCCTTTTGCCTTCCTATTCTTCCCCTCCATTGTAACCATTTTCCCTTGCCTCTTCTGTATGAGATAGTTTACCCCAATCTGTCTCTCCCCATTTCCTCTCATTATATTCCTCTCACCTCTTAATTTCACCTTTTAAGTATCATCCCTTCCTGTTAAATTGGTCCTGTGCCCTCTATCTATGTATACCTGTAAACATATATACACACATTCACATATGTATTTGTATGCCCATATACACTCATATATAGACATATATATTTCTAATCCCTTCAACTACTGAGAAAAGTTTCATAAGTTACAATTATTGTTTTTCCATGTAGAAATGTAAATAGTTCAACTTTGATAAGTTCCTTATGACTTCTTTTCCCTGTTTACCTTCTCATGCATCTCTTGCTTCTTGTATCTGAATGTCAAGTTTTCTATTCAGCACTGGTTTTTTCAGCAAGAATGCTTGAAAGTCCTCCATTCCACTGAATAACCATATTTTCCCCTGATACATGATACTCAGTTTTGCTGGGTAGGTGACTCTTGGTTTTAATCCCATCTCCTTTGACCTCCAGAATATCATATTCCAAACCCTTCGATCCCTCAGTGTAGAAGCTGCCAGATCCTGGGTTATCCTGATTGTGTTTCCACAATATTCAAATTGTTTCTTCCTGGCTGCTTGTAATATTCTCTCCTTAATCTGGGAATTCTGGAACCTGGATATAATATTCCTAGGAGTTTTCTTTTTGGGATCTTTTTCAGGAGGTGATCGATGGATTCTTTCAACCTCTATTTTGCCCTCTGGTACTAAAACCTCAGGGCAGTTTTCTTTGAGAACTTCCTGGAGGATGATTTCTATATTTCTATTTCTTATTTTGGTCATGGCTTTCATCTTGCTTCTTTTATGTGAGATAATTTACCCCATTCTTTCTCTCCTTTTTTCCTCCCAATATATTCTTCTCTCCTCTCTCAACCCTTATTTTTATTTTTTTATGTATCATCTATTCATATGTGTGTGTATTCCCTCCAACTTCCATAATACCGAGATCTCTTGAGTTACAATATCATCTTTCCAGTTTCGCTTTAATAAGTCCCTTATGATTTGTCTTTCCTGTTTGCCTTTTCATGCTTCTCTTGAGTCTTGTATTTGAAAATCAAATTTTCTATTCACCTCTGGTCTTTTCATCAAGAATTCTTCAAAGTCCTCTATTTCATTGAATGTCCACATTTTCCCTTGAAGTATTCTATTCAGTTTTGCTGGGTAGGTGATTCTTGGTTTTAATCCTAGCTCTTTTGATCTCTGGAGCATCATATTCCAAGCCCTTTGATCCCATAATGTAGAACCTGCTAGATCTTGTGTTGTCCTGATTGTGTTTCCACAATACTCAAAGGTTGTTTGCAATATTTCCTCTTTGACCTGGAAACTCTGGAGTTTGGCTACAATGTTCCTAGGAGTTTTCCTTTGGGGATCTCTTTCAAGAGGCGATCAGTGGATTCTTTCAAAAAATTTTTTTTAATTCTTTCAATTTGTATTATACCCTCTGGGTCTAGAATATCAGAGCAGTTTTCCTTGATAATTTCTTTTGCCTTTTGGAGGGCAATTGGCGTTAAGTAACTTGCCCAAGGTTACACGGCTAGTTTGTGTGTGTGTGTGTGTGTGTGTGTGTGTGTGTTTGTTAAGTGTCTGAGGCTGGAACGGAACTCGGGTCCTCCTGACTCTGGGGCCGGTACTTTACTCACTGCACCACCTAGCCACCCTCCTTGATAATTTCTTGAAAGATGATGTCTAAGCTCTCTTTTTGATCATGGTTTTCATGTAGTTCAATAATTTTTAAATTATCTCTTGAATGACTTTTCCAGTGGGATATTTCACATTGTCTTCTATATTTTTTAAAAATTCTTTTGGCTCTTTTATAATTTCTTGATTTCTCTTAATGTCATTAGCTTTTTGCTCCATTCTGTTTTTTTTTCCTTTGGAGGGCAATTGGGGTTAAGTGACTTGCCCAAGGTCACATAACTAGTTTTGTGTTAAGTGTCTGAGGATGGATTTGAACTCAGGTCCTCCTGACTCCAGAGCCTGTGTTTTATCCACTGCACCACCTAGCTGCCCTCCATTCTAATTTTTAAGGAATTATTTTCTTCAGTGAGTTTTTGGACCTCCCTTTCCATTTGGCTAATTCTGTTTTTTTAAGACATTCTTTTCCTCATTGTGTTTTTGGATCTCTTTTGCCATTTCGGTTAGTCTATTTTTTAAGGTGTTATATTCTTCAGTTTTTTGGGGTCTGCTTTAGCAGTCTGTTGACTTGTTTTTCATGATTTTCTTGCATCACTCTCATTTCTCTTTCCCAATTTTTCCTCTGTTTCTTTTACTTGATTTTCAAAATCGTTTTTCAACTCTTCAATGGTCTGCAACCAATTCATATTTTTCTTGGAGGCTTTTGATGTATGATCTTTGACTTTGTTGTCTTCTTTTGGTTGTATATTTTGATCTTCTTTGTCACCAAAGTAATATTCTATATTCTGAGTTTTTTCCTCTGTTTGCTCATTTTCCCAGCCAATTAGCTTGACTTTTGAGCTCTTTGTCAAGGTAGGATTCTGCTTCCCGAGTGGAGAATGCACTGTCGCAAGCTTCAGGGCCTTTATTCAGCTGTTTTCAAGGATAATTCTAGGGACCTGTAAATTTTCAGTTCTTCTAAGGTGGTATGATCAAAGGAAAGGTGTTTACTTCTCTCCTGGCCTGTTCTCTCGTCTGTGATTGACCTCAAGTATTCTTTTCTGCCTTAAAACTGTGAGGAGGAGTCCCTTTCTATAGTTTCCACAAGCTCTGCCACACCAGTGCTCCTCCTCACCCAAGGACTGCCACCCAGGACTGTGACCCAAGTCCAAGTAGGGCAAAACAAGAGAATCCTACCTCAGCACCAGCAAAGAGATCCCTGCAATCCCTCTCTGATCAGCCACTCAGTGTTCTCATCGTCTGTGTACCTAGAGCTTCAGAAGTAGCTGCTACTACTGCCATTGCCACCACTACCACCACCTCTGCCTCCCCGGAGCTGGGGTCAGACCCAGGTCTGACAGAGTTTTCCCACTGACCTTCTACATTATCTTTGGTGTTTGTGGGTTGAGAAGTCTGGAAACTGCCATAGCTGCCAGTGATTTAGTCCTCTGAGGCCTGCTCCAGCCCTGTCTGTGCTGGTGCAGCCCATCCTGGACTGTGTTTAACTCCCAGTCTGGTGTGATAGACATTTCCTGTCCATCTTCCAGGTTGCCTTGGCCTGAATACTTGTTTTACTCTGTCATTTTCTGGTTTCTGTAGTTCTAGAATTTATTTAGAGTCATTTTAACAGGTATTTGGAGGGGTTTGGGGGAGAACTCAAGCAATTCCCTGCTTTTACTCTGCCATCCCCTCCATCCCTCATCATGGTCAATTTTTGTCTAGGTGTCATGTACTGCTGAGGAAAAGGTACATTCCTTTCTATCCCCATTCCATTTTCTCCAGAGGTCTAGTATCTAACTGTCCTAAGATTTCATTCACCTCCTTAACTTTTTTATTGTTTTTTTCTTTGTTATTAGATTTACCTAGCTCTGAGAGGGGGAGATTGAGGTCCCTTACTAGTATAGTTTTGCAGTCTATTTCTTTCTGTAAGTCACTTAACTTCTCTAAGAATTTTGATGCTATGGCAGCATATATGTTTAGCATTGATATTACTTCATTGTTTATGGTACTTTTTACCAAGATATAGTTTACTTCTTTATCTCTTCTAATTAGATCTATTTTTGTTTTTGCTTTGTCTGAGATCAGGATTGTTACACCTGCTCTTTTTGGAGGGGTGAAGGTAGGGAAATTGGGGTTAAGTGACTTGCCAGAGGTGTCATGGCTAGTTTTTTGTGTTAAGTATCTGAGGCTGGATTTGAACTCAGGCCCTTCTGATTCCAGGGCTGGTGCTCTATTCACTGTGCCACCTAGCCATCCCCTGCTTTTTTTTTTCACTGCAGCTGAAGCATAATATATTCTACTCTAGTCTTTTCCCTTTACTCTGTGTGTATTTCTCTGCTTCAAATGTGTTTTTTTTTCTTTTTTCTTTTTGGAGGGGGGAGGGCAGGGCAGTTGGGGTTAAGTGACTTGTCCAAGGTCACACAGCTAGTAAGTGTTACATTTCTAAGGCCGTATTTGAACTCAGGTCATCCTGACTACAGTGCTGGTGCTCTATTCACTGTACCACCTACCTGCCCAAAATTTGTTTCCTGTAAACATCATATTGTAGGATTATGATTTTTAATTCACTCTGCTATCCACTTCTATCTTATGAGAGGATTCATCCCATTCACATTCACAGTTATAATTACTATCTGTGTTTTTCCCTCCATCCTGTTTCTCCCCACTTAAGTTTTCTCTCTCTTTTCCCCCTTTCCCTCCTCACTAGTCCCACTGCCTCCCTTAATCTGCCCTCCCTTCTGTCAGCCCCTTTCCATTTTCTTTCCCATTTCCCCTACTACTTATTTTTTTCTCATCTGTTCTCCCTTCTATCCACCCCCTCCCTTTTTTCCCCTTACTCTTCTTACCTCCTACAGGGTAAGATAGATTTCTATACCCACGTGAGCATGTATGTTATTTCCTTTTTGAACCAGATCTGATGAGAGTAAGGTTCAAACAATGCTCATTTCCCTTCCTTATTTCCCTCTACCTTAATAGGTCCGTGTGTCATTTCATGTGACGTAATTTTCCCTTTTCTGTTTCCTTTCCTCTTCTCCCAGTACAATCTTTTTTTCTCCCCTTAATTAATTTTTTATCATCACATTAAAGTCAACTTATACCCAAATTCTCTGTTAATGTATACCCCTTCTAAATGTCATAATAATGATATAGTTCTCAAGAGTTACAACTATCATCTTCCTATGTAGTGATATAAATAGTTTACCCTTATTCAATAACATGTTTTTTTTTTCTTTCCCATTTACCTTTTTATGCTCCTCTTGATCCTTGTATTTGAACATAAAATTTTCTGTTGAGCTCTGGTCTTTGTGTCAGGAAGGTTTGGATATCTTCTGTTTCATTGAATTCCCATCTCTTCCCCTGTAAGATTATACTCAGTTTTGTTGGGTAGCTGATCCATGATTGTAATCCAAGCTCTGTTGCCTTCTGGAATATCATATTATAAGCCCTCCTATCCTTTAATGTAGAAGCTGCAAGGTCCTGTATAATCCTGACTGTGGTTTCATGATATTTAAGTTGTTTCTTTCTGGCTGCTTGTAGTATTTTTCTCTTTGACCTGATAATTCTAGAATTTGGCTACAAAATTACTTGAAGTTTTCCTTTTTGGGATCTTTTTCAGGAGTTTATTGGTGGATTCTTTCAATGAGTATTTTACCCTCTGGTTCTAAGGAACTCAGTTTTCCTTGATGATTTCTTGAAAGATGCTGTCTAGGATCCTTTTTTGATCATGGCTTTCAGGTAGATCAATAATTCTTAAGTTATTTCTCCTGGATCTGTTTTCCAGGTCAGTTGTTTTTCCAATGAGGTATTTTACATTTTCTTCTATTTTTTCTTTTTTAAAATTTTATTTGGCTGATTCTTGTTGTCTCATAGAGTCATTAGCTTCCACTTGCCTGATTCTAATTTTTAATGAATTGTTTTCCTCAGTTAACTTTTGTATCTCCTTTTCCTTTTTGCCAGTTCTACTTTTTAAATAGTTTTTTTCCTTTGGTTTTTAATTTCCTTTTCCATTTGGTCAGTTGTATTTTTCAGGAGTTATTTTCCTCACAGTCAATTTTTGTCCTCCCTTTTCTAAGCTATTGACTCTCTCTTACATATACACCTATCATTTCTTTTCCCAGTTTTTCTTCTACCTCTTTGACTTTTAAAATCCTTCTTGAACTCTTTCAAGAATACTTTTTGTGTGGGTGGCTAGATGGTGCAGTGAATAGAGCACCAGCCCTGGAGTCAGGAGGACCTCAGTTCAAATCCAACCTCATACACTTAACACTTACTAGCCATGTGACCTTGGGCAAGTCACTTAACCCCAACTGCCCTCCAAAAAGCAAAAAAAAAAAAAAGAATATTGACAATGTTGTCCTCTTCTGAGTTTGTGTTTTGACCTTTTCTGTCACCATAGTAATTGTCTGTAGTCAGTGGTCTTTTTTGCTTTTTGCTCATTTTATTTGCCTCTTTCCTGGTTTTTGAAGTTGAACTCTCCTGCTGGAGCACAGGGGTCACTATTCCAAACTTCTTATCCTGGGGCCCAGGAGACTGGTCACTGACTTTATTTGCTGGGGCCTCAGGTGCTGGCAGCTGTAGACTGCAGGGGTCTGGCAACTTACCTGGTGCTAAGCTGGGTCCTACTGGTGGTGTCTGGCATGTACTGAGGTCAGGTCAGTTTTCTCAGCATTTCCACAGGGCCCCACTGAGGCACAGTGAGGTCTGGCTGCTGGAAGATGCCTGCCTACCTAGAGAGCTGTGCTGATGCACAGGGTAGGAAGCTCAGCTGCTAAAAGACATATGCCTGCCTGAGGCTGTGCTCAAGCATGGGGAGTTTCTGCCACTAGAGAATGCCTGTCAACTAAGGGCTGCACTAAAGCACAGGGAAGTTGGCTGCTAGAAGATGCCTGCCTTTCTAGGGCTGTGCCAAAGCATGGTGAGGTTAGCCACTAAAGGATTCCTGACTGCTTGGGGCTGCACCAGTGAATGTGATGGTTCTCTGAGTTGGAGTCCACCGGTTTCTCTGGCTGTGCTAAGGCATGTGAGGGGTTTTGGTGTTGGTGTTTTCCTGCTGTACCACCCTGGGGCTCAGGCTCTCTTGCTTGTTTGCTGAAGTGGGACTTGCCTCTGGCTTGCTGGGATAGCTCCTGTCCTGGACTATGCTCCCCTCTTTACCTAAGTACAATGGACCTTTCTTGGCGATCTTCCAAGTTTCCCAGGCTACAAGACTGCCTCTCCCTGTCTTTCTGCTTTCTCCACCATTCTATAATTTTTCCTTGGGTGCTGTTATTTTTTTAGAGATCAGTAAGGGAGAGTGAGAGCAACTCACTGCTTACTCCATCATTGTGCCTCCCAGAAGCCACTCTAGGAATTTTTTAAACCCTTCTATGAAGTTACATCATAGTTTTTTAGGGATTTCTAGAGAAGGACTTTGTTGTTCAGTCATTCAGTCAAATCCAGCTCTTGGTGACCACTATGAAGTTTTTTTGGCAAAGAAACTGGAGGGTTTGCCATTTCCTTCTCCAGTAGATTAAGGCAGACATATTAAGTGACTTGCCTAGGGTCACATAGCTTGTGAATGTCTGAGGCTGGATTTGAACTCAGGTTTTCCTTACTCCAGGCTTAGCACTCCACTGCCCATGGCCCTCCTTCATAGGACCCCATGATGGCTATTTCATCTTTTCCACTGGAAAAATAAACAGAGCTAGAAGTCATGAAAAATCAAGAAAGGAAGAAGAGAGGCACTCTAAACACACCTTGAAAAGAGAGGTCCATTCCTCTGGAACTGTCACTCAGGACTGTGACCCAGATCTGAGTATGGGCAAAATAGCAGAGTCCTGCTCCCAGTGCCAGCTAAGAGACCCCTGTAATCTCTTGATCAGTTGTTCCACCCCCTTACCATCTGTGGGATGAGAACTCTGGAAGCAGTTGCTGCTGCTACTGATTCAGTGGTTCCCGAGGTCTGCTCCTGGTTTACTGGACCCAGTCTGTGCTGGCACAGCCCATGCTGTATTGTGCTCCTTTCCTGCTGACCTTTTAAGTTGTCTTTGACTGGAAGATTATTTCACCCTGTCCTTTTGTGGGTTCTACTGCTCCAGGAATGTTTTCATGGTATTATTTAAAGGTGTTCAGAGGTGTTTTGAGTAGAGCTCAGGAGAATTTCTGCTTTTTTTCCACCATCTTGGCTTTACCTCCCACATATGTTCTTTAAGAGTACTATTTAGAAGATGCCTTGAGACTTTTAAACTGTAGTTTCTGCAAAATATTGTTCAATTCCATATTTTCTCTTTTATTTATCTTTGTGCTATATTTGTTCAAAACTGAGAGAGGTATGTTAAAATCTTTTTAAAAAAAAATTCATTAAGCTTTCAGTGTGATGATCCAGGGATATCTGCTTAGCCCTGTGTTATTTATTGCAACATTTTGTTTTTAATCAATACTTGGATAAAGACATAGATGAAATGTTTGTCATATTTGCAGATGAATGTATTAATGAATATATGAAAAGACATTTATTGAGTACTTATTTTGTCCCAGTCACTTTACTACAAAAAATTTGGAGGTACAAATTCAAAAGTAAGACTGTCTCTATCCTCAAGAAGTTTGCCTTCTAATAGAGATAGCACACATAGAAGAGTGGTACCCAGGGAAGGGTGTTTTATCTGGGAAGTCACAGGTCAGTATGTGGAATGAAAGAAGTCAGTTTTTAGACTACAAAGGTAGTGATATTGTTGATCTGAGTATAATTATAGGAGGAAGAGGAAGGGGTAAAAAGAGGATATGCTTACAGTAGCACAATTAGATCTGGGGCCAGCTATGTATAATGGGCTCTCAACAATCCGTAGATAATGGCCTCAGGACATGACTTTGAGCAGCTAGAGCAGGGACAGGGCAGAAAGTGACCAAGGGGAAGAAGCTTAGATATAGTGTGTTCTCACTGCTCAAGACAACATGGTCTCAGGGTTCCAGTTCTACTGTTGGCAGATAAAGGAACATCAGAGCATTGGAACAGAAAAAGACAAGCTAGGAAGGAAAACTAATGTACTATGTAACAATCTGATTGATCCAAAAAAATCTTGGGATTACTGAAATAGATTACATACAAAAGACAAAGTAGTAAATGACCATAGTGTCTATTGTTTGATAAACCAAAGACCCAAACTTTTAGGGCAAGAAGTTGCTGTTTGAAAAAAACTGCTGGGAAAACTGGAAAATAGTATGGCAGAAATAGGTATAGATCAAAATCTTAGGAATAGTTTACCTGTCGGATCTATGGAGAAGGGATGAATTTATGACCAAACAAGAGGTATCATTACAAGATATAAAATAGATAATCTTAAATTATATTAAGTTTAAAAGTTTTTGCACAAATGAAACTAATGCAACCAAAATTAGAAGGAAAGCAAAAAGCTGGGAAAGTTTTTACAACCAGCGTCTCTGATAAAGGCCTCATTTCCAAAATGTATAGAGAACTAAATCAAATCTATGAGGATACAAATCATTCCCCAATTGTTAAGAGGTCAAAGGATATAAAAAACAATTTTCAGACAAAGAAATCAAAGTTATCTATCATCATGAAAAAATTTTATAAACCATTATTGGTTGGACAAATGTAAATTAATATAACTCTGAGATACCACCTCACACCTATCAGATTGGCTAATGTGAAAGAAAAGGAAAATGATAAACATTGGAAAAGATGTGGGAAAATTTGGACACTAATGTTGGTAGAGTTGTGGAATCATTCAACCATTCTGGAGAGTAATTTGGAATATGCCCAATGAACTACAAAATTTTGCATACCCTTTGATTCAGCAATACCACTACTAAGTCTGTATCCCAAAGAGATTTTTAAAAAGGGAACAGGGGGGTGGCCAGGTGGCTCAGCGAGTAAGAGCACTGGCTCCAGTGTCGGGATGACCTGGATCAACTCCCGGCTCAGATACTCAGCACCACACCCAGAAATAATAACTGGCCGTGTAACCTTGAGCAAGTTACTTAACCCCAATTGCTTAAAAAAAAAAAAAGGGAACAGGACTCATTTGCCCAAGAATATTTATAGCAGCACATTTTGTGGTGGCAAAAATTGGAAACTGAGGAGACACCCATCAATTGTGGAATGGCTGAACAAGTTTTAGTATATGATTGTAGTGGAATACTGTTGTCTTTTAAAAAATGATGAGCAGGATGATTTCAGAAAAACTGGAAAGACTTAAATGAACTGATGGAAAGTGAAGTGAGGATGGCGGAGTAGAAACAGGACTTCCATGGGGCTCCGGATCTCACCTCCTCCAATTCATGTAAAAGGGGACTCTGAACAAACTTTGGAGCTACAGAACCCACAAAATGACACAGAGAAACTAACCTCCCACTGAGGACAGCCTGGCAGACAGGCAGGAATTGGCCAGTGCAGTGCTCTGGGAGCTTACCCCAGCCCCACCAAGACTGAGATTTTAGCCCCAGAGTGAGCCTGACCAGCCACAGGCTGGAGGGACCTCAGATCACTAGTAGCTGTGGCTATTTCCAGAATTATCAACACATAGATGTTAAGGACAAAGTGAGAGGTAAGTGCAGTGTGGACTTTGGGACCCAGTAGTTGGGAGTGCATCGGCTTTTGCCCCAGGGCGAGAAGCCGGGGAAGGGCAGCCACAGCCACATGGCAGCTTCAGCCCCTGGCCTGCAGACTGTAGGGGGACCAAGCAACCAGTCTGAGGGGTAATTGCTCTTGCTTTAACGTGCTTGGATCTGGATTGCAGTCTAGGGGGGAGTTCCTGCGGTGTGTGACCAGCTTGCCAGAGCATGTGGAGGCTTCAGAGAGGGCACACAACTAATCCCAGCATTTGGAAAAAGCTCCCCTGTCTGGTGGCAGAGTCCTACTGTGGCAAAAAGCCCAGGGGTCAAGTGATTGAGTGGCGACATGACCAAGCAAAGGAGGCAAAGCAAACAGAAGAATCCAACATTAGACTCCTATTTTGGGGACAAAAAAGAGCAAAGCATGGAACAGGAGGAAGACAGTGAAGTCAGAGCTCCAGCAACAAAAGCTTCAAAGAAAAATACAAGCTGGTTACAGATCATAGAGGACCTTAAGAAGCAAATAAGAGAAGTGGAGGAAAAATTGGGAAGAGAAATGAGAATGATGCAAGAAAATTGTGAAATGAGAGTCAACAGCCTGACTGAGGAAAATAACACCTTGAAAAAGAGACCAACTCAAATGGCAAAAGAGGCTCAAAAAGCCCATGAGGAGAAGAATGCCTTAAAAAGCCAAATTTGCCATATGGAAAAAGAATCTCAAAAGCTCATTGGGGAGAATCATTCCTTCAGAATTAGATTGGAGCAAATGGAAGCTAATGACTTTACAAGAAATCAAGATGCTGTTAAACAGATCCAAAACAAATGAAAGAATAGAAGGCAATGTGAAATATCTCATGGGAAAAACCACTGACCTGGAAAATAGATCCAGGAGAGATAATTTAAAAATTATTGGACTACCTGAAAGTCATGATCAAAGAAAGAACCTAGAAATAATCCTCCAAGAAATTCTCAAGGAAAACTGCCCTGATGTTTTAAAATCAGAAGGCAAAATAGATTTTGAAAGAATCCACCAATCACCTCCTGAAAAAAATCCCAAAAAGAAAACTCCTAGGAATATTGTAGCCAGGTTCCGGAATTCCCAGATTAAGGAGAGAATATTACCAACAGCCAGGAAGAAACAATTTGAATATTGTGGAAACACAATAAGGGTAACTCAGGATCTGGCAGCTTCTACACTGAGGGATTGAAGGGCTTGGAATATGATATTCCGGAGGGCAAAGGAGCTGGGATTAAAATCAAGAATCACCTGCCCAGCAAAACTGAGTATCATGTTTCAGGGGAAAATATGGTCATTCAGTAGAATAGAGCATATTGATGAAAAAACCAGAGTTGAATAGAAAATTTGACATTCAGATACAAGAAGCAAGTGAAGCATGAGAAGGTAAACAGGGAAAAGAAATCATAAGGAACTTATCAAAGTTGAACTATTAACATTCCTACATAGAAAAATGATAATTGTAACTGATGAAACTTTTCTCACTATGAAAATAGTTGAAGGGAATATAAATATAAATATATATATATATGAGAGTATATGGGCATATGAATACATATGTTAATGTGTATATATATGTTTACAGGTAAACATAGAGGGCACAGGACCAATTTAATAGGAATGGATGATACTTAAAATGTGAAATTAAGAGGTGAGCAAGGAATACAATGAGAGGAGATGGGGAGAGACAGAATGGGGTAAACTATCTCATATAAAAGAGGCAAAGGGAAATGGTTACAATGGAGGGGAAGAACAGGAAGGCAAAAAGACAAAATCTTATTCTCATTGAATACATACATACTAAATAGGGTATCTCACCCTACAGGAGAGTAGGGGGGAAGGGGATAAGAGGGGGGATGATGGAAGGGATTGCAGGCTGGGGGGGAGGGAAGTTGGAAGCACCCACTTTTGAAAAGGGTCAGGATCAAATTAGAGAATAGAGCAAGTTGGAGGTTGGATGGGAGGGAAGGAAATATAGTCAGTCTTTTACTGACTTTTACAATGTATCTACTATGGTAATGTTTTGCATAGCTACACATGTACAAGCTATACTGAATTGCTTATCTTACCAGTAAGGGTGGTTGACAGGGGAGGAAGGGAATGAATCTGGAATTCAAAGTCTTAAAATCAAATGTTAAAAAAAAGTATATATATATATATATACATATATATACTATTACTATTATTTTAAGCAATTGGGGTTAAGTAACTTGCTCAAGGTTACACAGCTAGTTATTTCTGGGTGTGGTGCTAAGTGTCTGAGCCTGGATTCAATCCCAGGTCATCCCGACTCTGGGGCTGGTGCTCTTACTGCAACACCTGGCTGCCCCTATATACTATTATTAATACTATTTTACATGTAATTGGGAAATAAGATATACAGGCACTGGGGCATAGAGAGATCCACCATGCCCTACTGGAAAAGTTGAAGGGGGTATGGGAGAAGATATGGGAGAGAGCAGATTGAAGGAGGGGATATCCTGTGGGACTGCTATTTTGGGGCAGTGGGTAGGGAAAAAAGGGGGAAAAATTTGTAACTCAAAATCTGGCAGAAATGGATGATGTAAACCAGAAGTTAATAAAGCATTGGGGAAAATAATAAAAAAAAGAAATTGAAGTGAGCAGAACCAAGAGAACATTGTACACGGTAATAGCAATATTGTATAGTGAACAACAGTGAATGACTTAGCTACTCTCAGCAGTATAGTGATCCAAAACAATTCTAAAGTACGTAATAAAAAATTCTACCTACCTCTAGAGAAAGTACTGAAAATTCTATCTACCTCCAGAGAAAGTACTAATGGAGTCTGAATGCAGATCAAAGGATACTATTTTTTCACTTCCTTTTTTCTTTCTTTTTTATTAGTCTCAATTCTTTCATAACATCACTTAAATGGAAATATGTTTTGCACGATTGCATATATATATATAAACTATATTAAACTGCTTACCATCTCAGGGAGGGGGCAATAAGGGAGAGAATTTGGAACTAAAATTTTTTTAAATGGATGTTAAAAATTGTCTTTACATGTAATTGGGAAAAATGAAATATTATTTTTTAAAAATATATTTATTTTTAGTTTACAACATTCAGTTCCATAAACTTTTGAATTCCAAATTTTCTCCTTCTCCTTCCCCTCTCCCCTCTCCAAGAAGGCATGCAATCCAATATAGGCTCTACATATAAATTCACATTAAACATATTTTCACATCAGTCATATTGTAAAGAAGGATTATAACCAATGAAATGAATTATGAGAAAGAAGAAGCAAAAGGAAAAAGAGAGAGAGAGCAAATCGTATGCTTCAATTTTCATTCAGACTCTGTAATTCTTTCTCTGGATGTGGATAGCATTTTCCATCATGAGTCTTTTGGAGTTGCCTTAGAACCTTGCACTGCTGAGAAGAACCAAGTCTTATTAAAATTAGCTATCAAACAATGTGACTGTAACTGTGTATAACATTCTCCTGGTTCTGCTCCCCTCACTCAGCATCAGTTTATAGAAGTCTTTCTAGGCTGGAAAAATGAAATGTTATTAAAAATATTTGAGTAGGTTAGAACATTGGGCTAAATTTGTAAGATGAGATTTAGTAGGAATAAATATAAACTCTGTTTTAAAATTATATTTTACCTGGGGTAGCTAGCTGGTACAGTGAATAGAGCTCTGGCCCTGGAATCAGGAGGATCTGAGTTCAAATGTGCCCTTAGACACTTGACACTTACTAGCTATGTGACCTTGGGCAAGTCATTTAACCCCAATTGCCTTGGCTTTCCCTCTCCAAAAATTTATTAAAATTATATTCTACCCAATGTAAACAAAAAAGTATATGCTACAGCATTTAAGATTTAAAGTTCTCCCTGGCAAAACCTTTGAATTGAACTTTATTTTATTTTTATTTTTTTAAATAGCATTTTCTAATTATAAGTAAAGACAGTTTTTAACATTCATTTTTAAAACATTTTGAGTTCCAAATTATCTCCTTTCCTCCCTCATAACCCCCTCCCTAAGACTGTAAACTATTTAATATATTATATTATATATTTGATATAGGTTATATATGCAATCATGTAAAAATATGTCCACGTTAGTCATGTTGTGAAAGAAGAAACAAGCTAAAAGAAAAGAATCACAAAAATAAAGTGAAAATAGTATGCTTCTATTTGTATTTAGACTGTAATTCTTTCTCTGTATGTGGATAGTATTTTCCATCATGAGTCCTTTGGACTTGTCTTACATCATTGTATTATGAGAAGAACTAAGTCTTTAATAGTTCCTTACTCTTATAATATGCTTATGGTATCACCCTTTTTATCTAAATCATGTATCCATTTTGACCTTATCTTGGTGCAAGATGTTGGTCTATACGTAGTTTCTGCCATATTGCTTTCCAGTTTTTCTAAAAGATTTTGTCAGTTAGTGAATTCTTATTCTAGAAGTTGGAGTCTTTGGGTTTATCAAACATATAAAATGGTATAAGATTTATCCTACTGGTCATTTTTCTACTGAGTCTTGTGTACCCAGTCTACTCCACTGATACACAGCTCTATTTCTTAGCCAGTACCAGATAGTTTTGACATTTTTTGGTGGGTTTTTTTTTTTTTTTGCTTTTTGGAGGGCAATTGGGGTTAAGTGACTTGCCCAAGATCACATGGCTAGTTTTTGTGGTAAGTGTCTGAGGCCAGATTTGAACTCAGGTCCTCCTGGCTCCAGGGCCTATCCTCTATTCACTGTACCACTTAGCCACCCCGATAGTTTTGATGTTTATGGTTTTATAATATAATTGGAGATCTGGCATGGCTAGACCACTTTCCTTTGTACTTTTTTCCCATCAACTCCCTTGATATTCTTGACCAGATATTCCTCCAGATGAATTGTGTTCTTACTTTTTCTAGCTTTATAAAATAATTTTTGGTAGTTTGATTGGTATGGTGCGGAATAAGTAAATTAATTTAGGTAAAATTATAATTTTTATTATATTGACTTGGTCTACTCATGAGCAGTTGATACTTTTCCAGTTGTTTAGATCTGACTTTATTTGTGTGAAAAGTGTTTTGTGATTATTTTACTGAGTTTGGCTTGGCAAGTAGACTCTCAAGTATTTTATTTGTCTACAGTTATTTTAAATGAAATTCCTTTTTTTGGTCTCTTGCTGTCAGGCTTTGTTGATAATAGAAATGCTGATGATTTATATGGGTTTATATCATGCAATTTTGCTTAAGTTGTTAATTATTTCACCTAGTTTTTTAGTTGATTCTCTAGGATTCTCTAAGTATACCATTTACAAAGTGTGATAGTGTTATTTTCTCTTTTTCCTATATTATTGCTATGTTAACATTTCTAGTACAATATTGAACAGTAGTGCTGATAATAGGCATCCTTGCTTCATCCTTGGTATTATGGGGAAGACTTCTAGCTTATCCCCATTATACATAATGCTCACTGATGGTTTTAAATAGATAATATTTATCATTTTTAGGAAAACACCATCTATCCCTATGCCCTCTAGTGTTTTTAATAGGAATGAGTGCTGTATTTTGTCAAAAGTTTTTTTCTGCATCTATTGAGATAATCATATGATTTCTATTACTTTTGTTATTGATATGGTCAACGAGACACTTATTCTTTAGGATTAGATTATTTTCCAGTTAATTTTTAATCTATCTTTCCATTTCCCTTTATTGAATATAATTTTTATTGCATTATTTTGCTGATATTTTTCCTAATATTGAAGCAGCCCTGAATTCCCGGTATAAATCCCACCCAGTCATAGTGTATGATCCCTGTGATATATTGCTGTAATCTTCTTGCTAGTATTTAATTTAAAATTTTTCATCAATATTCATTAGGGAAATTGGTCTATAGTTTGCTTTCTTTTTTGTGGATCTTTTTAGTTTATGTATCAACACCATATTTGTGTCATAAAAAGGATTTGGTAGGGCTCTTTCTTCATCTGTTTTTCCAAACAATTTATATGGTATCGAAGTAATTGTTCTTTAAATATTTAACAGAATTCATTTGTGAACTCATCTGAGCCTGGGGATTTTTTCTTGGGCAGTTCCTTGATGACTTGTTCAGTTTATTTTTCTAAGATGAGGTTAAGTATTCTATTTCTTCTCCTGTTAATCTGGAAAATTTATATTTTCATAAATATTCATCAGTTTCATTTAGATTATCAAATGTATTGGTATATAATTGGGCTAAATATTTTCTAATTGTTGCTTTAATTTTTTCTTCATTGGTGGTGAATTCATTTAGTCATTTTTGATATTAGATATCTGGTTTCTTTTTTTTTTTAAATCAAATTAACCAACAGTTTATCTGTCCCCCCCCCCCATAAAACTGGCTTTTAGTTTTATTTATGAGCTTCATAGTTTTCTTACTTTTAATTTTATTAATCTTTTCTTTGATTTTCAGGATTTCCAATTTGGTGCTTAATAGGGGATTTTTAATTTGTTCTTTTTCTAGCCTTTTGAGTTGCATGCTCAATTCATAGTTCTGCCTTTTCTCTATTTTTTTGAGTCACTTATTCTTTAGGATTAGATTATTTTCAAATTAATTTTAAATCCATCTTTCCATTGCCCTTTATTGAATATAATTTTATTGCATTATTATCTGAAAAGAATTTATTTAATATTTCTGCCTTTTTACTTTTGATTGTGAGGTTTGGATACCCTAATACATGGTCAATTTTTGTGTTAGATGCCATACACCACTGAGAAAAATGTATATTGTTTTCTATCTCCATTAAATTTTCTCTAGAGGTCTCCCTTATATTTAACTTTTCTAAAATTCTTTTTACCTCTTTAACTTCCTTCTTGTTTACTTTGTGATTAGATTTATCTAGTTCTGATAGGGGGAGGTTGAGATAGTTTTACTATCTATTTCCTCCTGTAACTCACTTAATTTCTCCTTTAGAAATTTGGTTGCTGTACCACTTGGTGTATATATGTTTAGTATTGATTTTATTTCATTGTCTATGGTACATTTTAGCAAGATGTATTTTCCTTCCTTGTCTCTTTTAATTAGATCTACTTTTGCTTTTGCTTTGCCTGAGGTCAGGATTGCTACCCCTGCTTTTTTTTTTTTACTTCAGCTGAAGCATGATAAATTTTGCTCCAGTCCCTTACCTTTACTCTGTTTATTGTCTCTATGCTTCAGATGTGTTTCTTGTAAATAACAAATTGTAGGATTGTGGTTTTTAATCCACTCTGCTATCCACTTCTGTTTTAGGGGAGAGTTCATCCCATTCCCACTTACAGTTATTATTACTATGTATTTCCCTCCATCCTATTTTTCTTCTGATTTATCCCTCTCTATCTCCTTTCAGTCTTTCCCTCCTCACCAATGCTTTGCTTCTGACCACTGTTGCCCCCAATCTGCCCTCCCTTTGGTCAGTCTCTATGCTTCCCTTACTTCTCCTCCTACTTCCCTATAGGGTAAGGTAGATTTCTATACCCAACTGATTGTGTACGTTATTCCTCGAGTCAGTTTTGATGAAAGTAAGGTTCAAGTGATGCCCAACTGCCCATCTTCCCATTTTACCCTCCACTGTAATGAGTCTTTTGCACCTCTTAATTTTACCCCCATTCTACCTCTCCCTTCCCTCTGTTCCCAGTGTTAATCTTCTTTCTTACCCCTTAATATTTTTGTATTATCCCCTCAAAGTCACCTTATACATGTACCCTCTGTCTATGTATACTCCTTCTTAATGTTTCAATAGTGATACTGTTCTTAAAGATTATAAGTATCATCTTCCTATGTAGGGATGTGAACAGTTTAGCCTTATTGAATCCCTTATGTTTTCTCTTTCATTTTTACCTTTTTATATTTCTCTTGAGTGTTGAAGTTGAAAATAAAAATTTTTGTTTGGCTCTCATCTTTTCATCAGGAAAGTCTGAAAGTTCTCCATTTCATTGAGTATCTGTTTTTTCCCTGAAGGATTATTGTCAGTTTCATTGGGTAGGTAATCCTTGGTTATAACCCTAGCTCCTTTGCTTTCCAGAATAGTATATTCCATGTCCTCAGATCCTTTAATGTAGAAGCTGATAAATTCTGTGTCATCCTGACTGTGGCTCCCTAATATTTGAATCATTTCTTTCTGCCTTCTTGCAATATTTTCTCCTTGATCTGAGAGTTTTGGAATCTGACTGTAATGTTCCTGGGAGTTTTCATTTTGGGATCTCTTTCAGGAGGTGATTCGTGGATTATTAGTAGTAATGAATATATAATATAATGATTAATTCAGGCTCCAAATCACTAACTTCTTCTGCTTGGCTAGAAAGTTTTCCCAGCTGGTTCTATCTACTTCATTTTCCAGTGCACTTCATCATTCAGAATAACATTTGCAGATTCAGGAAGACATTCTCATTTTGGTGGCACTTCATCTAGGTGCCTTGTTATTTTAGTGCTAAAATTGAACCAGCATCAAACCAATTGGCTTTGAGACATATTGGAATCATCAATATGCAGAGGCATAATGTCAGGTATTATGTTATGCAATGACAGGTATATGAAAATTATTCATATGCACCTATTCTTCCCATTCATTCTTCAAGAAAGATCCTTAACTACACAAGTCAGGGAGTTCACACCACATGTATGGACAAATAAATGGAAAGCATAGTCTAAGTTAGAAAGAAAGTGGTTATCTAATTTTATTTCTCAATTCTCAGGTTCCAAAAATGCTCCCTTTGCCTGCTATGAAGAAATCAATGGTCAGCAAGATAGGTTTGGGAATTGTGGCCGGCAAGGAGAAAATAGATTTAAATTCTGTAATTGGAGGTATGTTTCAAAAATATTTACTTTGATAAATAGAAGGATTAGTGATTTCTTCAGTGGGAATCATGTCTCTACAACAACCCAAGAATGCATATCTCAGGATTTTGGGAAGTATGTTTTGCAGCTACTATTCTTATGATGTCATCTCAGTAAATGTCTGTTTTGAACTAATTGTGTCTACTGGCTGACTGTTAAAAATAAGTACACTGGTGGAGGCTTGTGAACTATAGATTTAAAAAGGTGAACTGTGACAGGTTCTTCTTCCTTAGGTCCTTCCTTCTTCCTTTTTGGAGAGCTCATACTCCTTAGAGTTGTCTATTACCTAGACTGAATGTTATCTGTCCTCTAATTCTGTCAAGGTTGGCTGAAGACTTCTTTAAACATTATTAAAGGGTAACAAATCCACCTGATAGTTCTGTCAGACTTGACTAATGGTTTTACATTTTACACTTCATTTAATACTCTATTGTCTCTGGTGCCTGTCCCCCTCACATCGTTTGACTTCATCAAATGGTGTCATTGGGAATCGGATGATCAGGGTGCTATTACTATGTGTTTAACAATTTCTTTTTTACATTTGCAGGAATCTCCTCTGTGGAAAGTTAATTTGTACATACCCATATCGAAAACCGTATGTTCGAGAAAATGTTGCTGTGATATATAGTTTTGTGCTAAATTCTGTATGTATAAGTTTAGATTACAAGTTTAAACAAGGTACTCGAGATCCAATGTTGATGCCAAATGGAAGTCCGTGTGATTTTAATAAGGTAAATGATTAACATTTCTTTAAGAAAATAGTACATATTTTTTCCTATTAAAACATAAAAGTTCACATATTTTTTAGCACAAAAAATGAGGAAAATACAAACAGATCATTCCTCAATGAATTTACCAAGAAATCCTGCCATCAATCTTACTTGACCACAGTGGCTTTGTTTCTTCTGTAGCCTATTGTGTTGAAAAGCAGCCTTCTCTGAGCCATAGATTTAAACTTAAAACTGCACACCTCAAGGGTCCCTAGGATGATTCCAGGTGCATTTCCATTTTGAAAGTCACTTATTCAGGGGGTGGCTAGGTGGTGCAGTGAGTAAAGTGCTGGCCCTGGAGTCGGGAGGGCCCGAGTTCGGTTCCAGCCTGGGACACTTAACACCCACACAAAAATACTAGCCGTGTAACCTTGGGCAAGTTACTTAACCCCAAATTGCCCTCCAAAAGGCCATAAAAAAAGTCACTTATTCGGGACAACCCTGATATGATCTATATTTTTAAGATTTTACACATGTAAATATAAATTGCACTTTAAATCATAGCAGTCCAGATCTTGTGAGAATGAAAATAATTCTGCCTGTGAAATTAGGAGACTGAAGGATTTAAAATTAATTTATTAAATTATACTCCTAACTATAATATTGTTGAGAACCAAGATAACCCAAAGCTTCTCTGGGAACACAGATAGTACATTTAGGTACTGAGCTTTTTAAAAAAAGTTCAGTAAATCTAGCTTATGGCATCATGTTGTTGAGTTGGAAAATATGGTTCTTTAAGCAAGGAATCTTTTGTTTGATATTGAAAGCTATATTTTCTAAAAACATTACAGCAAATTTAACCAATAATTATGAGGAAGATTAATAAAAATAGTAAAATATACTTGGAGGTTTTATCTGTTTATACTCTTATTTCAAAGATATCAAATAAAGAATACTTTATATTTTTATAATACTTTATGAGTTTTAAAATACTTTCACATGTACTTCCCTTTAATATCCATCAAGTCTCTTTGAGGCATTGTTATTAGGTATTATTACCCCCATTTTTTACCAAATAGAGATGGGGAAAGAGAAGGAGAAGAGAATAGGCACTTACATAATGACTCCTATGTATCTGGCACTAATTGAAGCACTTATCTCATTTGATTCTCACAACCCTGAAAGGTAGCTGTTATTATTATCCCCATTTTACAGTTGGGACAACTGGCACGAAGAGAAGTTAAATAACTTGCCAACGGTCATATAAGAAGTGTCTGAGGCCAGATTTGAATTCAGGTCTTTCTTCCTGAATTCAAGGTCTGTTGCTTTATCCACTGCCTTGATGGGGATAGAAATGAGATGGACATGGGAATAGGAAGTTAAGTGTCAGTGAAATAAATTATCTTGTCAACAGTCACATAGTTAACAGAATGACAGTGCCAATATCAGATCCTCTGATGATAAATGGTTTAGTCCTTTTTTTCATGTTATCATTATGTAGATTAATGTTCAGTGTTATAACAGATTTTCATGTCTTGAAATCTCTAACTTCATTAAATAGACATAAGGACTACATTAATATCAAAAATAACATTTATTTGTGTATGTACTTAATTCTGTCTCTGCAATAATTAAGTGGTCATGTCCACATAAATTTTTGTTTCAACCCAAAATCTGATAATCTTTAATTAGTAATTTGTTCTGTACAAAAGTTGAATAGAACGTTAAGAGGACTTGGCCCATCTGATATGGACTCTTTTTTGTTATTTTAGTTTTGTCTTAATGCTGAGTGTGTATATATGAATAACCTCAAAGAAGAAGCAAGACGATGTTCACTGGATAATTGCCATGGGAATGGAGTAAGTAAGACCATTTTAATTTAGTAGCATCATTTGATATACTATAATTTGTGATTTAGGTATTTCCTTTAATCACCATCATTTTAAATCCTTGAAAATATCATTTCAGAATTTACAGTTGCATCACAAAACAGCTAAAGCTAGTTTAGGATGAAAGTTTTAAGATAATTATCCAATCTATGCCTATAAAAAGGCACATATTCAGTGACTTCTAAGGGGAATAGAATTTACCAGCATATATGTGAACTTGCTAATGTCAGCTAGGATGTTCTATGCTATAGCTCCTATGCCTTTGGATACTAACAGAAGTACCCTAGAGCCAGTTCAAACCAGTTCTTGAGAGCCTGTTGTTAAATTTTCAGCATAAGCATTTACACCTCAGAAATTGGTAAATGCTAGAAATTAAGACTGGATTTATAGTTCTGTTAATTTCTAGACTTTAAAAGGTGATGGAAAAAATGTTAGCAATACAGATTAAACTTAAAAGTCTGTCATGCTTACTTTGGGGGGTGGGGAGGGCTGGTTGTTAGACCTTTACCAGGATGTTTCTTGGATACAAGTCAATGACAACGACTTTCTAGGTGCCTGTTCCCTCAATTCCCTACTCCATAGGAGCTGGGAAGATTGGAAGGACTCAACAGGTAGAGTGACAGTTTCACCTATCATATCATCAGATTATTTCCACATAGCTATAGAATTAGCCATAGTGTTGGAAATGATAGCCTATGTTTATTGAGGGTACTCTACCCCATTCCTGTACCTAGACCCCCAAAGAAGCTGCCCTTTTGTTGTGGTTAAACAGAACATAATCCTAATTTTTCTTTCCTTCTGGAGAGTCATTCCAACCACAGTGAGGGATACAGTTTTAGTGAAGCTGATATTTCAGTCCTCTTTGTCTTGAAGTAGCTAAACCTCCTTTCCTTTGTATCTGAGTATATATTTCCTCCTGAGCCAGGGCCTTGGATTTCTGGTCCCAGGGGAAACAGATCTAGTCCTTTGTTATCCCCATTAGAATGAAATTCCTTTAAAGGTCTCTGCTTGTTGAGTGTATTGTATTTATGTGGAACTGAAGAGATTTAAAAATGGGTCCTGTGCTGTTCAATTTACTAAGGGTTCGTAGGATCACAAACCCCAGATTTTTTATTTGAAGGGAATTTAGAGATGTTGTGGAAAGAAAACTCACTGCAAGGTAGGAGCAGCACTTTATTAACAGGGCTGTTTTACCTTTGAAGGGATGGGAGACCATTCTCAGGATCATATTGCTTTGATTTCCTTGGAGGCACCCCAAGGTTTAGCAGAATTCCACTGGTCTGCTCTCTCACTCCTTAGAGTTGTGTATTGCCTCCAATTCTATCAAACGTGATTAAAGACTTATTTAAACCTTATAAAAGAATAACAGAGACTTTATGATCTAACAATGTTTGTTGCCATTGTGACTATAAAGAGGGAAGTAATTTTTTATTTGAAATAGTGTGAGAAACACGACTGTGGGGATCACAGGACTTCCCAGGCAGGGTCAGGGAGTTAGACCAGATGAGGTTCCATAGTCCACTGCTTCCCTGGTAGAGTGCCCTTAGGAAAATCCATGTGATATGCCCTTTAACATGGCTGTGGGGGGTGGGGGGGAGATCCACATGATAAACCCTTTTTCACTGAAAGAACTGGGAAACAGTGGGCAGAGGAAGGCGTATATTACATTTCTCCTGAGAAAGTGGGTGTGGTGCTCACTAGGAACATCTACACTGATACAGAGGCAGGAGTGAGGGGTAACCAGCTTTACAATTCCTGTCAGAGTTAGGGTTGTTTACATTCTTCATTACCCTACATTACCTCCTTATGCAGATTATGTAGGCATAGTAGTGAGGATGATTGTGACCAGGGCATGGCCCCTCAGGCTTGAACTGGTTTTTCCAGCCTAACCTTTTTAGTCCCCCTGATGGCCATTGTTTTAGTAAAATAAGATAAGCAAGCTTCTCCACAGCTATTAATTATCTCCTTATAACTTTTATGGGTGTAAAACAAGATAACAATATCCTTTCTTACAACTAGTATACTTTTCAACTTTATGAATTTTGTCTTTTTTAACTTCATGTCTAAGTAAAATTTTTTTTATTGCATTTTTTTTTGTCCAACAGTATTTCATGGAATTCTAAACCTGAGCCCAGCCACTAGACTGGACTGAGCTAGGCCTGGCTCCGAACATACTGTTTAAATTTTAGAGTGTAAATGAGTAGAAGGCTTTATTTCATTCATTTTCAAGCCATAGGTAGTTGTTGTGTATAGAAACTACATAAACATTCTGGGTTCACAACATAGTCACTGGCCTTGAGGGCAGTTTGTTGTGTTTCCAGGGAGGGAAAAAGACTGGGTGATCTGCTCTTCTATCATTGACCACAATATATTTATTGTTGTAAAAGGACTGAGGTTGAGGAGAACCAAAACACAGGAATCAGACGCTTGCCTTCCCATTTACACTGAAATAGAGGCTTTACTCTAAAATGATATTCAAGTCAAGGAATAGTGATTATGAGGTCCTCTCATTGCTGTCACAGAAATCATTAACGGTATTTTATATAATTCAAAAATTAGACTGAGAGAGATTATATATTATCCAAGGGTGTACATATATTAAATAGCAAAGTTAAGATTAAAATCCAGCTCCCCTGATTTAAAATTGATTAGACTTCAATAATTGCCAACCATATTCCTGCTTACTCATTCAACAAATATTAAGTACTCATTATGTACTAGGCACTATGATAGGCACTAGAAATTAAAAGACAAAAGTGAAACAATCCTTACTCTCAAGAATTTCCTTTCTGTTGAAGGAAGCAAAATGTGTATATATGTGTGTGTGTATGTATACACACATATATATATATACACACATGTTGTTTCATATATGTATATATATATATATAAGTACAAAACATAAACAAACACAAAGTAATTGGGGGGAGGGGTGGTACCAGACCTGAGGGATCCAGAGAACTCTTCTATAGGAGGTGGTACTTGAATTTGCCTTAGAAGAAAGGCAAAGATTCTGAGAACTGGGGATGAAAATGTGGTAGATTCCCCACTATATAAATCATCAAAAGCTATAAAATAGACAATTCTTACAGGAAGAAATCTGAATTACACTATCAATAGCTATATAAAAATGCATAACTAATAATCAAAGAAATACAAATTAAAATGAATCTAAACTTCTACCTCATGCCCATCAGGTGGGAAAGAGGACAAAAAGGAAAATGATAACCATAGGGGCAGTGAGGAAACAGACACATCAGTGCATTTCTGGTGAAACTATGAATTGTTCTAACCATTCTGGAAAGTAGTTTGGAACTGTGCCTAAAATGTCACTAAACTGTGAATGACCCAGGGATACTACTACTAAACCTATATTCCAAAAAGACCAAAAGACAGAGGGAAAAAACCATTTGTACAAAAAGGTTTCTGTGGTCTCATTGTGCTTCCTCTGTTTGCTTATCTTGCCAGCCAATTACTTGACTTTTAAGCTCTTTGCCAAGGTAGAACTCTGCTTCCAGAGTGCAGAGAGCTGTGTCCCAAATTACTGGGGTTTTCACAGTTGCCAGAGCTATGAGGAGAGTGCCTTCTCTACAGCCACCACAAGCTCTGGCACACTGGTGTTCCTTACCCCAGGACCACCACCCAAGACTGTGACCCAGATCTAAGCAGGTCAAAGCAAGAGCAGTTACCCTCTGAACTGTCATTTGGTCCCCCTACAATCTGCAGGCCAGGAGTTCCAGAGGAAGCCACACAGCAGCAGCTACAGCCACTGCGCCTCCACCACCTTTGCCGCCCTGGGGGCAGGGGCCAGACCACACTTGTCTCCCAGGCTGGATCAACAGAATTCCCCACTGACCTTTTACTTTCTCTTTGGTGGTTGTGAATTGAGAAGTCTGGAAATCGCTACAGCTGCTGGTGATTCACTCTGCTAAAGTCTACTCCAGCTGGTCTGTGTCGCTGGTTGGAGTACCCCAGGTCTGGGCCCGCACAGCTCATGTGGGACTACACTCAGCAACCACCTGGTGTGATAGACCTTTCCTGTTGGCCTGCCAGGCTGCCTTCAGCAGGAGATTTGATTCTCTCTGTCCCTTTATGGGTTCTGTAGCTCTACAATTTGTTTAGAGTTTTGTTTACAGGTATTGGAGGTCGTTGGTATGGGAGCTTAAGCAAGTTCTTGCTTTTACTCCAACATCTTGTCTCTGCCATGCTCCATCATCAATTTTAAAGCAAAATATACCCAAGGAAATACTTCAGTTTTATAACCATAATGAAACAATTATCTAAGTGATAGCTCAAATTCATAATTTAACAGTATTCAGATCAAAAGAAGAGTTAATCTTCCGATGATACATCATTCTATAGGCATCATTTGCACATTCTTTTACTAATTCCTCATTATCCTCACTTCTTTATTCCCTAATCCAGCCCTATCAACAGAACTAGATTTTTTCACTGAATCTCTCCTTTTAAAATTAGCACACATTTTCTTATACAATACCAATTAATTATGAAAACTTCATTTTTCTCTGATCAAAATGGAAACTGATATGAGTTTGGGAAAAAGTTCTTTCCAGAAAAAATAGCCTCAAAGGTTAAAGAAATAATTAAAAGTTGTTTTTAATTTTTTAATTAAAAAAATTTATATTTATTATTAGTTTACATCATTCATTTCCACAAGATTTTGAGTTACAAATTTTTCTCTCCATCTTTCCCCTACCCATCACCCCCAAACAGTGATCCCACTGTATACCCCCTCCCCAGTTTGCTTTCTTCTATATCCTCCCCCATTCCACCTCCAACGTTCCAGTAGTGCAAGATGGATCTCTATACCCCAGTGCCAGTATGTCTTATTTCCCAGTTGCATATAAATAATAATAATGATATATATTTTTGGGCTGGCTAGGTGGCACTGGCCCTGGAGTCAGGAGGACCTGAGTTCAAATCCGGCCTCAGACACTTAATACAAAAACTAGCTGTGTGGCCTTGGGCAAGTCACTTAACCCCAAAGCCCTAAAAAAAAGCTATATATATATTAAAACATTTGATTTTAAAACATTGAATTCCAGATTCTTTACCTTCCTCCCTCGTCACCCACTATTACTGGGAAGATAAGTAATTCAATATAGGTTGCACATGTGTAGTTATGCAAAACATTTCCATAGTGGATATATTGTGAAAAGTTGACTATATTTCCCTCCCTCCTATCCAACCTCTCACTTGTTCTATTCTCTACTTTGATCCTGTCCCTTTTCAAAATTGGGTGCTTCCAACTTCCCTCACCCCTAGCCTGCCCTCCCTTCCATTATCCCCCCTTTCATTCCCTTCTCCCCTACTCTCATGTAGGGTGAGATACCCTATTTAGTGTGTATGTCATTCCCTCCCTAAGACAAATTCAATGAGAGTAAGGTTGACTCATTCCCTTTTGCCTTCCTGTTCTTCCCCTCCATTATAACAGTTTTCCCTTGCCTCTTCTACATAAGATAATTTACCCCATTCTGTCTCTCCCATCTCCTCTCATTATATTCCTACATAATATCTTAATGTCAACTTTTAATTATCATTCTTTCCTAATCAGTTGGTCCTGTGCCCTCTGTCTACATATACCTGTGCACATATATACACACACTCACATATGTATTCATACACCCATATACCCTCTTATATAGACATACATATGTAGGTATACATAAATGTATATATAATATATATGTATACATAAATGTGTGTATATTTAATTCATATATAATACATATATATGTGTATTTATATATACACACACACATTTATATTCCCTTCAACTACTCTTATAGTGAGAAAAGTTTCATAAGTAACAATGATCGTTTTTCCATGTAGGAATGTAAATAGTTCAATTTTGATAAGTTCCTTATGATTTCTTTTCCCTATTGACCTTCTTATGCTTCTCTTGCTTCTTGTATCTGAATGTCAAATTTTCTATTCAACTCTGGTTTTTTTCATCAAGAATGCTTGAAAGTCCTCCATTCCACTGAATGACCATATTTTCCCCTGAAACATGATACTCAGTTTTGCTGGGTAGGTGATTCTTGGTTTTAATCCCAGCTGCTTTGAGCTCCAGAATATCATATTCCAAGACCTTTGATCCCTCAATGTAGAAGCTGCCAGATCCTGTGTTACATTGAGTGTGTTTCCACAATATTTAAATTATTTCTTCTTGGCTGCTTGTAATATTTTCTCCTTGATCAGGGAATTCCAGGACCTGTCTATAATATTCCTAGGAGTTTTCTTTTGGGGATCTTTTTCAAGAGGTGATCAATGGATTCTTTCAACCTCTCTCTTGCCCTCTGGTTCTAAAACATCAGGGCAGTTCTCCTTTAGAATTTCTTGAAGGATGATTTCTAGGTTCTTTTTTTGATCATGACTTTCAGGTAGTCCAATAATTTTAAAATGATCTCTCCTGGATCTATTTTCCAGGTCAGTGGTTTTTCCAGTGAGGTATTTCACATTGCCTTCTATTTTTTTCATTTGTTTGGATCTTTTTAATAGTATCTTGATTTCTCATAAAGTCAAAAGCTTCCATTTTCTCCAGTCTAATTCTAAAGGAATGATTCTCTTCCGTGAGTTTTGAGATTCTTTTTCCATCTGGCAAATTTGACTTTTTAAGGCATTCTTCTCCTCATGGCTTTTTGAGCCTCTTTTGCCATTTGAGTTAGTCTATTTTTTAAGGTATTATTTTCTTCAGTCAGGTTGTTGACTCTCTTTTCATGATTTTCTTGCATCATTCTCATTTCTCTTCCCAATTTTTCCTCTACTTCTCTTACTTGGTTTTCAGAATCCTTCTTAAGCTCCTCTATGGCCTGTAACCAATTCATATTTTTCTTGGAAGCTTTTGGTTCAGGAGTCTGACTTTGTTGTCTTCCTCCTGTTCCATGTTTTGATTCTTTTTGTCCCCAAAAAAGGAATCCAAAATCAGATTGCTGTGCTTGCTTTGCTTGGTCATGTTGCTAATGAATTACATGACTTTTAAGCTTTTTGCCACAGTAGAACTCTGCTTTCAGAGAGGAGTGGTTTGTCCCAAATTTCTGGGGTTTATGCAGCTGCTGGAGATATTAATTGGGTGCCCTCTCAGAAGCCTCCACAGGCTCTGGCACCTGCTCACACACTCCAGGACCTCCACCCAAGGCAGTGATCCAGATCCAAGGATGTTAAAGCAAGAGCAATTACCCTTCAGACTGGTTCCTTGGTCCCCCTACAATCTGTAGACCAGGAGCTTTGAAGCAGCCACGTGATGGTGGTTGCATGGACGCAGTGCCTCAGCTGCTTCTCCCTCAGGGGGAAGAGGCTGAACTGCACTCTCAGTCCCCCTGTTCCCAAAGTTCACACTGAGCTTTTACTTTGCCTTTGGCATTTATGGGTTGGTAATTCTGGAAACCACCACAACTGCTGGTGATCCACTCTTCCAAAGTCCCTCCAGCTGCAGATGGTTGGGGCCACCCTGGGGCTAAACCACAGGCTCATGTAGGGCTGGACTCTATTCCCAGGGTGCTGTGATAGACCCTTCCTGCCAGCCTGCCAGGCTGCCTTCAGCAGCAGATTTGTTTCTCTCTGTCACTTTGTGGGTTCTGTAGCTTTAAAGTTTGTTTAGAGTCATATTTTATAGGTATTTGTTGAGGGGGTTATGGGGAGAGCTCATGGAGTTTTTCTTCTTCTATGCCTCCATCTTGGTTCTGCCCCCAGTTACCCTTTATTTTTTTTTGTTTAGCCCTGTGATTTCTTTTTTTTTTTAATGCTTTATGAACTTCTGATTTACATCATCCGTTTCCACCAGATTTTGAGTTGCAAATTTTCTCCCCATTTCTCCCCCATCCACCACCCCAAAATAACAGTCCCACAAGATATCCCCTCCTCCAATCTGCTCTCTCCCACATTTTCCCCCATACCCCTTTCCACTTTTCCAGTGGATCTCTATGCCTCAGTGCCTGCACATCCCATTTCCCAATTACATGTAAGATGGTATTAATAATAGTATATATATATACATGTATATATATACAAATACACACACAAATATATGCATACACACACACACATTTGAATATTTGATTTCAAAACTTTCAAATCCAGATTCATTCCCCTCCTTCCCTGTCACCCATCCCTGCTGGGAAGATACGCAGTTCAGTATAGGTTGCACATGTGTGGCTAATGCAAAACAATAACATAGTAGATACATTGTAAAAGACTGATTACACTTCCCTCCCTCCAATCCCACCTCCCGCCCGCTCTACTCTCCACTTTGATCCCATCTATTTTCAAAAGTGAGTGCTTCCAACCTCCCTCCTCCCCAGCCTACCCTCCCTTCTATCATCCCCCCTCCTATCCCCTTCCCCCCCATTCTCCTGGAGGGTGAGATACCCTATTTAGTGTGTATTTCACTCCCTCCTCAAGCCAAATTCAATGGGAATTAGGTTGACCCATTCCCTTTTGCGTTCCTATTTTTCCCCTCCATTGTAACCTTGCCTCTTCTGTATGAGATAGTTTACCCCAATCTTTCTCTCCCCATCTCATTATATTCCTCTCACCTCTTAATTTCACCTTTTAAGTATCATCCCTTCCTGTTAAATTGTTCCTGTGCCCTCTATCTATGTATACCTGTAAACATATATACACACATTAACATATGTATTCATATGCCCATATACCCTCATATATAGACAAATATATATATTTCTAATCCCTCCAACTACTGAGAAAAGTTTCATAAGTTATGATTATTGTTTTTCCATGTAGGAATGTTAATAGTTCAACTTTGATAAGTTCCTTATGATTCCTTTTCCCTGTTTACCTTCTCATGCTTCTCTTGCTTCTTGTATCTGAATGTCAAATTTTCTATTCAACTCTGGTTTTTTCAGCAAGAATGCTTGAAAGTCCTCTATTCCACTGAATGACCATATTTTCCCCTGAAACATGACACTCAGTTTTGCTGGGTAGGTGACTCTTGGTTTTAATCCCAGCTCCTTTGCCCTCCAGAATATCATATTCCAAGCCCTTTGATCCCTCAAGAAGCTGCCAGATCCTGAGTTATCCTGACTGTGTTTCCACAATATTAAAATTGTTTCTTCCTGGCTGCTTGTAATATTCTCTCCTTAATCTGGGAATTCCGGAACCTGGCTATAATATTCCTAGGAGTTTTCTTTTTGGGATCTTTTTCAGCAGGTGATCGGTGGATTCTTTCAACCTCTATTTTGCCCTCTGGTACTAAAACCTCAGAGCAGTTTTCTTTGAGAACTTCCTGGAGGATGATTTCTAGGTTCTTACTTTGGTCATGGCTTTCAGGCAGTCCAATAATTTTTAAATGATCTCTCCTGGATCTATTTTCCAGGTCAATGGTTTTTCCCATGAGATATTTCACATTGCCTTCTATTCTTTCATTTGTTTGGATCTGTTTAACAGCATCTTGATTTCTCATAAAGTCATTAGCTTCCATTTGCTCCAATCTAATTCTGAAGCAATGATTCTCCTCATTGAGTTTTTGAGATTCTTTTTCCATCAGGCAAATTTGGCTTTCTAAGGCATTCTTATCCTCATTGCCTTTTTGGGCCTCCTTTGCCATTTGAGTCAGTCTGTTTTTTAAGGTATTGTTTTCCTCAGTCAGGCTGTTGACTCTCATTTCATAATTTTCTTGCATTGTTCTCATTTCTCTTCCCAATTTTTCCTCCACTTCTCTTATTTGGTTTTCAAAATCTTTCTTAAGGTCCTCTATGGCCTGTAACCAGCTTGTATTTTCCTTTGAAGCTTTTGGTGCAGGAGTTCTGACTTCACTGCTTTCCTCCTGTTCCATGCTTTGCTCCTTTTTGTCCCCAAAATAGGAATGTATTGTTGGAATCTTCTGTCTGCTTTGTTTCCTTTGCCTGCTCATTTTGCCACTCAATTACTTGACTTATGGGCTTTTTGCCACAGTAGGACTCTGCCACCAGACAGGGGAGCTTTCATCCCAAATGCTGGGGTTTTCTCAGCTGCCGGAGGTATTAAATGGGTGCCCTCATGTAATGGAAATGCAAATTTAAAGATCTTCCCTGCCTCTAGGCTAAAGTGCACCTGGAGCCTGGGGTGGGAGGCTTGTTTTTCAGTAGATACTTCTTGATTGGCCAGTGGGTCCAGAAGGTTGTTACATTCTCTGAGCCAGGAGAAGGCTATATAAGCCCTGATGTGAGGCTTTGTTTTTGGGACTCACTTTGAGAAGTGTTCTGTGATTTGATATGGATTCTGGGAAGCCGTTTTCTGGAGCACCCCCCCCAGCTTTGAAAAACCCAGATGTTGAACCCCAGATGTTGATTGGGTATGGATGTAATGGCTGGACAGTTTGGAAAGCTGTCTACTTGATCTGTTTCTGTCTTGATAATTCTGCCTGTATACTTTGAAGTTCGGGGTGCTGACCTTTTTCCCCTGAACAAGGTAAACGATATATGGTCTGACTGATTAAAGTAAGCTTGTTAACCCATTTTGAGTTGCTTTCCTTTATCAAAGCAGATCTAAGAACCTGTATCGGCAGCAAACCCTGAAGACGCTTGGGGTGCTTGCTGCTACACCTCTCTGAGGTCTCCACATGCTCTGACAAGCTGGACACACACCCCAAAACCTCCACCCTAGACTGCAATCCAGATCCAAGCAGGTTAAAGCAAGAGCAATTACCCCTCAGACTGGTGCTTGGTCCCCCTACACTCTGCAGGCCAAGAGCTGAAGCCACCACGTGGAGCTGGCTTGCTGTGCTGGGGTCTCAGCGGCTTTTCACCCTGGGGGTAAAAGCCACACACTTCCACTTACTGGTCCCAAAGTCCTGACTGTACTGACCTCTCACTCTGTCCTTTGTGTCTATGTGTTGATAAATCTGGAAACAGCCACAGCTGCTGCTGATCTGGAGTCCCTCTGGCCAGAGGCTGGTCAGGCCCGTCCTGGAGCTAAAGCCTCGGTGTGGAGCTGGGCTCAGCTCCCAGAGCGCTGTGCTGGGCTGGCCTGCCAGGCTGTCCTCAGTGGGAGGTTAGCTTCTCTGTGTCATTTTGTGGGTTCTGCAGCTCCAAAGTTTGTTTAGAGTCCCCTTTTTACATGGATTGGGGAGGGTGGAAGCTGGAGCTGCGGGAAGGTTGTGCTTCTACTCCCCAGTTACCCTTTATTTAGCTCCTATGTATATAGTTGTTTGTATGTTATCCATTTTTTTAGAATTTGATCTCCTTTAGGGTAGAGACGATTTTTGTATTTCCTTGTTCAGTGCTTCGCACAATTCCTGATGCTTAATAAAAACTTGTTGACTTGATCTGTTGTTGGAATTTAAATAGCCATAGTCAAATGGCCACTATTTAGACTGTTTTGAGAAATAGTGGTAATAGTTCAAAAGAACTTCTTTAGCTTTTTAAAAAAAATTGCTACAGTGAATATAGCTAAGCATACAGATATATAAATATTTATATATAAATTTATGTACAAATTTTTTGTACATTAAAGTAGTTTTAATTAAATATATAAATGAAGATGTATATGTAGAAAGTTTATCCAAATAATCATTTATGCATATCACTCTAAGACAATTTTCATTTTTAATGTTGTTTTTTGTTTTCTTAGGCATGCACTGAGCGCCCTAAAATGTGTATATGTGACGAAGACTTTTACCCCCCAACATGTTATATAAGGATAAGTAGAGCCAGTTACACTGCTAGTGAACATTGGTCAGGAGGTTAGTATCCATAATATAGCATATAAAAAAATGAGCAGAGGCATGGAATAGAATTACGTGAATTTTATCAGCATCAAGAAAGAAATATAGGGCACTCAAACTCTCATATAGTTTAAAAAAGGGAAGAAAAGTACATAGTTTATTATTCTAAGTAAAGATGCCTGTGAACATTCTTGTTTTGGCTGGCATCAAGTTCGGTGTACTTAAACCTTGCCTCTAGCAGAATAGTATTGCTGATGATTGATGGATTTAGCAATGGCAGTGTGCAATAAAGCAGTTGAAGAAAAAATGAGAAAGGGATATGGTGTCTGATATTTGAAGCCCAGAGTCTTGGTATTTCCATGGAAAGAGATGAGCTTTCACCTTATCCTACCTGGAACCAGGCCACCAGTAATTTCTGGGATATTTAAAATTATTCCACATGTATCTTGGTCATCTTCCTCATTTACCTCCCATCAGATCTTGGACTCTGTTCCCTGGTATCTTGGGTTTTTACTGGGGAGACCTTATTTTTTCTGGAACCAGGCTACCATATCGCTTCCCAGACATATGGTATAATGCACTTACTGCTTGTACCACCAATGCAATATTTACAGCACCCACAATCAGGATAAAGACCATGGCTATAAGTATTGCATGACTTTCAATTGCAAAATATACCAAACTCTCCAGATAGAGGATAGAACTGAAGCATTTATTTAGACACCAGAAAACAAAATTCCCAAACCAGTAAGATGATTCCATCATAGTACCAAAGATATTCAGAAGCCATAATAACACTGAGAGCCACAGCATCCTTTAGCCTTCCCACAAACCAATACAAGATCAATGTTTGCTCACAAACCTCTCTACTTCCTTGCCTCAACCTTCTCTCTCTCCCACCATCTGGCTAGCTCTGACCACCAGCTTTCTGTGGGCTCTGCTTCCTTTCAGCAAAACTCGTCCCACCACAGGCTCCATGTGACTACATTCATCCTATTGGGGGCAGAGTTTACTTTCAAAGCAGGGGAGTTTGAAGAACTCCTCCCAGGTCTATTAAGGGATAGGGAAGATCTTCAAATTCCCATTCCCATTACATTTGGTCCCAAGATCTTTCATGTCCCTTACATAGCAAAAATACCTTAACAATAAATGAGAGTTTATGGATAACTGGTGGAAAAACTGGTGTCAGCAACAATATAAAAGGGATAATAGAAAAACTTTGCAATAAAGCAATAGCTTAGAGTGGGCATAAGCACCCCATCCTTCCCCCTTCAAACAAATGGGCCTCAAAATCATGGTGAAGGTCTCTTATCCAAAGCTACTTCATGCTGAAATTGGATGTAGAGCTGTCCCTTCCCCAAGAGGTCCCATTTGGGAGTTCAGTTCCTTAACTGTTATCTGGAGCTTGGTCAATGCCAGGGCCAGAAGGTCCCATTTGAAAGGTCAGTTATTTAGCTGTCATCTGGAACTTGGTTGATGCGAGGTCCAGAGGGGGCACATTACAGTCATGGACAGGGGACGACAGACAGCTTAAGCAATCAGTCATCTGCAGGTGGAGGGTACCAACCCTATAGAAAACACATCTTGCAAACAAATTTTAACAGACAAAAAGTGAAAAAGAAACCAATATACGGTCAGCTGTGCCTTTGGAGTCCATGAACTAACTATCACAACCTCATTCACAGCAGAATATATGACAATGTCCTCCTTGCTCTGTTCCAGTGGCTTGATACACTGCCACAAGTTCAGCACATTGATCACTTCCACCTATCCCAGCACTTTCTTTAGTCTGAGTCCCCCTGAAGTTGTGACAAACTTGGATGCAATGGTTCAGGAGCATCTTTAAGGGCAGTTCTCACTTCTCTATTCCATCTAACATCAAGCCCATTTTCTTGATACATTTTGTATAGTTCATTAGTTGGAATACCATCTTTCTAAAATCAACCCCTGCTCTCAGTAGAGCAATAAACAGTTCTTTCCTTGGCAATCTATTCTGACTTTGATTCCACATTCTATTTACTCTTCTCTCTTGAGAAAATTTATCATTTTCCCATTCTCCTAAGACACTTAGCTGTGAAATCTTATCCAGCACCTCTGTAAGAAGGTTCCCTGTTTCACCAATTAATAGAGTCAGAAGTAGGGGCTTATAAGCAGGAGCTGTCTTCACCATGATATTTCTGTGAGGAACTGCGAATGGGATTTCATGATACGTATCTGCATCTCTAGCCATGATAGCAGTTTTCGTTACTTCTTTCAATTTTCTCATATAGTCTCTAAGTGAGTACCAGTGTCTGTCTCCAGTAAACCACATAGAATCAGTGGGATGTATTCTACTGCTTCATCAGCAGCTAAAGCTAATAGATTGGTCATATTGTTACCTCCTGCCAAATGAAAATCTCTAAAAGCTGGCTGGACAAACGGATTCTGGGAAATACTTATAAATTTGAAGCACTCCACTCTATCACTATCCCAGCAGCTCCTTCATCACTGATTTTTACCATCTAAAACACTAAGGATTCTCCCATCCTCTGGGTAAATCTGCTCAAAATATCAGTAATCTCCTGTTGAGTGAAATCCTTAAGTATCTCCTTAAACATTGCTTGCCCTCCCTGACTCTCCTGCCTTCTTCTCAGTATGGGGTGAGCTTTTGCCTCTGTAAAGCTTTACCATGAAACAACTTATCATTCTGTATTGTATCACTTGCTCCCAATGCACTCTTGGGAGTTGTTATTATAGCAACTAGGCTCAGACTCTACCAAAACTATATGAACTTTCCTCCTATTACTTTTTACTTCTTTTTATGAGCCAAATTTACAACGGCCCTCTCTGCTTCCAGAGAATCTCCAGTACTCTCTCCTTCCAACTGAGACTCTCCAGGTTACTCTTCTAAAGGAGGGTGCAAATAGTGGCACTTAGCCAACTCTTGTAACAGCTTGTCTCCGCTTTTACACACAATACGGTAGCCTTTCAGCAAAACCCAGGCTCTTCTTCTCACTGCCTCCAGCTCTCTCCCAGGTTTTATTGGTATTCTTTGCAAACATGTTTCTAAATCTCTAGGTTCTCCCTGCTGTAGCCTCTGTTCCCAGTTTTCACAGAGCCCTGTACTTTTAGACCACTCCCTTGCTAGGGAGGCATAATGCACATCCTTCCATACTGGGATAGCCATTTCTTCTTCTAAATACTTTCTGCCTCCACTAGAGGTCTGCTATTTTGTGATCCCATCCTAGCCGCCAAATGTAGTGCCAATGCAGTATTTACAGTGCCCACAACCACGATAAAGACTTTGTGACTATAAGTATTGCATGACTATGAAGTCATGCAATGACCTTCGATCACAAAATATGCCCAACTCTCCAGATAGATAGAACTGAAGGATGTATTTAGACACCAGAAAACCAAATCCCCAAACCAGTAAGCTGATTCCACCATAGCACCAAAGATATTCAGAAGCCATAATAACACTGAGAGCCACAGCATCCTTCAGCCTTCCCACAAACCTTCCCACAAACAATACAAGATCGATATTTACTCACAAACCTCTCTACTTCCTTGCCTCAACCTTCTCTCTCTCCCACCTTCTGGCTAGCTCTGACCACCAGCTTTCTGTGGGCTCTACTTCCTTTCAGCAAAACTCGTCCCACCACAGGCTCCATGTGACTACATTCATCCTATTAGGGGGCAGAGTTTCCTTTTTTTTTTTTTAAGCAATCAGGGTTAAGTAACTTGCTCAAGGTTACACGGCCAATTATTTCTGGGTGTGGTGCTAAGTATCAGAGCCTGGATTTGATCCCCAGGTCATCCCGACACTGGAGCTGGTGGTGCTCTTACTCGCTGTGCTACCTGGCCGCCCCTGGCAGAGTTTACTTTCAAAGCAGGGGAGGTCTTCAAAGTATCCCCTAGGTCTATTAACAGGGTAGGGAAGATCTTCAAATTCCCATTCCCATTACACTGCTCTCTTTCCACCCTCCTCCAATGCTGCTTTCCAGCTTCCCTTTATGTGTTTTCTTCACTTAGATTTCTAGATCCCTGATGGTAGAGACTGTTTTGCTTGCTTGCATTTGTATCCACCCGTCTTTGCATGGTACTTGTCCCATTATGAATGCTTAATGCTTTTTCCTTCATCCATCTACCCATCTATCCATCTGTGTATCCAATCATAACCTGTGATTCATTCCTCTTCTCTGAGTTTCATATTGCTTTTTGGGTCAGTTATTTTAATGAGGCACTCAGAGGGTTTGTTTCATATTCAGTTATATAATGCTAGATTTGGAGTTAGGAAAACTTGAGTTTAAATCATACTTCAATTTCTTACTTGCTGTGTGGGACTTATCAAGTTCTACCCTTTCTGAGTCTCATTTTTTAAATGGGTATAATAATTCTCACTTCACAGTGTTGTGAAATAAGAAACGTTAAATGCTTTGCAAAATATAGGTGCATTTCAATGTGAGCTATTATTATAGGTAATTATAAGGTAAGTTACCCTTATATTTAGCCACCTAATTACATGTGACTATGGTCTTCCTTTTTTTCCCTTGAGTATCCATAACAGAGCTTTGGCCGCCGACAATATCATCATCAACGATTAAGTGTGGGATCCTGTAAAGTGCTGGTATAGGAAGTTCTAAAGCTATAGGGGATGTTGTTGCATGTAGCACAGCAGGAAGACTCCATTTCCATAGTGATTATTCCAATTCTGCTGGGAAAGCTGTCCTGCCATCCTCACTTTCTAGTGTTAGGTAGAACAAAAAATGATACTGGTATTTTTGGGTAATGTGAGTTGGTGGGTTATATTCAAATATATGCCAAAGAACCAAACATAAGTGGCATTTGTTACAGATAAATTAAGGGGAATAATTATTTATTGGGAAGTTTCTATGATGGAAGTACAAAGCATCCTCCTGGGAATCTGTGTTTAAGGCAGAATTTTTATTGGTATTGGGCAGCTGCATCACTGTGGTTCAGCATTGTGTCCAGTTCACTGTGGTGCATTGTGATCTCTGGGAAAATTGGCCAAAGTAACTAGTTATTTAGTTATAACAGAGCATTCATGAGGCTCTTGCTGTGTGTCAGGCCTGGTGTTAAACACCAGGGATAAAAAAACATGTGAAAAGGATATTTCCTGCTCTCAGCTTCCTTTAATAAATTCTTCTCTTCTAGTAGAATGCAAGCTCCTTGAGAGTTGGATGTGTAAAATTTCTCCTGACTGCTTTGAAATGTTGTCTCATTATTGTCATTTTCTCTGAAGTTTTCTGCCATTGCTCTGATTTGTTTTTTGACCTATCAATTCTCTAAGAATAAATTATTTGGTCTTCAATTATTTTTACCCTTTCAGTAAAGGCTCTTTATCACTATAATTGTACTTGCATTGTGCTTTGAAAAGGCTTTTTAATATTTCTGCTTTACTTTTATTTTTTCTGAGGATTTTATGTCTTAATACAAAGTAACTTTTTGTGTAGGTGCTATACACAACCGAGAAATGTTTATGCCTTTTTTTCAATTCCCATTCAATAATTGCCAGATATTTTTCTTATCTAATTTTTCTAAAATGCTATTCTGATATTTTCTTCCTCTTTGTCATATTTTCTAATACTGAAAGGGTACATTGGGGCATCCCACTATTATAGTTTTACACTTTCTTTCAGAAATCTGATTAGCTTTTCCTCTAAGTGTTTAGATGCTATGCCATTTAGCACACATATATTAAGAATTGATACCGATTCATTATCTGTGATGATTTTTTCCTTTCTTTGCATTTTCAGGGCTTAGCAAAATGCCTGGCACATAACAGTCACTGAATAAATGTTTATTGACTGACTTGTTGGCTGTTGCTTTTATATCTCATGTCTATGTTTCTTGTAGCCTTGTTTGGGAAAAATAAACTATATATTTCTTGTAGCTGGTTTTTATGTCATTCATAGCTAAAAGCAGAAAGTCTAGTTTATCATTACTCTGAATTCTTGCTTTTTTTTTTAAATTCTTAGGTGCTTTCTCCAGCAGAGCTGCAGAGTATCCTAGGAAGAACTGGCTGCTCATAAGTTTCTACATTTCTCTTCCTGTTCTTTTCATTGTAGCCATAATAATAACTGTCAAATGGAAATCTCTGAAAGGATGCTTATCCACAGAGGAACCAACAATTACTGGGTAAATTGGATTTGTGTATTTTTATGCACTATGTGTGGGCACATCTCAGTTGTTCACTTGGTATAAACAAGACCTACAGAACCTTCATTGAATTAATCAATCACTCAGATGTAGCATTGAGACTGGGAAAAGCCCTTGATCAATTTAGATGTCTTTGAAAATGGAGTGATACTGCAAAGGAAGTGTGCCTGTATTAAAGAGCTTGGTTATATCTTCTAGGGTATGATTATAAAACTACTGCATCCAGTGTAAAACATCAGATATTATAACCAAAAAAGATTGTATAATACATTGTATAAAAATCCTAGATACTATTTAAAGAAAAAAGCTAGTTAGAATAGAGAATTTGAGTGTCTGAAAGTTTAGTTTTTAATTTAAGTTTCCAATTTAATAGGAAGGTATGATATTAAAAGGTGAAATTAAGAGGTGAGAGAGGAATATAATGAGAGGAGATGGGGAAAGACAGAATGGGGTAAATTATCTCATATAGAAGAGGCAAATGATAACTGTTACAATGGAGGGGAAGAATAGGAAGGCAAAAGGGAATGAGTCAGGGGCAGCCAGGTAACACAGCGAGTAAGAGCACTGACTCCAGTCTCGGGATGACTTGGGATTCGAATCTGGGCTCAGACACTTATTACCCATCCAGAAATATCTGGCTGTGTAACCTTGAGCAAGTTACTTAACTCCAATTGCTTAGAGGCGACCAGGTGGCTCAGCAAGTAAGAGCACCAGCTCCAGTGTCGGGATGACCTGGGGATCATATCTGGGCTCAGATACTTAGCACCACACCCAGAAATAACTGGCTGTGTAACTTTGAGCAAGTTACTTAACCCCGATTGCTTTAAAAAAAGGGGGGGGGGAATGGGTCAACCTTATTCTCACTGAATTTGGCTCAGGGAGGAAATGACATACACACTAAATATGGTATCTCACCCTACAGGAGAGTAGGGGGGAAGGGGATGAGAGGGGGGATGATGGAAGCAGGCTGGGAGAGAGGGAAGTTGGAAGCACCCACTTTTGAAAAGGGACAGGATCAAAGCAGAGAATAGAACAAGTGGGAGGTGGGATAGGAGGGAAGGAAATATAGTCAGTCTTTTATAATATATCTACTATGATAATGTTTTGCATAGCTACACATGTACAAGCTATACTGAATTGCTTATCTTCCCAGTAAGGGTGAGTGACAAGGGAGGAAGGGAATGAATCTGGAACTCAAAGTTTCAAAATCAAATGTTAAAAAAAAATATATATATATATATATACTATTATTAATACTATTTTACATGTAATTGGGTAATAAGATATATAGGCACTGGGGCATAGAGATCCACCATGCCCTACTGGAAAAGTTGAAGAGGGTATGGGAGAAGATATGGGAGAGAGCAGATTGGAGGAGGGGATATCCTGTGGGACTGCTATTTTGGGGCGGTGGGTAGGGAAAAAATGGGGAGAAAATTTGTATCTCAAAATCTGGCAGAAATTAATGATGTAAACCAGAAGTTAATAAAGCATTTGAAAAAAAAAAGAATAGAAAATTTGAGTGTCTGAAAGTTTAGTGATAGAAGCATCTCATGAGCTTGAGAGGAAAAAATACTCATGAAGGAAGCACTTCAGCCTCACGAACAATAAAATAGATTACATTTTAATGGGCAGAAAATAACTAGTTATTGATGTGAAAGTCATTTCTAAATTAGTATTCAGCATAAAGTTAGATCATAGATTTATTAGAATGAAGATTTTAGATTCAGTTCAAACTAGAAGAAAGAATAAAAATGAGAAGATATTTGGAGTACAATTGAAGCAACTTGAAAAATGAGAAAAATATTAAAAAAAAAAAGACCAGATCTCAGCACACCGTTTCCTGGGGAAGTTTACCTGACATAAATCAGCTGTCATAATGAAGAGACTAGAGGAGACTAGAAGCTGCTTTATCTATCAGTGAATCTCCTTGTCAGGTCAGAAGTATGCGAGACAAAGGCAAAAGGATTTAAAACATAAACTCACTCGTAAAATATTACATGGAGTAGAGTATGAGCAATATGACTTGGTAAAACAATAGCAATCGAGAGAAAAATCACATTTGCAGAAAGCTTTTTGAGCAATATAACTAAACCAAATCATCCTAAAGATAGGAGAGTATAAATTGGAAAGAGGACAATACATGGAAGAAAAATGGAAGTTGTAAGAATTTCCTTAATAAAGTCTTCTCTCAATGGAGCCACCATATTCAGACTCTTACAATTCCTATTCAGTTTTCTGTATGAGGAAATGGAAAATAGCACTAAAGAAAGGTAAATGATAGCTAGACTGAGTCAGTAATACAAAAAGGAAGTCCAAACTGGATCACAACTCAGTTTTGAAGTTACTGAAAGATTGATTCTCAGTGTATTTGAAAAAAGGGAGGATAACAGAGGCTTGGGAAAATCTCAAATATTGTTACCAAAAAATGACCAAAAATAATCAGTAACTACTAATCATTATTCCTATGTCTACAAAATATTTTTGTGAACTTTTTTGTGAGCTGTGAAATTTATGAATATTTTCATTTTTGAACTATTTATGTATGGGAAGTCAACAGTAAAGATTTTAAAAATTACATTCTACAGAATACCATTTTGGTGGTTACAAAATTGACTGAAATTTGTTGAGACCATAAGATCTCGATGTATCTGGTTTTTGTGAACTGTGAAAGGGCATTTTATTTCATAGAGCAAAATGCTACCTTAAAGGCTGTCCTGTATTAAGGGGTCTTCCATGAAATGATCACACAATCATAATATATTTCTTAAATGATATTATTAATTAAATAGATTAAAATTAAAATCTAAATATTAAGATATAAAGCAGAAATATGCTCAGTAAATATCTTTGCTATTATCATGTACACTATTATCCAAATTAAAGGATTCCTTATAAATGGTGAAGTCTTTCAGATGCTTCTATTTGTAGATAACATTGTGCTGATTGCATCAAATGATAAAATTTTGTAGTGCTTCCTAAAAGAATTTTGTTGGTTCAAAATAATTCAGACTAACTAGCTAATTGGAAAATGCAAGTGAATGAAGAATACATATTATCTAGAATATGATATGTTGTTATATAGACAACCTGTACCTTGGAGAGACACTTTTGAGGGATAGTCTAAGCCCTAAGTTGTGCAAGAGAAGGGAAGTTGCCTGGATTAATTTTGGAAAACTGTACTGTGCGATAGAAGGCAGTATTTCATAGTGGATAGAATGGCAGACTGGGAAGACTTGGGCTATAAATCTCTTCTCAGACACTTACTAATTGTATAATGCTGGTCAAGTCAAAGCCTTTCCAAGCCTCAGTTTTCTCGTCTATAAAATGAGAATAATTATAGCATTTACTTCATGGGCTTGTGACGATCAAATGAGACAATATATGTAAACTACTTTACAAACTTCAAAAGTACTATATAAATGTTAGTTATTCTCCCTGAAACAAAGGCTCATCTTTTCATTATCAATATTCTTTTGATGGTGTGTGGTTGTGAGTAATATTAAATATTATAGTGTCCAAATATCATCCAAAGAAAAGTGCATGATATGAGAAGGCTGAAGAATTTCTAATAAGGAATTATATTGAAGATGTGGCATAAAGGATGTAATCAGAGAGATGTATGAATGGAAAAGAAGGCAGAAATAAGTCAGGTAACAAGAGCAAAGGATAAGTGATGGACAGTCTCTGTGCTCCATTAGTATCCAAGAAATATCAGGAGAGTTAGAGGGAAATCTTCTGATAGTTGGGAGGACATAGACAAAAGTTGCAAGAATAAGGAGACATGGATAATTTTCAGTTTGCATTGTTGTAGGAAGTACTCACCATGATGAAAATATAAACATAAAAGTATTAAAGAAGTTGGAAATTTAAAAATGAGATGCTTTTAGAATGGCTAATGAATTGACGTAATATGGAGGAGCAAAATTATATCAATATTGACATTCTGACTCTAAATATAACCAAAAGAAACAAGAAAATTGGAAATAAATAGAAGGATGGATCACTGGTTCTTTTTGTGCAAGCAAATAAATAAGTTTGTTGGAGTTGATTTCATTGTATACCCAAAGAAAACAAGAAACTTGATTTCGTGGTACATTTGGTCATCTTTATTCGTACTACTCTTGATAAGCAGAAACAAAAAGAAAACACAATAAAGATGATTATTGTAGCTTATGTGCCAATATTTTTCTGAGAATGAAGAAAAAGAGAAATTCTATGAAGAATTTGACCAATATCACTTAATGGAACTCAATGACTTCCATGAAATACTAGTGAAGAATGATGGAAAAATATATCTGAAAGGGGAATGCCTAAGTGAATTGGGATATATGAACGTAGTAAAATATTGTGTAACACCAGTGAATATGAAGAATTCAGAGAAACTTGAGAAGAAACAAGTTTCATTTCACCTTTAGCATGAGGTAACACAGAATCAGGTGAACAGATACAAGAGAATAGAAATACATAAAATGGTCACAATGATGTAAAAGAAAACAACACTAGCACTGATTTTATGAATCATATCCAAGTAAAGATGAGGGGAATGATTACAGATCACTTACCAACTGAAGAGGGATAAATTTCATTAAAGTAAGCCATAAACAATGTTTAAGTATTTGGAATCAGTTTAGCAGGAGGTATTTTCTTATACACTGAATCTGTGAGGATTAAAGGAACCACTCATTCTTCAGGTGCTAAAAATATACATAAATCTTGTTATAGCCATTTATCCTTCTCAATATGTCATTAAGAACATTTATGACCTTGACTTTTTAGTGAGCCCTGTGCAACCATTTCTAAAAACTCAGGAAGGTGGTCAGGGAAGAAACAGTGAATTGTTGTCTCCAATCCTGATCTGCTACACATATATATTGCCTTTTGGAGGGCAATTGGGGTTAAGTAACTTGCCCAAGGTTACATGGCTATTTTTTTTGTGTTAAGTGTCTGAGGCCAGAACTGAACTCAGGTCCTCCCAACTCTGGGGCTGGAGTTTTACTCACTGTGCCACCTAGCCACCCCTCACAAATACACTTCTTGATAGGGAGAGAAAATTGTTTGGAAGTTGAGATTGTCAGCAGTGTGTTTTAAATAAGAATTAGATACTTGAGGAAACTGATCTTCCAAAGAAAATATTCTTTGATATTATATAGCCTTGGCATAATTGCTAATTTGATACAATATTTTTACTTTTACATAGATCTGGATCAGAATTAAGTACATATTCATATAGCAGTAGCAGGTAAGTACATTTGTGAAGTTTACCATATTAAAAAAAATTATAAAATGCATTGTTACATTCCATCATTCCCAGATGTCTCCACCCTGACTAGATAAGAATGTTCTCTCCCTATTCAAATTTAATTAGAGCACTTTGTCCTTTGCTCTACATTGTGTTATACTTTTCTGTATATGGTTTTATCCATCCCAGTAGGATATAAATTCCTTGAGAATAAGAACTTTTATCTATTTCCCTTTTTTAAGTCTCAGTGCCTAGTGCATGATAGTCATTAAATATATTGAACTGAATTTAAAATTCACAAATGTCTTAAGTTTGGAAAAGTTGATTCAGCTTTAGATGGTTCCAAAGCAACAAGGAATCACCTTTAGTATGCCACTGAATTGTGCTAGCTACATAATTTATCTAGCAGTTCATAGAAATCACAGTGGGAAGCTGGTTGCTACTAATGTTGAGCATTACCCTTTGTTTTACAGTGACCAAAATACCTAAGATACCAGAAGCAAAGGTCTGAAGAAAAGAAATTACAATTTGCTGCATCAGAAGTCAGACTAATAGAACAAAGGAAACATCTTCCACTTCTCCCACACTTCCCCTTGCCAATTCATTATTTGCCACTTTTGAAGATGTTCATTACAGTAAACTGAATTTTTGGAACCATTATAAATTCTAACATTTCTTCTTTTTCCATGGCAATTTGATAGGTCACTAATAATCATTTTGGGAAGGGATTGAATAGGAATTAGAAGATAGGTTGATATTATATACTGTGTCCTAAGTATTCATTAGTCATAATTATAAGATTCATATTCTAGATTTACAGGGGTGGGGAATCTGCAGCTTTGAGGCCACATGTGGGCTTCTATGTCCTTGGATGCAGCCTTTTGACTGAGTCCAAGTTTTACAGAACAAATCTTTTTATTAAAGGGAATTTGTTCTGTGGAGTTTGGATTCAGTTGCAGGGCCACACTTGAGGAGCATGAGGGCCATGTGTGGCCTTGAGGTACAAGTTCCACACCCTGGTCTAGAAGCTTCCCTTCTAATTATATGATGGCCTAGGTTTTAGAAATGAATTTGGAGAAAGAGAGAGGTCCTTATTGTAGGTGTAGGGTTATCTGTTATTACAAACCTATCAGTGTGTAGGAAAATCATGTATAAGAAGGTCAGAAACATGGAACTGGATAAAAAGACCCTGAAAGGGTACTTGTCTTAAAATAGGGAGAAGTAGAATGGCACACCAGACAGCAGGGTAATAATAATGATTATGGCTGTCAATCTTTTTTTACACATTTTAAAAAATTTTATGCAAATACAAAAACTTACATAATAAGAAAAGAAAAAGAAATATTATAAACAAATATAAAAGAAAAAATATCATGTGCACAGCAGAAAGTAGGATTCAGAATATATAGCAATAACTTATCATTTCAAGAATATATATTAAATACTGTGTGTTATGTTGAAAGCTGCCCATGTTTTCTTTGCTTCCTTATAGTCTTTTTTTGGTTCTCTTCTGTATACTTTTTACTTTGTTCTCTTTTCCTCCTACTTTCCCCCTACCCACCATACCCCAAGGCAACAATTGAGCATGGATATATTTATATATAGGTATTGATATATACATATATGTATACATATATAAACATATACTTTCCCTAAGAGTTTCTACTCCTAATCTTGTTTTTATGTTTGTGCATATCTTTTTCCCTAATTCCTCTACTTTACTTCTATTTGGTACCTTACCTTCCTATTACTTAACCTACCCCAACTCCAGCAATTCCTCCCTTATCATCCCATTCCACTAAATCTAAATACCCTTTTATACACTCCTTTGACCTATTCTATCCCCCTTCCCTCAAAAACTCCCTCCCTTATCTTCCCATTCCCCTAAATCTAAAGACTCTTCTATATCCTCCTTTCAAACTTTTCTCTCACTCTCTCACCCTCCTCTTTAAAGATCCCCTCCTTTATCTCCCTATTCTCTTAGAGTTTTATTTCTTTCTAAATTTAGAAGACTTTTATACTCTTGTAGATGTATATGTATTTTACCCTCTTATACCCATTCCCAATGAAAGTAGTTTTCCAGAATCAAGAGCCCCCAAACCCCATCTAATTCCTCTGTATGAGTTCTTCCCCTTGTACTTCATTTGTATAAGAATAATTACTCTTTTAGCTGTTCTTGAATGGTTTTCCTTTTTGAAGTCATATCATACTCAGGCCTACCCCAGTCTTTCTTATAAGCTACCTAATTGCTAGTAACAATCTTAGACAAAGGTCAGCTAGGTGACACAGTGCATAGAGCACCAGCCCTGGAGTCAGACGGACCTGAGTTCAAATACAGCCTCAGACGCTTAATACTTACTAGCCATGTGACCTTGAGCAAGTCGCTTAACCCCAATTTCCCTCCAAAAAGCAACAAAACAAAACAAACAAACAAAACAAAAACAAAACAATCTTAGACATAGGTTTTACACTTTCCGTATGTAAAAGGTAAACGTTTTATCCTTATTTAGTCTCTTGTAATTGGTCATTGGTATATACTTTATATTTCTCTTGTCTCTTATATGTCAAATCTTCTATTGAGTTCAGTGTTTGTTTGTTTGTTTGTTTTTAACAGAGTCCTGAAAGTCTGACAATTGATCAGATGTCCTTTTTTTATTCAGAATTAGGCTTAGCTTTGCTGGGTATGATATTTTTGGCTGGAGAGCCAGTTCTTTCAGTCTTCAGTATATATTGTTCCAAGACCTGCAGTCTTTTAGTGTTGACAGTGCTAGGTCTTGTGTGATTCCAATTGTGGTACTGTCATATGTAAATTTATTTTTCCTTATTGCTTGTAATATTTTGTCCTAGATCTGGGGGTTTTGGAATTTAACTATATTTCTGTGAGTTTTCCTTATAGGATCTCTTTGAGGTGGTTATCACTGGATTTTTTCTATTTCTACTTTTCCCTCTAGTTCTAATGCTTCAGAGCAATTTTCTTTAATTATTTCTGTATTAGTGTATCAAGATTCTTTTTTTGGTCAAAACTTTCAGTTAGTCCAATTCTTATATTTTCTCTTCTTGGTCTGTTCTCTAGATCCATTTTTTTTTAAGCAATTGGGGTTAAGTAACTTGCTCAAGGTTACATGGCCAGTTATTTCTGGGTGTGGTACTAAGTATTGGAGCCCAGATTCGATCCCAAGTCATCCTGACTGTGGGGTTGGTGCTCTTATTCACAGCGCCACCTGGCCACCCCTAAGCAATTGGGGTTAAGTAACTTGCTCAAAGTTGCACAGCCAGGTGTTTCTGGGTAGGGGCTAAGTGTCTGAGCCTAGATTTGATCCCAGGTCATCCCGACTCTGGGTCTGGTGCTCTTACTCGTTGTGCTACCTGGCCGCCTCTCCATTGTTTTTCTTCAGATGTTTTATATTGTCTTCTATTTTTTCATTCTTTATACTTTTAAAAAAATGTCTTTATCGGGAGTCAAGATGGCAGAGTAGAAGCAGGACCTCCCCGAGGCTCCGGCTTCCACCTTCCCCAATCCATGTAAAAAAGGGACTCTAAACAAACTTTGGAGCTGCAGAACCCACAAAATTACACAGAGAAGCTAACCTTCCGCTGAGGACAGCCTGGCAGTCCAGCAGGAATCAGCCAGCGCAGTGCTCTGGGAGATGAACCCAGGCCCATCAGCCAGAGCTTTTACCCAGGGCAGCCTGACCAGCCACTCTGTGGCAGGAAGGACTCCAGATCAGCAGCAGCTGTGGCCGTTTCCAGATTTATCAACACATAGATGTGAAGGACAAAGTGAGAGGTCAGTGCAGTCTGGATTTTGGGACCCAGTAAGTGGGAGTACATGGCTTTTGCCCCCAGAGCGAGAAGCTGATAGATGCCGGCACAGACAGCCAGCAGAGGGATCTGATCTGAGGGATTTGGATTGCAGTCTAGGGTGGAGGTCCTGGGGTATGTGTCCAACTTGTCAGAGCGTGTGGAGGCCTCAGAGAGGGCACCCATCTAATACTTCCGGCAGCTGAGAAAACCCCAGCATTTGGGACAGAAGCTCCCCTGTCTTGTGGCAGAGTCCTACTGTGGCAAAAAGCCCATAAGTCAAGTGACTGAGGGGCAATATGACCAGGCAAAGGAAACAAAGCAGACAGAAGATTCCAACATTAGACTCCTATTTTGGGGACAAAAAGGAGCAAAGCATGGAACAGGAGGAAGACAGTGAAGTCAGAACTCCTGCACCAAAAGCTTCCAAGAAAAATATGAGCTGGTTACAGGCCATAGCAGAAAAGAGAAGTAGAGGAAAAATTGTGAAGAGAAATGAGAACAATGCAAGAAAATTACGAAATGAGAGTCAACAGCCTGAGGAAAATAATACCTTAAAAAATAGACTAACTTGGGGCGGCTAGGCAGCACAGCGTGTAAGAGCACTGGCCCCAGTGTCGGGATGACCTAGGGGATCGAATCCGGACTCAGAAACTTAGCACCCACCCAGAAGCACCTGGCCATGTAACCTTGAGCAAGTTACTTAACCCCAATTGCTTAGGGGTGGCCAGGTCGCTCAGCAAGTAAGAGCACCAGCCCCAGTGTCAGGATGACCTGGGGGATTGAATCTGGGCTCTGATACTTAGCACCACAACCAGAAATAACTGGCCGTGTAACCTTGAGCAAGTTACTTAACCCCAATTGCTTAAAAAAAAAAAAAAGGTAGACTAAGTCAAATGGCAAAAGAGGCTCAAAAAGGCAATGAGGAAAAGAATTCCTTAAAAAGCCAAATTTGCCAGATGGAAAAAGAATCTCAAAAGCTCAATTAGGAGAATCATTGCTTCAGTATTAGATTGGAGCAAATGGAAGCTAATGGCTTTATGAGAAATCAAGATGCTGTTAAACAGATCCAAACAAATGAAAGAATAGAAGGCAAGGTGAAACATCTCATGGGAAAAACCATTGACCTGGAAAATAGATCCAGGAGAGATCATTTAAAAATTATTGGACTGCCTGAAAGCCATGATCAAAGTAAGAACCTAGAAATCATCCTCCAGGAAGTTCTCAAAGAAAACTGCCTTGGTATTTTAGAACCAGAGGGTAAAATAGAGGTTGAAAGAATCCACCGATCACCTGCTGAAAAAGATCCCAAAAAGAAAACCCCTGGAATATTATAGCCAGGTTCCAGAATTCCCAGATTAAGGAGAGAATATTACAAGCAGCCAGGAAGAAACAATTTGAATATTATGGAAACACAATCAGGATAACCCAGGGTCTGGCAGCTTCTACACTGAGGGATCAAAGGGCTTGGAATATGATATTCCACAGGTTAAAGGAACTGGGATTAAAACCAAGAGTAACCTACCCAGCAAAACTGAGTGTCATGTTTCAGGGGAAAATATGGTCATTCAGTAGAATAGAGGACTTTCAAGCATTCTTGTTGAAAAAACCAGAGTTGAATAGAAAATTTGACATTCAGATACAAGAAGCAAGAGAAGGTAAACAGGGAAAAGAAATCATAAGGAATTTATCAAAGTTGAACTATTAACATTCCTACATGGAAAAACAATCATAACTTATGAAACTTTTCTCAGTAGTTGGAGGGATTAGAAATATATATATACATATATATGTCTATATATGAGGGTATATGGGCATATGAATACATATGTGAATGTGTGTATATATTTTACAGGTATACATAGATAGAGGGCACAGGACCAGTTTAACAGGAAAGGGATGATACTTAAAAGATGAAATTAAAAGGTGAGAGAGGAATATAATGAGAGGAGATGGGGAGAGACAGAATGCGGTAAACTAACTCATGTAGAAGAGGCAAAGGAAAATAGTTACAATGGAGGGGAAGAATAGGAAGGCAAAAGGAAATGGGTCAACCTTATTCCCATTGAATTTGGCTTGAGGACGGAATGAAATACACACTAAATAGGGTATCTCACCCTACAGGAGAGTAGGGGGGAAGGGGATCAGAGGCGGGATGATGGAAGGGAGGGAGGGCTGGGGGGGAGGGAAGTTGGAAGCACGCACTTTTGAAAAGGGATGGAATAGAATAGAACAAGTGGGAGGTGGGATAGGAGGGAGGGAAATATATTCAGTCTTTTACAATATATCTACTATATTATTGTTTTATATTAGCCACACATGTACAACCTATACTGAACTGCTTATTTTCCCAGTGAGAGTGAGTGACAAGGGAGGAAGGGAATGAATCTGAAAGTTTTAAAATTAAATGTTTAAATATATATATACATATTTATATACACACTGTTATTAATACTATTTTACATGTAACTGCGTAATAAGATATACAGGCACTGGGGCATAGAGATCTCCTGGAAAAGTTGAAAGGGGTAAGGGAGAAAATATGGGAGAGAGCAGATTGGAGGAGGGGATATCCTGTGGGACTGCTATTTTGGGGCAGTGGGTAGGGGGAAAATGGGGAGAAAATTTGTAACTCAAAATCTGGCAGAAATTAATGATGTAAATCAGAAGTTAATAAAGCATTTGAAAGGAAAAAAAATAACTTTGGTAGCTGTTTGAAGGATGGATTAGAGAGAGAGGAGAGACTTGAATTAAGGAAGACCAACTAGGAGGCTACTGCAATAGAAGATGCAAGAACTGATGAGGGCCTGTACTATTATGGTGTTTGTGTGTATAAAAGGAGATGAGAGATGGGTAGGTAGAAACAATAAATGTCTTTGTATTGCAAAAAAAAAAATGTCTTTATCTCTTATAACTTCACTAGTTTCCCCTTGCCCAGTTCTGATTTTCAAGGAGTCCTTTTTTTCCTTAAGACTCTGGATCTCCTTTTCTAATTGTTTGACTTTCTTGTCATAATCTTCTTGTTTTTTCTTTTATTATTCTTATTTTTCTTTTTAATTTTTCCTCCATCTCTCTCATTTGATTTTAAGGTCTTTTTATAGTTTTTCAATGAATTCTCTTTGGGCAGGTGACCATTTGACATTACTCTTTGGCATAGAGTAGGGTTTCTTTGTTTCAGTATCCTTCTTTGAAGATGAACCCCAGTCATCTCTATGGTTAGATTCTTTCTCCTTTGCCTTTCCTTTTTTTTTTTTTTATAATTTCGTTTTTATAATCACCTCTTATCTTGGGGTATAGGGATATGGTGCCTCTGGCCTCTGATCCTTTTCAATTCTCCCCTCTGACCTTGAACTCAAACCAAGACCTCCAGCCTTCAGTAAGTGCCCGCAGTCATTGGGTTCCTGCCCCAGTGCTTCTGCACTCACCCAGTGTGTGCTGGTTTGTTCTTGCTCCTGCTGCTCTTCACACCACAGGTGGGTCTGGAGTTCCTCATCAGCAGAGGTTCTCTCTGTTTTCAGGGGCTCAGACACCTAGCTCCCATCACTGTCCTGGGAGAAAAAGTTCCTGTGGCAGACTGAGGCAGCCTTCCAACACAGTCAACCCCAAGGCTTGCTGCTTGTTGTTAAAGCAGACCCTAGCCTGGAGGTGTTTACCTTTTAGAGGGAGGAAATCTCATCCTGAGATTTTTCTTCAGGTCTTCTCCAATTGCCCAAGAAAACTCCTCTTTTCCCACTACTCTTATTTGTTTTCATGGCTTCATGGTTCAACCAGAGGTACTATTTTATCTTTTTTGTGGAAGAAAATCTCGAGAGCTTGAAATTTTCTGACCTATTCTGCCATCTTCCCAGAATCCTCTCCTGGCTGCCAATCTTTTATGATTTATATGGTTTATTCTCATTTGAACCTCAGAATGGCTTCATAAGGTATAGATTATCCTCATTTTACAGATAAAGAAACTGAGGGACAGAGATGTGAAGTGACTTGTTCAATGTTACACAATGTCTGCCTTTGAACATAGATCTTTGATTAAAAATCCAATATTTTTTCTACTACAACAAAGTTGCTTTCCATAATATAATGGAACCAGGCCCACAGGTATCAGTTTTCTTAGCATAAAAGGATAAATTAATCAGGAGGCCCCTGATCAGTTGAAATCTCCTCAGCCCAGTTGACAAAATCACAGAATGTAAGGGGGAAGGATTCACAATGAGATGTTAAGATTTAAGTAAGAGTGTGAAGTTAATTGTAAAATCTAGTGTAATGGCTAGCAAGAAGGCTTGTTAAATTGAGCTGAGACTTCAGGGGACAGCAACTTGCACTCACCTCTGTCCTTTATTGACTCTCAAAGTTTGCCCAGTTCAGGTCAGAGAGCATGGTCTCTCAACAGGAGAAGTAAACCCCACATTTTCATAGTTGTTGTCTTCTGCCCCGATCTGGGCCTTTCTAAGAAAAGTTGCCACTTAGATTTGCTATTTGTTAATAGTTGTTGACTTTAAGTCTAAGGGCTTCTTCCTAGCAAGGGAAAAAGAAAATAAAAAGATACCCAGAGTACAAACATTAATCAGAATGGAATAGGTACACTGCACAGAAAAACACACAGAATACAGCAATAAAGAGTCATAGAATGATTATAACAGAATCCAGTAACATTATAACTAATAAGGTAGTATATAACTTATTATATCATCAAAATCAGTTGAGAAGTTAATATTCATGTCACATGTATTAAGCACCTACTATGTTTTGGGCACTGCACTAGGCATTGCAGATACAAATAAAAAGGATCCACTCCATGTGCTCAAGAAGGTTTACGTATTATTGATGGAGAAAGCATATACAAATATTAAAGAGGGGCAAGACCCTCTGAAATTTTAAGTCTTAGAGAATTGCCTAGAGCACTGAGAGGCTAAATAAATTGCCTGTAGTCATACAGCCAGTAATCTGGATGACCACTTGTTACTTTTATGTATATTCATGGGAGGGGAACACAGCTCACAATTTTAGAATATAGGTCAGAGAATATATGTCTGTGGTTATTAGAAGCCGTGATAGTGAAAAGCACTATTAGGTTCGCAGAGAAACTCACGTGAGGCAAGTGTGCTTATTAGGATGGAATGAAGAAAGATGAAGAGTAGCTTGTATTACAAACTTTTCAGCTAATCTGGAGGCAGGATAGGGCAACTTTTTTTCTTTCAGGGACAAAAAAGATGTTTCTGTTGTTTATCTCAGGAACAGAGAATAGGGCAACTTTGTTTTCTCTGTGGTTGGTCTTATGAAGTTAGAAAATTAAATGTTGATATGAGTGTTCAATTATACTGGAATGAAAGCTAATTTTGAGACAGTCACTCATGTTAATAGGAGGAGAATATGTGGTCCTCCCTTTGAACCTCCATCTGCACCTGCTTTTCAACTTGAGTAGCTTCAGTCAGTGATATCCATCTCCAATAGTTTTGTAAATAGAATTTGTACTTGGGGTCCTCAGAGCAGAAGATAAGTAGCTGGATGGTGTGAAACTTTGGTGATACACGTGGAAACATATAGGTCAAGGGAAAAGACCAAAAGAACAATAAGTATTGAGGTTAACTCTTAGATGACAGCGTAAATTCAGGATTCTCCTATTAAGGAGAACAATCTCAAGAACAAAGGCCAGGTTATGTCTTTTGTTGCTGTGGAATGTAAAGGACTACTTGGTCCAAGATAGTGTGGAGGTTAGTCTCTATAAATCCACACTGATCAATGAAGGTGAGCTCTAGGGCACAGATTCTGCCCTGGATAGTCAAAGAGGTGAGAAGGTCAAGAGTAGCTTTTATTGGTGGAGAATCTCTGGAGTGACAGAGTCACAGGCTGGAGCATCAGAGGAGAGTTAAAAGTAATGTGGGATTGACAGGGCTATATTTGTTTTGGAGTTCTTTTTCTTTATCATAAAGGGTATTGTGAGACATAAAAGGAGGCAAAAATAGTTCCAAGGATGGTTAAGTTCCTTTGAAGTTCCATTCATGTCTGATGGCCTTATCAATATTGTGGTAAGCAGGATCTGGAATGGACCTTTCTAGAAGGTTGTAAGGGCATTTTTTCAATGAACAGTATTCCTCTTTGTAGACCCAGTCTCCCTATTGGAGTTTACAGTAGAAGCTATCAAGGGAGTCAGGGCATAACCTTTGATATCTGTGGGTAAACAAGATAACACATTTCTTTAGTTCCTCATAGCAATTCAGCATGGTTTAATCTCTTAATTGTAATTCTTTTAAGTAGAGGGATTAGAGGTCTGGTTAGCATTTGCATGAGACAGAAGTATCTCATGTATAAGGTATGTTTTCTGTTTACAACATTCTTAATGTGCACGAGAGTGACGAGTATTAGATCACAAGTCCTGTATCGGCAACAATTAAAATCTTAGTTATGGTATTCTTAAGAATTCCATTTCATCATTCTATTGCCTGTGCAGAGCCAGGGTAGGGAATGAAAATGATATTGAATCTGAAAAGACTTGCAAAATTTTCTTACCTGTAAATTGGGTCACTCATGATAGCGCTTGTAGCTAGGAATAAATTCCTTTAAAAGTCTTTGAATAACTTGTTTTTTTAAAAGGAAAAGCTTTGATTCATCCTGAATACAAGCAAATGCTTACAAATGTATTTTAAAAAACAGCATTTTGGCATTTGAGTGAAATCATTCTATATGTCTACAAAAGGTTCTCATGGTGGGAGAGTATCTACTTGTTTCCTCTTTTTAGACTTCTCAATATGACCGACGTATTGAGTAATGCTTTGGGGTACAGGAAGAAATTTGAAGCAACCAATTTCCTTTAACTGTTTCAGACATAGTCATCCTTCACTGGTTAGCAAAATTTACCATAAGAGAGGAAAGACAAATTTTAAAATGTTTGGTTCTGTTTTATCAGATCAAGGTCTAAACATTACAGATCTACCTCCATAGTTGTGTAAGGACAAGAGTCTCAACTCTGACCCTGGGTACAGGTCAGAGATCTTTCTGGAGCAATTAGTTTATGAAGTATAACTTTGCATTATTCAGTGGTTATAGTAGCCAAGTGCATGATTTAATGAATGGACAACTTTATCTATTCAAAAGGGAGAAGCTGAGAATGAGAGAAATGAGTCAGGGATCCAGCCTTCACAGTACTATCCCTTCAGCATTTCCAGTAATCTATAGCCACAGGGAATTGATTAAATATATGTAGTACTGGTAGATTGCTGATGTGTCAGCATAATTTTTTTTTAACCAAGAATAAGGGATCACAGGTAATAAAAAAAACTAACTCCCAAATCCCCAGAGTTCACCTTGCAGACTAACACTTCTCACAACTTAATGACAACAATAACAAATATGGGAGTTGTTTTACTTTGTAGCATAAGACATAATAGCACATTAAAAACATCTTATCTCTTGTACCTACTTTCGTATTAGGCTATTTAAAAAAAAAACAATTTTTACTGCTTTCCTTTTTTCCTTTCACACTGTTAGCTCCAACTTGCCTTTACCTGTTACATACAAGATTTTAATCTCAATGCATTTCAAAGAAAATGACAAGGGTACAAATGGACAATCTCAAGGCTATTAGGTGTTGTAATAGATAGAACATTGGACTTGCAGTCAGAAAGAATTGGATTCCAATTCTACTTTGGATACTTTCAGGGGAAGTTAATTACTTCTCCTGGACTTCATTTCCTCATATCTAAAATGGAGATAATATAGTATCTACCTCAGAAGGTTGTTGTGTGGATCAAATGGAACATGCTTTGCAATCTTAAAATGGCTAATAAATGCTAGCTATAAAATAGCATGAGAATTTGCAGAGAAGTGACAAGGGCTCAGTGGGGACTGAAATGACAGTAAGGCCTAAACTGCTGAATGATTGTTTTATTAGTTACAATTCAGGTACTCTTTAGGAGATTAAAGCATCTCAGATCTCTCCCATTCTCTCAAAAGGAGACAAAAACCTACACTTTCCACCCTAGTTCCAATGTATGGAGATGTCTGTGGGGCAATCCCCTCAAAAATTCTTTAAGAAGTTCTTAGTAATTACAAAAAGAAAAGTCTTTAGGAAGTCTGAAGTGGCTCCTACTCCTTTTGAAGCATAGTAGTAGTGGCTCTGAGTTCTCTCAGTCCTAGTTAACAACTTATAAAGGCCTGAACTGCTCAATTAACAAGGCCTACTATGTCATTTGTAAAGATCAACTCAAAGCATTTTTTCAAATTAAATCATATTCTCTTTTCTGTTTACTTACTCTTCACTTTTCAGTTGATACTCTGTAATTTCCAAATCAAAAGAATTGCATTTTTCATTTGTTGCCAATATTTCTATACAGTTATCACAGTAGTAACATACTTTTTTTTACATTCTATTGTATTTTTATTTATTTTGATAAACATTTCCATTTTCATTTTAATCTGGTTTGAGCTGCATTCTGGAATGTTTCTGGCAACATTGTGGTCAATGGGTCAGACGTTTGACATCTCTGTTTTTTTCTCCCACTAATTTTTATTTTATTTATTTCAACATTCATTTTTTATAAGATTTTGAGATCTAAAATTTTCTCCCTCCCTTTCTCTTTCCCCTCCCATCTCTCCAAGATAACAAGCAAATTGATAAAGGTTTTACATGTACAATCAAAGAACATACATCTTAAGCATTAGTTGCTGACTTTCTAAATAGATCACTTTCAAGGCCAATATAGGAAACGTTTGTCAAAGTATACCTTAAAGGCAAAAATTTACTTTTGCAATTTTAAACACATGGTCCTGATGTTAGTTATTGAGCAGGCAGCAGTAGGGATAAAATGCCATCAAGGAGTAGGAAATGGTTACCCAAAGTTTGGATAGGCATCTCATGCCATTAGAGTTACAAGGGGATTTAGGTAAAAGAAGGGAGGAGTGTTCTGCAAAAAAGTGACCCATGGAAGCCAAGCAAGAGGATAATTTAGGAAGATGCTGAGGCTACCATGTCTTTGAAATGTGTAGGCTTCAGTATCTAGCTAATATGTTCCCAACCTCAAGGCTAACATGGGATTATGTGGATAACTAGGGTTAGGACCTCAGGTTCTTGGGGAATAAAAATCCTTCTCTAGCTCTTTCCCTGTCGCCTCTGAGTTGAGTGGGAGGCGGAGGCTCCCAAGTGCTTTCAAGATTTAGCTTCACCCATGAACTGCTGCCATGGCCAAGGAAGGCATTGCTGCTGGAGGTGTAATGGACATTAACACCACTCTACAAGAAGTGCTGAAGATCACACTCATCCACGATGGCCTAGCTCATGGAATTCATGAAGCTGCCAAAGCCTTGGACAAATGCCAAACCCATCTTTGTGTATTTGCTTCCAACTGTGATGAACCTATGTATGTAAAGTTGGTTGAGGCCCTATGTGCTGAGCATCAAATCAGCTTGATCAAGGTTGATGACAACAAGAAGCTGGGTGAATGGGTAGGCCTCTGTAAAATTGACAGAAAGGGAAAGCCCCATAAAGTGGTTGGCTGCAGTTGCATTGTTGTTAAGGACTATGACAAGGAATCTCAGGCCAAAGATGTCATCAAAGAATATTTTAAATGCAAGAAATGAATAATTAAAAGCCTTGCTCTGAAAAAAAAATCCTTCTCTAAAACCAATAAATACCACACATCTCCAAGCTACTTCCCCTTTTCAAGAGCCAGGACAGAGTTAACATTTAAAAATATGTTTGGTGGCCAAGAAACCAGACAGTTCCTAAGATTCAAATTGGACATGCTCAACAAACTTCAGTTTTGGGATCTAGTTAAACCTGTATTTACAAACTCTTACTATTCAAGATAATTTTCCAATTAAAGTTTTAGTCTTAAAACCAAGAAGAAAACTTACCCTCTAGCTGTTGTTTCTCTGAGTCAAAAGAAAATTTCTTTCAACACTGTCACCTAGCATAAATTTCTACTAGAATACTTATCAATAGAGAGGGTAGCTATTCAGCTTCTAAAATTGATGGGAAAGTGCAGGGGTGAAGGGAATACCTGGAAGGAATTAAGGAGTAGGGTTCTTTGGATCTGAAAAAAAAAAGAGAAAAATCTATCTTTGATAGCCTCAACTCTACCCCTTCTCCTTCATGCATTATTTATTGCTCCTTAGGGACCCTCCTGCTACTATTTCATTTCCCTTCTCATTTCTGGGGCTCTGGTTTTTCTTTATGTAATTTTGGGCAATATGGCCCTTTTCCCTGCAGTTGTCATTTGTAGGTGACCTAAGTGCGTTTAAATTTACTGTTTTCCCTGACTCACGGGTTCTTTCTAAGACAATCGCTTTTGCTGTACTCTTTTTGCTATTGTTAATTTTCATTATTTAAAAAAATATTTTTGTTTTTCTTAATTCCTATTGTTAAAAAACAAACAAACAAATTCTAAAATATGATATTGCCACAACCTCAGGCTAACTGGAACATGAGGGAGAAAGAAAAAACAAATTGGCTTACTTTATACTGTGCTAGGTAGATATATATTTGCTCATATTCATAAAAAGAAAACATCTTGAAACTTCACTGATAATACTTTCAACCCTGCTTTCTTTCTCTTCACTATAAAACAGTAAGTCTGTCTATAACACTCACAATTATTTTCTTAATTTTCTTAAAATAAATTTCAAAGAATGTTAACCCCAAACTCTCTATAATATTTCATCATTTATACTTGATATATATATTTACACTTGATATATAGTGATCCATAGTAGAGAATTAACATTTTAGCCCCATTTCTAAATAGTTTATGATGTTATAAATTTCTTTAAACTGGGGGAGAAGATTCCCTTCTCTGTCTGCCTTCTAATCTGGCCTCAGTTAAAAGACTGAGGTTTTTTCCAAGAAGTTTTCTCTTTACTCTTGTCTTTCAGGAAAATAAATTCCCTTGTTTGACTTTAAACATAGATGATATTACAAAAGACCTTACTGGCAAAGTCTGACTGGTCAGACTGGCTATTTTAAAACTCCACCTTTCTGTGCTCTCTGCTGAAGCACATAGTTGAAGTCACCCAGAAGCACATACTAACAAATAGGGCTGACCACTAAATACTATGCTATAGACACAGACAAGGATAGGGAGTTCCCAAGCACTCCAAACAGACACAAAGATAGATAAGAATACACTCATGGAATAGTAAACCTCAGTGACTAATCTCCTGATAAGTTACCTCCTCTGCTCAAAGAAAAATTTTGCTGATTCAAATCCTAATTAATACGTGTGTGATAAAACATAGTAAACACTTAAATAAATGCTTATTTCCCTCCTCCCTGCCTCCTTTCTTACTATTGGACATCTCAAACTGATATCCCTTAGATATCTTAAACTCAAACAAACCAGAACACTTCCTGGCTCTAGGTCTAGTTATCTGTCTACTGTGCTACCTAGCTATTTCAACAATAGGCAGTTATATGATAAGAGATGAGGTCAGGGATAAGGTTAGGACTAGTTAAATGGATCTAACAACCATCTGCACAGAAATGAAAATTGAATTCATAGGAGCCAATGAGATCACCAAGTGAGATAGTATAGAAGGAAACAAGAAGAAGAACCAAGACAAACCCTTTGGGGACACCTTGGTTAGTGGGAATTATTTGGATGAAAACCCAAAAAGAGGAGACTGGGAGGGAGAAATCAGACAGGTATAATAAGAGGCAGGAGAGAGTTGTATTAAGAAAATCTATAGAGGAGACAGTATCCAGGAGAACAAGATGATTGACAGTGTCAAAAGCTGAAGAGAGTTCAAGAAGGATGAAGACTGAAAAAAGACAATTAGATCTTTGGTAACTTTGGAGAAAGTAGTTTTAGCTGAATGATGACTTTGGAAATCATATGGAAGATAGAGGAGTGGAAGCAAGGAAGTGGAGGCACTAATTATAGATGGCCTCCTCAAGGAGGTTAGCAAAAGAGAGGAGAGATATGGGACAATAGCTAGTGGGGATAGGTAAAAGGTGATTGAGTGAGGATTTTTTGAGGATAGGGGAGACATGGAAATAAGCCAGTAGGAAAGCTTGAAAATGTGCATGTTTGTGTGTGTGTGTGTGTGTGTGTGTGTGAGAGAGAGAGAGAGAGAGAGAGACAGACAGACAGACAGACAGACAGACAGACAGACAGACAGACAGACAGACATAGAATGATAGAGGGGGCAGGCAATGTACTGGAGAAGATAGGATGGAATGAGATCACTGGTACATGTATTGGGGCTTGCCTCGGTAAGAGGAAGGGTCACCTCTTCACATGAAACAGGAGTGAAAAAAGAAGATAGTGCCAGAAGGTATTTGAGAAGCCACTTCCTAATGATTTGTACATAGTGCAGACAAAATACCCTGCAAAGAGTGACCCAGCCATTATCTCTCTGATAAAGCTTATTGACAACAACACACAGTTCTGGTTTGTCAAAGGGCTGTCTTGAGATCAATGAGAGTTTCCACAGAAAGTGTGTAGTCACAGAATCACAATTGTTTGAAAAGGTTAATTTGTTCTAAATTTCTTGGAGGTAATTCCAAAGTAATCATTTAAATACTTTATAAACAACTTATTCACATCTTTCATTATCTACTGACTCCTGTTGCTTACAAACACAACCATATCTCTCCCATTCTTTTTTTTTTTTTAAGCAATTGGGGTTAAGTAACTTGCTCAAGGTTACGTGGCCAGTTTTTTTGTGTGGGTGTTAAGTATCTAAGGCCAGAACGATCCCAGGTCCTCCTGACTCTGGGGCTGGCACTCTTACTGTGCCACCTAACCTCCCCTATCTCTCCCATTCTTAAAAAGATCCTCAATTCTACCTCCCCTACACATTTTGAATTCACATCTCTGCTCTTCTTTTGAGCTAAACTCCTTGGAAAAAATTATCGATATTTGTTGCCTCTATTTCTTCTTTTTTCTAAACCCTCTCTAATTTGGTTATAAATTTTCAGCTGAAACTGCTCTTTTCAAAGATATTAATGACATCTTAATTATCAGATTGAAGAGCCTTTTCCCAATCCCCATTCTTCCTTTCTCCTCTCCAACTTCCAATACTACTGACCAGAGCTTAGCACAGTGACTGATCCATGGTAGGAGCTTAATAAATACTTATTGACTGAATGGCCATATTCTCCTGCTGGACACCTTCCCCTTTAAGGGTTTTCATGGCACTGTTATCTCTTGGTTCTTCTCCTACCTCTTTTGATGGATCTTTTAGAGTGTCTTTTAATTTAGCTCAGCAAACTTTAAAGTAACCTACTAATAACAGTGTGAATTCAAACTGGTAAAGCTGCACATGTATTTCCTAGATTATTAATGAAAAATTAAATATGTCTATATTGTGAAACTCTAGAACAGTAACATAGTAAAATGACTTCTCTTATAATTTAGATATTTTTAGGTTATAAATTTAGTTGTAAAGAGTTTCTATAAGCTGCTATTTTTATTAATTGTATTTTATTAAGATTATAATAATGGGTTCAAAAATCTCTTCATTGTTTTATCTGGTCAGATGTCTGAAACTTGCTATTTGAAATGGTTATAAGTTTGTTTCAGCTCTGCTGGTGATATGGCATAAGTTCTGTAATACTCTGTAGCACCAATGCAGTATTTACAGCACCCACAATCATGATAAAGACTGTGACTATAAGTATCACATGGCATTTGATCTCAAAAACATGCCAAACTCTCCAGATAGAGGATAAAGTTGAAGGATTTATTTAGACACCAGAAAACCAAATCCCCAAACCAGTGAGCCAATCGCATCATAATACCAAAGATATTCAGAAGCCATAATAATGCTGAGAGCCACAGCATCCTTTGGCCTTTCCACAAACCAATACAAGATCAATATTTACTCGCAAAACTCTCTATCTCTTTTCTGAAGCTCCCCTGTCCCCAACTGTCTCCAAATGCCTCATTCTCTACCCAGCTTCCTGTGGACTCTAGGGGGCATAGTTTACTTTAAAAGCAGGGGAGCTCTTCAAACTCCCCCCTAGATCTATTAAGGGGCAGGGAAAATCTTTAAATTCCCATTACCATTACATGCTCAAACTTGAGGGCTACACAATATCTTTTGATGTCAGTTCTTCCTATCGTTGTAAAGCAGAATTCACTGTCTTGGATTTTTCACCCACTAATCTTTGGGGTTCTAAGCTGTAGGTGTCAGAAAGGTTACCATAGGGATAACTGGCTCATGACAGCCAAGATTTCATAGTGACCTCTCTTTTTAAAGGAAGTAAATTCCTTTAAATTGGTTCTACCCTATTAAAGCTATGAAAGGTAATCTGGAAATACATTCAACTTATTTCCGGTCACCTGACAGGTAATGGGTTTTGTTTTGTTAAGAACTTAGGTTCTCTTCTAATCTGGATAGCTTAGTATTAATAGACTAGAGTCTTTGAAATTTATTTTTGCTTTAAAAGATAAGTAAATTATCATATATTCACTATCCATGTGAATTTACAGAATGTGATTTACTTTCCTAAATTCTAATTGATGGAATCCTAATTAAACTGTCCCCAGCCCCAATATTCTAACTTCCTTATAAGCCCCACTAAACAGCAGGCCCACTTCCCCTACCTAGCCACTCACCCCCTCCCAAACACCCCCCCCACTCAATATCCTAACTTCTTCAAATATGCCTCACTGCTTACTAGAACAACAGGTGTGTCCATGAACTCATATTTCTCACAGAATAGAAGGCATGTCTATGTGATGGGATCCCAGCCACTGCCTCTAGGTAGTCACTGCCTCCAGACCCATTTCTCATATTTCCCACAGAAACAGTAAGTATGTCCATGCAGTTAGCCCCAACCACATCCATCTAGTCTCAGACAGGAACACAGTATTCAGTCAGTCAGAAAGCAACACCACCAGGATACCCAAGCAGGATGTGGACTCCAAAACAACAGAAGGCATTTTTCCATAAGTAGTCACCTGTGCAGTGTTAGTAAAAAAAAAAAACTGACCTAGGGTGAACTTATGATATAGAGAGGCTTATTATAATATCATCATCATGCATACATACCCCCCCATGGGCTTTTCTGTATGCATTGTGGATAATTACATGCACAGTTCCACTGAGGCTAGGACCCCTCCCCTATTACCCAATCCCTTAACACACCCCTCCTGTCTTTTTAATAGTCATAATTTCTGTTATGTAATTACATCTTTATCCTATAGTGCTGGTTCCTCTTAGAGCTTAGTCCAATTCATGAGAGGCTGTAATACTAATGGAATTTGAAGATCCCCTTGTATTGGCAAGTAAGCAGGTACTTAGCACCTAGTTTCAAGTTAATTATATTAAGCCTCTGTTAAGAAACAGAAGGTATGAACCCGTGTTGCTGATGTAACAGGAAGGGGTAGAACAGGGAGGAACTAATATCATATATAAGGAGAGGCCAAGGCTGGAGAGAAGAGAGATTTTGAGAACAGAATTTGTGATGGCAGAACTTCTGAGAACCAGTTGGAACTTTGAGGAGAAAGTGATTTTGAGAATGGAGTTTATAGTGATGGAGCTTCTTCTGAGAACCAGCTGGAACTTCAAGGAGAAAGTAATTTTGAGAACAGAGCTTATGGTGGTAGGGCTTCTTCTGAGAGCCAGCTGGAAATTCTGCTGAGAGTTTCCAAGGGCCAGCCAGAGCTGCTGAAGACTTCCAAGGGTCAGCTGCAGCTGCCAGAGGAAGCATGACTGTGATGTCGGTACTTTGTCTGTTTTGGGTCTATGTTAATTTCACAGGCAGAAAGTGAATTGATGAGAATGCCAGCAATGTTTATGAATGTTATTGTGGCCTTGTTAAGTCTTGTCTTCCCAGGAACAGAAACCGTGAGGTACTTGAAGTGGACTGGACATTGTGAGCTTCAATATGGAACAGAAACTGCACAGAGAGCTGGACAAGAAACTGGGAGTTTTCAGCCTTTGAACTTAGGTGGCAGTGGGATAGATTCAGGCAGGAGCTGGGACCATGGAAGAGGAACCATGGAAGCTGAGAGCCTGCCTCAAGTCAAGATGAAAAGACCTCTCCTTGTGGATTTGATGCTGACTGATGAAATTGTAACTTATTTGTGATCTAGGGGTGGTGGCTTTTGTACTTTCCACTACCCCTTAAGAGGGTACCTAGGAGAGTAGTGACTTATGATATTGTAATTTAATAGTGACCTAGGTGTGGATGGCCTTTGTACTTTCCATACCCCTTAAGAGGGTACTTAGGAGTGATGATGATATTGTAACTTAATTGTACCCCATGGATAGAGGACTTTGACTTTTGTACTTTGTGTCAATTAAGGAGGTTTGCCTCCTTAAGGATGATTGAGTTAAGGATTTATTAAAGGAAGGACTTACTAAATTAATGTTATCTTTTGTTTAAAACTATGTGACCACTTTGATGAAAAATATGTGGCTATTTTAGTGATAAGTTGTGAAGTTATACATTCTGATTGCTGTACTTTGATTCTTTTGAATACTTTTCTTTAATTTACTGTTGAAATAAATAGAGAGTTCACTATACTGTGTAATCAGAGCCTTGAGAAGCTGTTTACAGCATCAGTCCTCTGGAAAGCTTCTCCTGCTTGGCTTTACAGAGGCATCAATCTCAATAAATGCCAGTACTTGGATTACAGGTGGTGTGACTGAATTCTTTGAGAGCACATCATGAAACCACAACAGTTTTTGGCATCCCTGGGTGGGAACAAATCTAAACCACAACATAATAACTGTATTTTTTTTTACATAAGGTGTAATTTCAAGCATTATTTGAGAAAGGGGGAATATTAGAAGAAAACAATGTTATACAAAATAGTTTATGTGAGTTTTTTAAAGGTCTGATAACTTTTTATTTGCTAGCTCATTTACTGCAACAGCTTGATGGTGTTTATAACAATTATACCCCAAACCACTGTGATTAGTGAGACTTTGAGGTGAAATCTTTTGGCACAGCAAACTTGTTAGATTGTTTGTATCCTTGAGCCAACATTTCACTGCTCCAGGTAAAATGCCAGCAGTTCAATGAAAGTGAGGTCTATGACCTATAGCCAGTGGATAATTGTCCCTGGGAAAAAAGTTAGGAAAGTGACCTTGGGAAGGCTGAGGTCAGACCCTCTTGAGTCAGCTTCCTATACAAGAAATCTCCCCACCTGGGTTAATTCTAAGCCTGGCTGTGTTATTGATGGGGTACAGGCTCTGGAAATCCCCTTGAACTCTCCTACTTGATGAAGTCTCTGTAATTGGTCCAAGGCTATATAACCCTGTCAACTGGTCTTTTATTGTCAATGCCCAATCTCCCAATTCTCTGTTACTCCTCATCTATCTCAGGCCTTTGTTGTCTGTTACCTACATTGCCTCTGGCTACTTCCTACTCTTGATCCTATCAAGACCCCATTCGCCCCAGCCTACTAGCCACTCCCATCAAGCTCCTCCTGAGACCCCTTCTTCCATCACCTTGGACTACTTGGCCACTCCTAGATCTCTCCCACAGCCTTTCTGTATATAAGGTCCATATTTTTTCCATTAACATGCTCAGATTCAGTCTGGCTCATTTGCATTAGTGATATAAATGCTATATTTAAATAAGTATGTAGGTAATAATATATAATATATTATGTTATATACTATATAATATAAATATATTATATCTTTTAATTTAATACATAATATTTATAAGTATTCATATAAATACTATAAGGATATAAATCCTTAAGAGTCTGGCCAATATGACAGATTTTTAGAATCAGCCCTACCTATCAGTGTTTTAATAGACCTTGTTTTTCTTTGGCTGAAAGAAGGCTTGATTTGAATTCATTTGGGCAGGACCCACATGTCGCTATTTAGGGATCCCAGCATCCCTAAACTTCAATAGTATTCTGTCATTATGCTATTCTCATCTGGAATCAATTGGAACAAAGGATACTTTAATCATTCTGTATTGTGGCTTTGGCCTAGAAGCAACTATAGTGATCCCAACCTGCTTCTTCCTCTCATAGCAAAATCTCTATAACCAGGGCAAGTCCTTCATATATTTGTTGTTGTAATACCTTAGTACTGAGATTCCATACCCTGAATAAGTAAATGAGTATTTGGCCTTCTTACCTGCTTAATTATAATTACATATTTATGTATAAGATCTTTAAAATCTTTTAACATCTTCAGTTTTTTTTATTTTTTGTTTTTCAAATGCTTTAGTAACTTCTGATTTATATCATTCATTTCTGCCAGATTTTAATTACAAATTTTCTCCCCATTTTTCCCCTACCAACCACCCCAAAATAGCAGTCCCACAGGATATCGCCTCCTCCAATCTGCTCTCTCCCATATTTTCTCCCATACCCCTTTTGACTTTTCCAGTGGATCTCTACACCCCAGTGGCTGTATATCTTATTTCCCAATTACATGTAAAATAGTATTAATAATAGTGTATATACATATGTATATAAATATTTCAATTTAAAATTTTGAATTCCAGATTTATTGCCTTCCTCCCTTGTCATCCACCCTTACTGGGAAGATAAGCAGTTCAGTATAGGTTGTACATGTGTGGCTAATGCAAAACAATAACATAGTAGATATATTGTAAAAGACTGACTATATTTCCCTCCCTCCTATCCCACCTCCCGCTTGTTCTATTCTCTACTTTGATCCCATCCCTTTTCAAAAGAGGGTGGTTCCAACTTCCTTCCTCCCCAGCCTGGCCTCCCTTCCATCATTCCCCCTCTCATCCCCTTTCCCCCTACTCTCCTGTAGGGTGAGATACCTTATTTAGTGTATATTTCATTCCCTCCTCAACCCAAATTCAATGGGAATAAGGTTGACCCATTCCTTTTTGCCTTCCTATTCTTCTCCTCCATTGTAACCATTTTCCCTTGCTTCTTCTATATGAGATAGTTTACCCCATTCTGTCTCTCCCTATCTCCTCTCATTATACTCCTCTCTCACCTCTTAATTTCACCTTTTAAGTATCATCCCTTCCTGTTAAATTGGACCTGTGCCCTCTATCTATGTATACCTGTAAACATATATACACACATTAACATATGTATTCATATGCCCATATACCCTCATATATAGACATATATATGTGTTTATGTATATATGTATATATATATATATATTTCTATTCCCTTCACCTACTGAGAAAAGTTTCATAAGTTACAATTATTGTTTTTCCATGTAGGAATGTTAATAGTTCAACTTTGATAAGTTCCTTATGATTTCTTTTCCCTGTTTACCTTCTCATGCTTCTCTTGCTTCTTGTATCTGAATGTCAAATTTTCTATTCAACTCTGTTTTTTTTTTAGCAAGAATGCTTGAAAGTCCTCTATTCCACTGAATAACCATATTTTCCTCTGAAACATGATACTCAGTTTTTCTGGGTAGGTGATCCTTGGTTTTAATCCCAGCTCCTTTGCTCTCTGGAATATCATATTCCAAGCCCTTTCATCCCTCAGTGTAGAAGCTCCCAGATCCTGGGTTATCCTGATTGTGTTTCCACAATATTCAAATTGTTTCTTCCTTGCTGCTTGTAATATTCTCTCCTTAATCTGGGAATCCCAGAACCTGGCTATACAATTCCTAGTTTTCTTTTTGGGATCTTTTTCAGGAGGTGATCGGTGGATTCTTTCTACCTCTATTTTGCCCTCTCATTCTAAAACATCAAGGCAGTTTTCTTTGAGAACTTCCTGGAGGAATGATTTCTAGGTTCTTACTTTGATCATGGCTTTCAGGTAGTCCAATAATTTTTAAATGATCTCTCCTGGATCTATTTTCCAGGTCAGTGGTTTTTCCCATGAGATATTTCACATTGCCTTCTATTCTTTCATTTGTTTGGATCTGTTTAACAGCATCTTGATTTCTCATGAAGTCATTAGCTTCCATTTGCTTCAATCTAATTCTGAAGCAATGATTCTCCTCATTGAGCTTTTGAGATTCTTTTTCCATCTGGCAAATTCTACTTTTTAAGGCATTCTTCTCCTCATTGCCTTTTTGAGCCTCTTTTGCCATTTGAGTTAGTCTATTTTTCAAGGTGTTATTTTCCTCAGTCAGGCTGTTGTCTCTCATTTCGTAATTTTCTTGCATCCTTCTCATTTCTCTTCCCAATTTTTCCTCCACTTCTCTTATCTGCTTCTGAAGGTCCTCTATGGCCTGTAACCAGCTTGTATTTTCCTTGGAAGCTTTTGGTGCAGGAGTTCTGACTCCACTGTCTTCCTCCTGTTCCATGCTTTGATCCTTTTTGTCCCTAAAATAGGAGTGTAATGTTGGAATCTTCTGTCTGCTTTGTTTCCTCTGCCTGGTCATGTCGCCCCTCAGTCACTTGACTTATAGGCTTTTTGCCACAGTAGGACTCTGCCACCAGACCAAAGAGCTTTCATCCCAAATGCTGTGTTTTCTCAGCTGCCAGAGGTATTAGATGGGTGCCCTCTATGAGGTCTCCACACACTCTAGCAAGTTGGACACACACCCCAGGACCTCCACCCTAGACTGAAATTCAGATCCAAGCAGGTTAAAGCAAAAACTATTACCCGTCAGACTGGTGCTTGGTCCCCCTAAACTCTGCATGCCAGGAGCTGAAGCTGCCACGTGGTGCTGGCTGGCTGCGCCAGCATCTCAGCGGCTTCTCGCCCTGGGGGCAAAAGCCACACACTCTACTTACTGGGTCCCAAAGTCCAGACTGCACTGACCTCTCACTTTGTCCTTCGCATCTATGTGTTGATAAATCTGGAAATGGCCACAGCTGCTGCTGAACTGGCGTTCCTCTGGCTGGTGGCTGGTCAGGCCCGCCCTGGGGCTAAAGCCTCGGGTGGGGCTTGGCTCTGCTTCCAGAGCACTGTGCTGGCCGATTTCTGTCAGCCTGCTGGGCTGTCCTCCATGGGAGGTTAGCTTCTCTGTGTCATTTTGTGGGTTCTGCAGCTCCAAAGTTTGTTTAGAGTCCCCTTTTACATGTATTGGGGAAGGCGGAAGCCAGAGCCTCTTGGAGGTCCTGCTTCTACTCCTTCAGTTTTATTTTAAGGAAAAGGATCAACCTTAAAGGTGAATAATATATGGATATAAAGCATGTGCTGAAATTCAAGCAAATTGCACAAGGATTTAAAGAGGATTTGAGAGCAGTAGTCTATGTAGGTGTAATATCCAGTTCATTTAAGCATGGTCAGTAACTGAATCTGTTTTACTATGTATTTGATACAATTTGGAATTATTTACTCGCTCTATTCAGACATCCCACCATAGCCCTTTATTAAAATAAGCATCTTTTAGGTGAATTCATTTGTGTAATCCTTAAATTAACAAAAGGTATTGTTATTAGATCCTTAGCAGCATTTCATCCTCCTAACGGGAAACAAGTTGTTTTATTTTTTCCCTTTTTCATTGATATGTGCTTGAGCAAGTAGTTCATTAAAATGTAATAAAAAACCAATTTTTAAAGTAATAGGTGCAGAAGAGTGTTATAAGATAAGTATGTTTCTTCTTACTCTGTCAGAGTAGGAGATGATTTTGTTTCATAATAGAATATTCAACTAGCATTTTTTTATCTGGTGTTTTTCTTTTAAGGCATTATCCATTAATAGTATTTCATTTTATTGAGAGGTTTAGGATAATGTAATAGTAAAACATTTTAATTCATATAAAAACCTTTATGCCAATGATGATGCATTCGTGTTTCAGCTGACACTGAGTGCCTTGCAATAATTGAAAATCAAACACATATAAGGCACTGTGTTAGACTGTAGGATTCAATTTTAAATCCTCAGCCCTGTTTTCATATATTTGAGCAAAAACCTAAGAAGACCCACAAGTAGATCTCCCGGGTCTGAATAGTTTTAGAACTAGAGTCAGAGGTCTTCCCTTAGTCCTTCTGAATGTTAGGGTGACCCCTTTAGGAAAGTTTTCCCTTTCAATCCTTGAGATTGTCACTAGGTACCCAATGTTCCTTCTTTCACTCCATGGTTATTTGTGGAAGGCCATGTTTGAAATATCTTCGGACATTAAAGTCTGAGAAAATTCAGAGACCTAGCTCAGATGTAGGAGGGAGCAAGGTCCCCTCTAATAAACAGCCTGCAACTTTTCCCTCAGATAATTATGTAAAATAAATACAGCAAAAAGTTTATCTTGTCTGATTTGTTTTTGTGTCTCTGTGCGAATGAGAGTGAGTGTGGGTAATCTGACACCCTATAAGGCTTAAAATGCAGCTGGACTTTCCTTGGAATGCTGTTATCTCTTTCCCTCCCCCTTCTTCCCCTGCTGCTGAATGCAGGTGGCTGGCTGAGAGGAGAGAGAAAGAGAGAGGAAAATATTTCTTGTTTAGGCTATATTATGGTAATGGCAAGTTGAAGAGTGTAGGAGAAGTGTGAGGTCAGAATTAGAAAGAAAGAAGGTATGTGTGGTTTTAAAGGGGTTTTAATCAAAGTCCAGCAGAAGGATGAGTAGACAGTAGGAAAGGCACGAAAGTTTAAGCACATAGCAAAGAGAGGAGCATGAGTAGGAGGTTTTAGAAAGGTATAATAGTGTGAATAGAGGTTTTGAGAGTACATGTTTGGAAATTTTGGGGAAGCTGTTGAAACATAAATAACTCTTTTGCAACATTCACAAAATCAATGAAAAGTGTAAACAGAAGTTTTAAGATTTTGAAAAGGTTTGAAAATCCCTTTCTCCCCTTTTAACTCTGGCCAAGTTTGAATGTGGAAAAAAAAAACAATAAGATATAAAAATGGAATTTTTTTCTTCAGATCAAAGAGGTAAATGGATAAACATTTAACCATTTCCTGCCTCACCTATTAGAGAAATATTTTGTGTATCGGAATGCAACTGTAAATCAACTGAACTCATTCTGGTTATTTCTAGGAATGTGAAAAAGTGAAGAGTGTCACTTGTAACTCAATGCTAAGATAAGTCAGAATTTATTATATTATTTGGTACTAAGGCAAATCAGGATATGACCGAGATCTAAAAAGAAACACCTCAGAGGTGAAGTTTTAAGCTCTTCAGTGCAGGGAAAAGGGACATAGCACCACTGGATTTTTTTTCCAGAGTCCCACTCCCTCTAACTGGAAAGTTAAAAGCTTTAACTTTCAAAGAAATTTTTAAGGAATAAACATAGCACTGAAGTTTACTGAAGTACAACTTAAATAAGCTGAAACATTTTGTAAAAATGTATTAAAGCCTGTCATCCTAGATCATATTAAAAACAGTGCTGAAGAACAATAGGGAATTTGAGTTACCCTCCCAAATCTTGCAAAATGGAGGAGGCAGACTAGATTTATCAAGGACACCACTAGCAACAGTCCTGAGGCATCCTGAAGCTCACACATTTCTAGACAAGCAGATGAACCTTTCCATTCAAATCCCTAAATCTACAATCAGACCCTGCAGCTATGAGGAGAAGAGAAAAACCTCTGCACTTGATAAGCCCAATTTTCTATCAATAATTTTTGTAAATGATGATTTGGAAATACAATTAATGTCATGGTGTAATTGTGGGCTTCTTAAATTATAGTAAAATTCTATTATATAGTAAAAATTGAGGGATTATTTGTAAGACAGAAATAGTGTTAGATAAAGTAAATTTTTAATCTGAATTTTGTTGAAACTAAAAGATAGAGGAAAGAATTTGTGGGGGCGGCTAGGTGGTACAGTGCATAAAGGCCGGCCCAGAGTCAGGAGGACCCGAGTTCAGTTCTGGCCTCAGACACTTAATACCCACACCCACACCCACCCACCCACACACACACACACACACACACACACACACACACACACAACTAGCCATGTAACCTTGGGCAAGTTACTTAACCCCAATTGCCCTCCAAAAAAGGCAAAAAAAAAAAAAAGAAAGAATTTGTGTAAAAACAGTTATGTCACTTATGTCTTATAATGATTATATCTGCCATATAGAAAACTTGGTATTTACACCTTTACTTGTAGTTAAAGAGGAGGTTATAGCTAAAAAAAATTTGGCTATCAGTTCTGGAACTTGTAAAAATTGTTAACTAAATTATTTTACTGTTTTTGTGCTAAAACCTCACGTTGTTAATTGATTACTGAATGTAGAAAGGAGGAGACTGGTGAAAATTTTATTCGGATTAATTCTGCCCATTCAGACTATTTCTCCTGCATGTATGAGATTTGACAAAGCAGGGGCATCACCACCAGCCTCTCCCTAAAGTCTATCTCAATTCTTATTTTGTAAAACTGCCAAGGCCCCTGGAAGTTATCTCCATTAGTCAAGGTCATTCAGCCTGGGAAAGTAACTTGTTTTAGTTATATAGTTCTTAAATGATGAACCTAACTTGCTAAGAAGTTGCAAAAGATTAAAAAGTATTTCTAACCATTGGCTTTTACACCAGGACAAGTTTAAATTTGAGCAAGAAAAATGTTAAATGAAATCCCTTATATATGAGGGACCTAATAAATCTTTATTGTTTATTACAGCTCCATGAGAATAAAATTAACTATAATTTGGCTATGAGCTGTGATTGGTGAAAATTGTTGTTTAAGATAAAAAGCACTTTATATTTTGCACCTGCAAAAACCCCAGTGAATTGGGACAAAACTCTCCTCTCTGGGAGCAGAGTTCTATTGTGGCAAAGAGCTCAAATGTCAAGTAACTGAGTGGCAACATGAGCAAATAGTCAGCAAAGATATGAACTCTTCTGGCAGAGCCAAGATGTCAGTGTAAAAACAGGAAAAGTCTGTAAGCTCCCCCCGTAACCACCTCAAATAACTATAAATTATGACTAAACAAATTTTAGAGCTACAGAACCCACAAAGTGACAGAGAGAAACAAATCTCCCACTGAAGGCATCATGGCAGGCCTACAGGAAGGGTCCATTGCAGCTTACTGGGAGCCAAGCCCAGCCCTGCTTGAGACTGTGGTTTTAGCCCCAGGGTGGCCCTGACCACCAGTGGCTGCAGCAGACTTTGGGAGAGTGGATCACCAGCAGCTGTGGTGGTTTCCAGAATTATCAACCCATAAATGCCAAAGATAAAATAAAAGATCAGTGTGGAAATCTGTTAAAACTGGGGGTGGGGGTGGGGAATGGAGTCCAGTCTGACCCCTGCCACTGGGGTGAGAAGTGGCAGAGGTACTGCAGCCATGCAGCCACCTCCACATGGCTACTTCAGAGCTCGTGGCCTGCAGATTGAAGGGTGGTGAAGTGACCATTCAGAGGGTAATTGTTTTGTTTTAAACTGCTTGGATCTGTATTGCTGTCTTGGGTGGAGGTCCTGGGGTGTGTGACCAGTGAGCCAGAGCTTGTGGGGATTGTAGAGAGGGTGCCCAACTAATAGCTGGCAGCTGCGAAAAGCCCAGTAATTTGGGACAAAGTTCTCCTCTCTGGAAGCAGAGTTCTACTATGGAAAAGAGCTCAAAAGTCAAGTAATTGAATGGCAACATGAGCAAGCAAAGGAAGCAAAGCAAGCACAATAATCAAAACTTATATTCCTTTTTTGGGGACAAAAAGTCTCAAAGCATGGAACAGAAGGAAGACAGCAAAGTCAGAACTCCTACACCAAAAGCTTCCAAGAAAAATATGAATTGGTTACAGGCCATGGAGGAGCTCAAGAAGGATTTTGAAAATCAAGTAAGAAAAGTGGAGGAATAAATTGGGAAGAGAAATGAGAATGATACAAGAAAATCATGAAAAGAGAGTCAACAACCTGACTGAAGAAAATAACACCTTAAAAAATAGATTAACTCAAATGGTAAAAGAGGCTCAAAAAGCCAGTGAGGAGAAAAATGCCTTTAAAAGCCAAATATGCCAGATGGAAAAAGAATCTCAAAAGCTCACTGAAGGGACTCATTCCTTCAGAATTAGATTGGAGTAAATGGAAGCTAATGACAATATGAGAAATCAAGATACCATTAAACATTATAGCCAGGTTCTGGAGTTCCCAGATCAAGGAGAAAATATTACAAGCAGAAAGAAGAAACAATTTGAATACTGTGGAAATACAATCAGGATAACATAGGATCTGGCAGCTTCTACAATGAGGGATCAAAGGGCTTAGAATATTATATTCTGGAGGTCAAAGGAGCTGGGATTAAAACCAAGAATCACCTACCCAGCAAAATTGAGCATAATGTTTCAGGGGAAAATATGGTCATTCAATGAAATAGAGGATTTTCAAGCATTCAGAGACAAGAAGCAAGGGAAGCATGAGAAGGAAACAGGGAAAAGAAATCATAATGAATTTATCAAGGTTGAACTATTTACATTCCTACATGGAAAAATGATAATTGTAACTTATGAAACTTTTCTCAGTATGAGGATAGTTGAAGGGAACATAAATGTGTGTGTGTGTGTGTGTGTAGGTATATGTGTGTATGAATACATATGTGAGGGTGTGTATATATGTGTGCAGGTATCCATAGACAGAGGTCACAGGATCAATTGAATAGGAAGGGATGATATTTTTAAAATAAAATTAAGATATGAGAGAGGAATATAATGAGAAGAGATAGGGAGAGATAGAATAGGGTAAATTATCTTATATAAAAGAGGTAAGGGAAAACTGTTGCAATGGAGGGGAAGAACAGGAAGGCAAAAGGAAATGGGCCAACCTTACTCTCATTGAATTTGGCTTAGGGAGGATGACATACACACTAAGTAGGGTATCTTGCCCTACAGGAGAGTAGGGGGGAAGGGAATAAGAGAGGGGATGATAGAAGGGAGGGCAGATTGGGGGGGAGTGTAGTTAGAAGCACACACTTTTGAAAAGGGAGAGGGTCAAAGTAGAAAATAGAACAAGTGGGGGGTGGGATAGGATGGAGGGAAATATAGTCAATCTTTTACAATATATCCACTATGGAAATGTTTTGCGTATCTACACATGTACAACCTAGATTGATTTGCTTATCTTCCCAGTAAGCATGGGTTATGAGGGAAGAAGGAAAAAAAATCTGGAATTCAAAGTTTTAAAGTTGAATTTTAAAAAATTATTATTGTTATTATTTTACTTGCAACTGGGAAATAAGATATACAGGCACTGGGGTATGGAGATCCATCTTGCCATCCTGGAAAGTCAGAGGAGGGATGGGGGAAGATATAGGAGAGAGTGAATTGGGGGAAGGGGTATTCAGTGAGATTGCTTTTTGGGGTGGTGGGTAGGGAAAAGATGGGGAGAAAATTTGTAACTCAAAATCTTATGGAAATGAATGATGTAAACTAAAAATAAACATACAATTAAAAAAAGATAGGAACTCTTTTGTGTTAGCTTTATGGGAAATTTAATATGATTTTTCATGAAGAATTAGAACATGTACAGGAATTTTTCCAAACTACTTAAGGCTCACTTAAGAAAATTCCTAAGTTAATAATTTTTTTAAAGTATTATGATCAGATTCATTTACTATACCTTTTCTGGCCAAAATACTTTGTAATATCTAAAGAATTCTGTAATTAACTAGGAATTTAGTTTGTTAGTAATGCTTTGGGGATTTATGTTACTTAAGGACATTTTACACCAACTTAGTTTTAATGAATTTTAATTTTATAAGTTTGTTTTTGCTCTAAAGTATATACAAAGCTATCATGTTATAAGTATTTAACTAAATTTTTTTACTTTTTCTCTCTCATAAAAGTTTAATGATCATTTGTAAATCTTAAAACTAGAAATATAGCTTACTACATTGATTCTAATAATTATAAAGTTATTATTATTCACTTTACTTCTGCTTAAAATTCAAAACTTTCAGCTATGATATTATTGTTAAATGATTTTTTATTTTCCCTTTAATAGTGTGTCAGATAGCTAATATTCAGTGTACGTATGCTAACGTATTGATACTGCTAAGTTTGAACACACAGAGTATAGAGATACTTTTAATCTTTTTTCTAAGATTACAAACTCTCATAAGATAAAGGTCACAATCTATTTAACCTATATTACAGCTCATTCTTCACTTCCTGGACCTCTTTCTGAAAATATTGCGACTATTGATAAAAAAGTTCAAGTTTTTCCAATTCTCTCCCCAAATATTAATAGAGCTACAGTATCTTACTCTTATTTTCAGCAAAATACACATGCTTGACATAAACAATTCCATATTACTAGGTAACAAGCTAGATAGACCATTAAAAACTGCCCTCAATGTGTTATCTATATTACTCCTACAGCTTCCCTTCACGCAGGGGAAGTAATGAAAAATGTGATTAACCATATGTCACAGTGTTTTGCTTCAATGGGCATTCAAAAACAATTGAAAACAGATAATGACTCTGCCTACACTAGCAAATTATTTGATTTTTCTGTGATTATTTTCAAATAAAATTAATTATAGGCATCCCTTAAAATCCCATTGGTCAAGTTATACTTGAGAGATGGAATAAGATAGTAAAACCTATTTACAAAAATAAAAAAAAGGGGAACTTGGGATGATACACCACAAAGGCACCTAGCTAATGCTTTATACACCCTAAAAATTTTTTATACATCGCTAAAAATGAGTACACACCAGTAGAAAAACAATGTGGAGAAGTGCATATTTCCCAAATAAAGGTTATCCAAACATAGAAATGGGAAGGGCCTGACCCTTTACTAATAGAAGGGTGAGGTTATATTTGTATTTTTCCAGAAGCCATGGAACAACGAATGTGAGTGCCAGAACAGAAATGTCAGGGTGTGTACTCCAACTCAGCCAGGAAATGAAGTAGTTCTGGAAGCAGAAGAAGAAATCATGGATATGGAACATGGGAATAAAGAAGAAGAGGTCTCCTAATGCAGCCTAATACAAAAAAAGCTGCGCCCACATGGGGGCAGATCAAACATTTATTATATCAAGCCAAAAAACTGAAACCTGTTACCCTAGGATTTGTGTTTCTTGCTATGATCACTCTGATTTCCATACAAACTGGACTGGTTACATCCTGATTTAAGTCCTGAAACACATACCACTATCATGTCAATTGTTTCACATATAAAATAAAGGTTACATGGCTAGTTTTTTTTTTGTGTGTGAGGGTGTTAAGTGTCTGAGGCCAGAACTGAACTCAGATCCTCCCGACTCCGGGCCAGTGCTTTACTCACTGTGCCACCTAGTCGCCCCTGAATACTGCCTTGTTGATATAAATATTACTTGCATTCGTTGTAATCTTACTCAATGTATATCTAGCAGGGATTTGTTGTTGTAATTCTTGAACAACCTTCCTTTGCTTTTTCCAACTAATGTCACTCATGATTAGTATCAAACATCAGGGGTATATGCATTACATAAAATTTCTGATTTCTTAAAATGAGGGGGGAAAGGCTTTTCATGTTACTAGATTTCTCTGCCCTACCTCACTGCCCTACTATTATTTTGTCCACTATTATTGATAATTTTGACCACTTTGTCTGCAATTTCTCTACTAAGAAAAAATCCAAACTGCACAACATGTTAATGAATTATCAAAAAATATTTCTGTAGCTTTTACAACACAACAGAAAATAGATAAGGATCTTTCAGATAAGATCAGTTTATTAGAACAATCAGTATTGTATTTAGATGATAAATTAGAAGCATTAAAAACTCTGTTGTTACTTAGATGTGATTATAAATATACATATATATATATATATATACATATATATGTATATATAGCTCTGACCCTAGTGTTTCTTGGGATAAAATATGTGCTTGATTGCTTGGTGTTTGGCATGATTCAAATACTACATTGGATATAAACACATTACGAACTATAACAGAAAACATCCAAAATAGTCCTTGCTCTGGAATTGATCCAGGAAAAATAGCCAACACAATCATAGAAGCTGTTAAAGGTGGATCACCACTCAATTTTGTTTCTCTGATTTTGCACTTTTTACCTATTGGTATTATACTCTTAGGCTAATGTATCAGCCTATCTTTTATTCTCTGGTCATCTTCATTTATCACAAAAACCATTTTGACACAAATTTTTGAATTAAAGTTAATGTATAAAAGAGGGGGAGATGTGGAAGGCCATGTTTGAAATATCTTGGAGCATTAAGGTCTGAGGAAACTCAGATACCTAGCTCAGATGTTGGAAGGAGCAAGGTCCCTCTGATAGATAGCCTGAAACTTTTCCCTCAGATAATTATGTAAAATCGACAGAGCAAAAAGTTTATCTTGTACTCAAAGATAAACCGGAGGCAAAAAATAAAGCAGTTACAAGCTAGCCTGTTATGAAAAAGTTGTTCCTGGGAAAGTACATTAAAGCACAAGCATATTGAGCAAAAACCAAGATATTCTTTAAACCTGTAAGCAAGTGCTCTATATATGCTCAAGAGAAATAACAATAAACTTGCATTAGCCTCATCATGCTCACCTAGCCTGATTCTTTTGTTCACCATCTATCCTACAATGTTAGTTGTTGGCAGTGATTCCCTCACCACTGAAGTTTAGACATCTGTGGGACACCCTGCAGCACAGATAGAAAGAACCCTACTAAGTCCTTGGCAAAGAGGAAAGGAGTTGACAGCTGGATACATCTGTCTCATTTAAAGAGGATCCCTATCCCTGAGTGGATAGCCCAGCCGACTACCAGTGATTTCATACTCTGTTTGATCCAGAAAAAGAAGCAGATGACAGCAACAGTAGACCACTCCCCCAAGATACCAGATGTAGCTAGGTATCCTGTGTTCCTTGCTCCTTTACTGGGAATTAAGTGTTGCTTATATGTTCCTTCTCACATTGGGATCCATATACTGATAGTCCAGCAGCTCATTGAACTCCTCAGTGCCTCCCTTGGTCATCAAAAGAATTTGTCCTTACCAACATAGGAGCATGTTGAATGCAGCTGACTGAACTGACCCTAGCCTGATTCCAGAGCTTCAAATTGCCCAAGGGTGGTTGAAACCAGTTAAAAGGATGGCTACTGAAACTAAGTGAAGAAAGAAAGGACCTTCTCCACCATGTCCTGACTATTTTGTAAAACAAAACAAACTTCACTTGTCCCCCCTGTTACAGCTCCTCTGGAGCTTCCCTCAGCCTTCTCTTTAGACTTTCCCATGAGAATGTATTTTACCCTGTCCCCTCTCTTTCCCTCTTGGGCACTCCGGTACTCTGGTCCTATGTAGTGGCCACCATCCCCTTGTCTCCATTAAAAATAATAATTTTTGCTACTTAGTAGTATTCTTTATTTCAGGTTGACATCCTCATTTTAGGAAGGTGAGGGAAATGGATTGACTTGCCAAGTGTCACATAGCTAGTAAGTTTCTGAAGCTGTATTTGAACTAGGGTCTTTTTAACTCCAGGCCCAGAATTCTATTGATTACTTGAGGCAGGCTGTTCACCTGAACAGAGGGAATGGAGGCGCAGTTCAAATGCAAAACTTGGAAGTGTTTATTGAGCTAGTACAGCACATGCTTGGGAAAGCAGTAGATCTAGTCTGGGCTGCTTTGAAGATTGTACTTTAGGGAGTGGTTTGGGAGGCAGGACATAGGGAGGTTCTGGGGGCATTTTGGTGGTGTTCTGGGGAGAAGAGTTCCAAGAACTAGGTGAAGAATGGGAGCAGTGGAGGGTACCTGGAACTAGGATCTTTGTTCAAGCCCTGTCCTTTTGGGGCTGGTATGAACCACTTTCAGCTGGCCCTTTGGTTGCTGAGACAGCAGATGTATTTCACCTTCACCCAGTGAACACTACAAAGGCCCAGTGTTATGTCAAATGAGCAGTACTCATTCTGCCTCCTGATTGGCTGATTCCTATTCCCAGATTATTTCATCCTCTCCTGGATAATAAGGGAAGTCAAGCAAAACAAGATTCATTATCCACTCTATTTTCACATACTACTATCACCTAGTTACCCCTGATACATAGCAGGACTTAAATAAATGCTACACTGAATGAATTTATAGACATAGAAAGTGCTTGGAAAACCTTAAAGTGCTATGTACATGCTAGCTACTATTCTACCTAAATAAACAGTATCTCTTATGTTCTTACAACTCACATAAACTATCACCAGGGTCAGGTTCTCATCACCTCTTCCTTGGATTATGGCAATAGCCTAATTAATTGGTCTCCCTGACTCAAATTTCTCCTTATCCCAATCTTATCTTTCATTCAGTTGCCAAAGTGATTTTCCTGAAACAATTCCAAACATGTCACCCTCTCCCCCAACCAACTAACTACCTCTTGGATAAAATATAAAAGTCCTCTGTTTTGCATTTAAAGCTTTTCATAAGTAAGTCATTCCTACTTTTCTAGTTTTCATGCACTTCATACTGTATAATCCAACCATACTGGCCTAATTGCTGTTTCTTACATGACGATGGCTATTCCCCATTCTTAAAATCCTCTTTCCCCTCATCTCCACCTCTTACAATCAATCTGTTTCCTTCAAGAATTAGCTCAAGTACCATCTCCTGAGCTCAATAAACACTTCCAGGTTTTGTACTTGAATTGTATGTCCATTCCCTCCTTCAGGTAAACACCCTGCCTCAATAATCAAGTAAATAGAATTCTGAGCCTGGAATTAAAAAGACCCTAGTTCAGGACCCCAGCTTCAGACACGTATTAGCTATGTGACCCTTGGCAAGTTACTTGCTATTTAAGCCTTCTCTGAGGTTACCTTCCAAGTATTCTCTGTGTATCTTATCTGTACCAAATTATTTGTATTGTCTCCTCAATTAGAATGTAAGTTCCCTGAGGTCAGGGATTTTTTTCCCCTCTTTTTTTTTTGTATCATTTAGCACAGGGCCTGGCACATAGGAAGAGCTAAATAAATACTTGATTGACTGTTTTAATTACTCTAAATATTCTCAGGTCAAAGAAATTGCAGTAAGATATGGTCTTTGAGTTCTCAAAGGTGGCATTATCAGTGAAAAAAAGGGAAAATCTTTTGTGTATATGAATGAAATTAGGAACAAATCAGTTCTAATTACCATATTTAGAAGTTTGTTATATTTTTATTAAAACATAGGGGAATTTTTGAATTCAATTTATTTTTCAACTTAAAATGCATGAAAGCCCTAAAACTTCTTCAAAAAGTCAGAAATCAATAAGATTTCTGACTCCCTAAGGTTGCATTCTTTGCCAAACCTAACTTAGCTTTCAGCATAACTAGATATTAAATCATTAGATTTAATGATATTTTTAGAGAGAGTATCATGTTCCCAAATAAATACATATCTGTCATTTGAGGTTAAATTCTTTTTTTTTTGTTTGTTTTTTTGGAGGTGGGAAGGCAAGGCAATTTTGTTAAGTGACTTGCTCAAGGTCACACAGTTAGTGTCAAGTATCTGTGGTGAGATTTGAACTCAGGTCCTCCTGACTCCAGGGCTGGTGCTCTATTAACTGTACCACCTAGCTGCCCAAGGTTAAATTCTTAAAGAGTAAAATGTTATCTCCTGTGCCTTACAAAAGCTTCTATACATGACCTTTCTCATTCATTTATTTTCATATCTAGAATTTCCAATTTAACAATCCATAGTTGCTCTAGAGAAACTTCACTTAGTTTTACTCCCAATAGAGAATGTCTTGGAATCAGGAACACCTGTGTCCAAGTCCTACCTCTGACATGAAGGGACTTTATGACTTGGGGCAAGTGAGTTTCCTTCCCAGTGCTGTAGGAAACAACCATAGGCCCATAATGAATGGCCTTTTGTTGGGCTCTAGTTTACCAATTATGCAGTAAATATGGGGTGGGAGCTACTATACTGCAAAACTGCCATTTATGAGTCTGCTATGGGTGGCCTTGGGGTGGAGTGTTATTGTGGACAAGGTGACTAGTAGAAGTGGGTAGGCTTGAGTTAAACAATACTCCCCCCAGCACAACTGGAACTGTTGTGAGTAAAAGAGTCATGGAGCAGACCTTGGGCAGTTTGATTGAATTTTGTCCATATATGTATTGATCTAGGAATTAGCTTTGGACCTTTTAGTCAGGGAAGATATAAAATCAGCTCTGGGGTTCTGACAGCAAGCCCTTAAGACCTTTTTGTTCATTGCAACCTCCTTACCAGTGGCTTTTATCATTTTTTTTTAACTAGTTTTTTACCACCTTGGGAAATGCTTTTTATTTTGGAATGTTTGAACATCAAATTCTTCTATTCAAAGGATTGCTTATCTGAACCCTCAGACTCTCAGTGATCCATTTACCCAAATGTGTAACTATGACAGGGACATTAAAAAAGCCTTGAAGCAATGAATCATACAGATACTGTAGTTTCCTTGGTGGGAATCAGTCAGCCAAGAATTCACTAAGCATCTGCTGTGTGTCAGGCACCGCTGTAAGCACTGGAGATATAAAAAATATTCTCAATGAATTTATATTCTAATGGGGGAAAAATTTACCATATACATAAGTTCTATACAAAATATATAAAGTCAACTTAGAAGGAAGACAATAGCAGCTGGAAGGAATAGGAAAGGCATTTTGCAGAAGGTATTTTGCAGAAGAATCTTGAAAGAAACCAGGGATTTTAAGAGGCAGAACTAAGAAAAGACAGATTCCTAGACTTGGGGGATAGTGTAAAGGGATGGAGAAGGCTGATGGAGCATTTTAAGTGAGTAATAGCAATTAAGTAAGCATAGCTATAGAGTGGTATCAGGAGGGGATAACAGGTAAGAAGACTCTAAAGATTGGGAATGGCCAGATTGTGGAGATTTTAAAATGCCAAACAGCAGAGTTTATATTTGATCCTGGAGGTGGCATAGCTAGGTGATGCAGGAGTGCTGGACCTGGAGTCAAGAAGACCTGAATTCAAATCCTGCTTTGAGAGCCAGGCTTTGCCTCACTAACACCGTCTATAAAAGAGGTATAATAATATCACTTACATCCAAGGGTTGTTGTGAGGATAAAATGAGATATTTGTAAAGCACCTTCCAAAAATTAAAGTGCTGTGTAAATACTAGTGATGATGAGTTACTGGAGGGGATGGATGACATGGTCACACTGGTGCTTTGGGTAAATCACATCCCTCACTTTTCTGGGTTTCAAACGCCATAAGGCGTAGGATATGGATGATCTCTGCATGACTTTAACTGATGAGAATTATGGTCTTGCAGAGGTGTGCTGGCAAATATTTAACAAATTTTACTCAAAAAAAGTACAGGGCATATCTTAAGTTCAATCCGCCTCCCTAATACATGCATAACACTAACTCTAACATCACTTTCTTATGTCCAGACAATAAAGCAATAAAATCTAGGTCTGACTGGTTACCTATACCTGATTTCCCAGGTGTGAAAGCTCATATTAAAAATTTAACGACCTGCTCAACCTGGTTTGAGCTAGCTCCAGCATGCCCCTCTCCCTCGACATTCCCCAGTCTCTCCGAACCCCCAGCAAGCCTAGACCTGCCCTCCCTCAGCCAGTAAGCCCAGCCATTTCCCAGGGAGCCAGACTGCGCATGTGCCAGCATGTGCGCCGGTGCTGAGGGTTTCAAAGTGTAAGCCGCGCAGCCTCCGGAGGGCTCCCCTTGCCCCCATCACGACGTGCTCTCGCGAGATCACCAGAGTCCGCCTTGTTTTCCTCCCGCGCCCGCGTTCAGGCACACAACGGTGGCTTCTGCAGAACCGTCGGTTCGAAGGCTTTGCAATGTTTCTTCTCTTGTTGTTACTTTCTGGGCTGCTCAAGGACCTCAGTAAGTTTAGCTCCCGCCCAGGGGTGGGGCAATATTTTTTTTCTTTGCGGGGGGGGGGGGGAGGCCGTGCATATTTATGTGTGTGTCTATGGGGTGGAAAGGGCTGGAAAGAAGGGAAAAGAAGGGAAGTATTGGTTCAGTGAAACACGTGGGCATCCTTGGTTCATCTCCCCCCCCCCCCCCCCCCCCCCCCCCCCCCATTCTTTGTTCGAGATATTCTGATAACAGGAAAGTTATCTCGCTAGCAACATTTACCACTGAGAAGCTGCTCCCATGGTTACACCTATTTCCTAATCATATCCTGATTTGGAGCCTAAATCTTAATCCCCTTTTCCCTGTAACCTCCCCCTCCTGCCCTTGGATCTGCCTTCTGGTCTCAGTAACCTGATACATGGCAAGCACATTGGTATCCTTGCAGTTTCAGTTCTAGTTATAGTTATTTTCAGGTGGAAAGCCTTCAGATACTTTAAAGGGGGCACTGATGAGGAAGGGATTGGGGGAATTCCAGTTGTGGCCAGGCTGTCAGGCTCTTGGGATACAGAGGTTAAACGCTGAATCACTTCCTGTTCTCAAGGAATCCTTGAGGGAGGGAAGAACGTGTACATATACAAATATTACAGGATAAATAGAAAATAAATACAAGGTAGTTAAAGTTTGTTTTTCTGTTGTGTCCGACTCTTCATGATCCCATGGACCATACTGCTCATGAGGTTTTCTTGGCAAAGATACAAAAAAAGTGGTTTGCCATTTCCTTCTCCAGTAGATTAAGACAAACAGAGGTTAAGTGACTTTCCCAGGGTCACACAGCTAGAAAGTGTCTGAGGACAGATTTTAATTTAGGTCCTCCTGACTCCAAGTCTACAATTCTATTCAGTGAGCCACCTATATACCTCCTAGTTAAAGAATTAAGGTATTAGCAATTGAGTTAATCAAGATTTTGGGGGGTTATAACCGATGATGAATCATCCTTCCGACCTCTTCAAAGAGGAGATAGACCTGTAGGAGTAGAGTAGAACATACATTTTCAGACATGACTATTCTCTTGGTTTGTTTAATTAAACTTATAACAAAGGGGGACTTTTATTTTTAGGGGAAATGTTGTGGGGAATGGAATAGAAGGGAGGGCAGTAACAGTGATGCAAAACAAAAGCAAGCATCAATGAAACAAAGATAAGGGAGAAAAGAAAGTTCAGAAGAGGACATTAAAAAGCAGGGCAATGTGGGAATTGTCCTGACATTTAATATATACTTTTAAAACCCCAAGTAAGCTGTATGTAAGAGAGGCATGGTGTTCCATTCAATCTGCTTTTTTTGTTCTTTGTATAAGTGTTAGGGGTATGGTAAATTTTGTTGTTTTAACCATATAGGTTACATGTGTCCACATGAGTCTGTCCCTTCCAGTCCAGATATGGCTGGGAGTCAAGAATAGATACATCTAGTCTTCTCCCCAAATTCTTCTCCAAGGGAGACTTTGATTCCTGCCAGGAAGGGAAGCAGGAGATTGGGGCCAGAAGCTGTCTGCTTTGCTCTTTTTAAAGAGAGGGGCTATTAGGACAGTATTTGCTTATTTTCTCTCTTAAAAATTGTTAGTCTAGGAGAAATAAGTTTTAGGTGCAAGCTACATTTCTGATCACTATCCCTTAGTGCCCCAAGCCATAGATCCAGGGCTTCACTCCCTTCCTACCAGGTGCTGGTTACATAATGAATACTAGCAACTAGCAGATAAATGCATATATCCAAATAGATAGCAAACAGAAACCAGAGAAAATATACACGAGACTATATACCAGACAATCCACAGAATGATTGAACTCTCCCTTTGGGAGCCAGATAACTCAACCAAGAAAAAAAGTCCCAGATCTCAAACAAGGAGTTCTTAAAAATCTCTAGTGTAGTGAGCTGGGAATAGACCCATGGTTGAAGGGATGGCTTTCTACATGTGGGCTTCTTTCCAGTCTTTCTCTTCAGTTTGAAGGGAGGTTGGACCTGTACATTATCCTTATTGAAGCTGGAAGCAGGAAGACCAGGATCTTTCTTCACTAGCTCTCAACATCTTAACTGCTAAAGCAGGTATGGATCATGGAGTAATCAGTCTTCACCAATGAATCTTTCAAATGGGCTTTAAGGTTTGGAATATTTGGAAATGTTTTTCAGATTCATACAAATAATAAAATAAAAATTGAAAAAGGTAGTGCTTCAGTTAGATCTTGATAGAATAGAGAGATTCTGTGAGGCAGACTTGGTGGGTAGATGGGAAGTACATTCTAGGTATAGGGACTAACTGGTACAAAAGTGGAGTAATTTATAATGAGATTAGAAAGATAGACTGGGAAAAGAGTGAAGGGCTTTAAAAGACAAACAGGAGAAATTGTATTTTTGCTATGGACAACTTTGGCAGTCTGATAAAACGTATGGTCTCAGAATAACTTTTTTTTAATGACAGAATAAAATACAAAGGAAACAAATTATATCTATATATCTATATCTATATACCTATCTATCTATATATATATATATATATATTTTCATGAACCTCTTTTAAGAATTCACAACCCCTTTTCTAGGGGCAAAAAAGGAGCCACAGGAATTTATTGAGTAGAGTAGTGATATGGTTATATCAACACTTAAGGAAACTCACTGCTCCGGACTAAGTATATTCCCAGTTCTTTTTATTGCCTAGTCATGCTTTAAAGTTTTCATTATTAATATAATTTTTCTGTTGTCTCCACCATTTTAAGTCTATTAAAGGCAAGTACCCTTTCCTTAAAAAAAAAAAGATTCTTCCTAGATTCTAATAGCAGAATACTACAGCTTCACTTAATGTATACTTGAAGAGTCAAAATAGTCTGCCATCAAGGAGTTTATAGTCTTCAAAAAAGAAATTGCAAGATGAAGGAAATTCAACCAATACTTGATGAAACAGGATCCTGTGGATTCCAGAGAACATGGAGATGCAACAGAACGTTTGAGAGAAATCAGAATAGAAGGAGAAAAGAAGTTTAACAGGGAACAAATACTATAATTTGTGGTTTTCACATTAGGAATAATTCATAGAATAGAAAATTTTGAATCCATGGTGGCAATTCTATCCAAAGAAGCAAAAAAAAAAAAAACCCAACAAAACTGTTCTGATATCTTAGAACCAGAAGGCAAAACAGAAATTCATAGAATCTACTGATCACCCCCTGAAAGAAATTCCAAAATTAATACTCCCAGGAATATTATAACCAAATTCCAGAGCTCCCAGATCAAAGAGAAAATACTTCAAGCAGTAAGAAAGAAAACAATCAAATACTATGGAGCCACAGGAGCACAAGATTTAGCAACTATCACATTAAAGGAGTGGAGAGGCTTGAGATACTGTATTTTGGAAGACAAAAGAGTTGGGATAACAGCCAAGAATAACCTACCCAGCAAAAGTGAGTATAATTCTTCCACTGGGAAAAATGGATATTTAATGAAATAAAGGACTTTTAGGCATCCCTGATGAAAAGACCAGAGCTGAATAGAAAACTGACTTTTTTTTTAAAGCAGTTGGGGTTAAGTAACTTGCTCAAGGTTACATGGCCAGTTATTTTGTGTGGGTGCCAAGTATCTGAGGCCGGAACTGATCCTGGGTCTCCTGATGCCGGGGCCGGTGCTCTTACTCACTGTGCCACCTGGCCGCCCCAGAAAACTGACTTTCAAATACAGGACTCAAGAGAAATATTAAAAGGGAAATGTAAAAGAGAAGTCGTAAGGAACTCAGGCTAAATTATTTAGCTTTCTGTATGGAAAGATGATACATCTATCTTCTAAGAACTTCTTATTTTAGGGGAATTAGAAGGATTCTACATAGAAGGCATAAGAGTGAGTCAGTTATGTTGATATGGCATAAAACAATGGATAGGTAAGAAAGAAGGGTGCACTTGGAGAAGGAAGAGGGGGAAGAATGGGGAAAATTATCTCACATAAAAGGCACACAAGAAAGAGTTTTTATAGCGGAGGGGAAAATGGTGTGGGAGAGGCAGATAATGCTTGAAGAACACACATCAAAATTGATTCAAAAAGGGGTATATGTGTATGTATATATATACATGCATATATAAACATATCTACCTGGATATATGTGTATATGTACACACACAGAATTGGTAATAGAAATCTGTCTTACCCAACATGAAACTAGCAGGAAAGGCAGACGGGAAAAGGATAGATAATAAAAGGGAGGGAAGATTAAAGGTAGTGGTCAGAAACAAAATAGACTTTACAAGAGGGACAGGATAAAAAGGACAAACAGAAGAAAATAGGATGGAGGGAAATGCAGTTAGTAATCATAATTGCGAATGTGACTAGGATGAACTCACCCATAAACTGGAAGCAGATAGCAGAATGGGTTTACAAACCAAAATCCAATAATATGTCATTTACAAGAAACACACTTGAAACAGAAACACCCACAGAGTAAAAATAAGGGGCTGAAGCAGACAGCTAAAGTAAAAAAGGCAGGAGTAGCAATCATTATCTTAGACAAAACAAAAGTGTGTTTAGTTTTCAGTCATATCTGACTCTGTGTCCACTTTTGGGGGTCTTCTTGGCAAAGATACTAGAGTGGCTTGCCATTTCTTTCTGCAGCTCATTTTACAGATGAGGAAGCTGAGGCAAACAGTTAAGTGACTTACCCAGGGTCACACAGCTAGTAAGTGTCTGAGACTGATTTGAACTCAAGTCTTTCTGACTCCATGCCCATTGTGCCACTTAGTTGCTCCAAAGCACAAAGTAGGCCTAATTAAAAGGGAAACTGTTTCTTGCTAAAACAAAAAAAAACACCATAGACAATGAACTGTCAGTATAAAACATATACACCAAAAGGTGCAGCATCCAATTTATTTTTTTTGTCTTTTTGGAGGGTTGAAAGCAGGGCAGTTGCAGTTAAGTGACTTGCCCAAGGTCACGTGGCTAGTAAGTGCTAAGTGTCTGAGGCTGGATTTGAACTCAGGTCCTCCTGACTCCAGGGCCAGTACTCTCTATTCACTGAGCCACCTAGCTGCCCCCCAATTTATTATTATTTTTAAAGTTAAATGATTTGCTGGAAGAAATAGATAGTAAAATTATACTAGTGGAGATCTCAGCTTTTCCCTTGTTGCTAGAAAAATCTAATCATAAATAAGAAAGAAGAGACCTCTGTAGAAAACTGAATGGGAATAGAAAGTATACATTTTTCTCTTTTTTTTGCTTTTCGGAGGGCAGTTGGGGTTAAGTGACTTGCCCAAGGTAACACAGCTAGTTTTTGTGTTGTGTCTGAAGCTGGATTTGAACTCAGGTCCTCCTGACTCCAGGGCCGGTGCTCTATTCACTGTGCCACCTAGCCGCCCTGAAACTTACAGTTTAAATGAAATAGTTGAATAATTATACATAAAATGCTAGATTTTAATGGCAAAAGAAATGAAGAATTTAAATAATCAAGTCTTAGAAAAAGAAATTGAACAATTTACGAATCAGTTTTCTGTCCATGCAAAAACTCTTGACCAGAGGGATTTACAAATGAATTCTATCAAGTAGCCAAAGAAAAACTTCCAATCTTTATGTAAAAAATAGGAAAAGAGAGGTTGTTAAAATTCTGTCTTGCAAATATGGTCTTGTTAAATCTGGAAGAATTAAAACAGATAAAATATCTAATCAACATTGATGCAAAAGTTTTGAATTAAATATTACCTAAGAGATTATAGGTATACATCACAAAGATTTGACACTATGAACAGGTTGGGGCTATATCAGGAATGTTCTTTGGTTCACTGTTAGGAAACCATCAATATTATAGAGCACATTAATCGTAAGAACAATAAAAATAATGTTATGTCAATAGAGGGAGAAAAAGTTTTTGACAAGATAAAACACAATATTGTTAAAGTTCTAGAAAGCACAGGAATTGTAAGCGGCTGCTACCTTTCCTAACCTAAGGGCCAGCCTTAGGTTGTATTCCCAGAAGGGATTGAAGAGACCAGAGGTGAGGGAGAGAAACAACTTGAGGTTTATTCTAAGATGGCGGGGCCACAGGTGGCATCCAGGGGAAGAAAACTGGCTTCTTATATACACGATTCGGAGAGCACGATTCAGGCATGAATTCCTCATGCATGGGGAATGTGAACCAATGGAGGGGGGCCGAACCAGCTATGTCAGCTGCTACTCATCAAGCAAGCGGTCCTGTGAGAGACATCCTTGTGAGCCGGTAACGGGACTGTGCCCCTCAGCACCGCCTCATCTCCCACTGGCACTGAGCGGCCTCTGAACCAAGAGGCCCAGTGGCAGTTCCTGATTTCCCATGAGACAAGAGGCTCTTGGAACTTACATTGTCCTGTACAGTTAAAATTCTAGAAAACATAGGAATAAATATTTTTACCACAAGTCAACTTTAAATGTCATAAGGATACTTTCCAATAAGATCAGGGTTAAGCCAAGAATGTCCATTATCACTATTACTGTTTAACATAGTATTAGACATATTCTTTGTAACAATGATGAGAAATAGAAATTCAAGAAAAAACATAGGTAAAGAGATAAAAACTGGACATGTTTTGCCGGTGATATGATGATTTACTCAACGAACACTAGAGAGTCCACTAAGCATTATTTGAAGCAGTAACCAGTAAAGTTGCAAAATACAAATTAAATACACATTAACTATTGGCATTTCTGTGTATTACCAACAGAGCACAAGAAGGGACAGAGAAATTCAATTTAAAATTACTGTACAAGGTATAAAGTAATTGAGAGTCTGTCTGCCAGGACATATGTGGGAACCATATAAATACAATTACAAAACTTTATGGCCATAGACTCAAGTAGTTAAATATGAATTGCTTATATATTTGCAGAGCCAACATAATAAAATAGTAATACCATCTAAGTTTTCTTTATTCTGTTATGTACCAATCAGGGTAGGCAGCTAGGTCACACAGTGGATAGAACACCAGGTCTGGAGTCAGAAAGACTCATCTTCCTGAGTTCTCATCTGGACTCAGATACTGGCTGTGTGACCTTGGGCATGTCACTTAATCCTGTTTGTCTCAGTTTCTTCATCTGTAAAATGAACTAAAGAAGGGAATGGCAAACCATTCCAGTCTGTCAAGAAGACCCTAAATGGGGTCATGAAGAGTTGGAACTGACTGAGAGAACTGAACAGCAAAAACCAATCAAACTACCAAAGGAATACTTTATAAGACCTAGGAAAAATAATGAAATTCATCTGGAGGAATAGAAATTGAAGAATCTTAAGAAAAAATAATTTTAGAAAGATATAAGGGGGCCTAACAGCACCATTCTTAGACTGTATTACAAAGTCGTAATTATCAAAACAGTTTGGTGCAGTTTAAAAAAATAGAGCAGTGGGCAGAGTCAAGATGGTGGAATAGAAACAGGACTTCCAGGTGGCTCTGGCTCTCACCACCTCCAATCCATGGTAAAGGGGACTCTGAACAAACTTTGGAGCTATAGAACCCACAAAATGACACAGAGAAACTAACCTCCTGCTGAGGACAGCCTAGCAGGCTGGCAGGAATCGGCCAGCTCAGTGCTATGGGAGCCAAGCCTAGGCCTGTGTGAGCTGGAGGTTATAGCCCCAGGGTGGGCCTGACCAGCTGCTGGTCAGAGAGGCTTCAGAGCACCAGAAGCTGTGGCCATCTCCAGAATTACCAACATATGAATGTGAAGGACAAAGGGACAGGTCAGTGCAGTGTGGACTTTGGGACTCATGAGTTGGGAGTGCATTGGCTTTTGCCCCTGGGGTGAGAAGCTGCTGCCACAGCTGTGCAACTGCCCCCATGTGGCAGCTTCAGCTCCTGGCCTACAGAGTGTAGGGGGACCAAGCAGCCAGTCTGAGGGGTAATTGCTCTTGCTTTAACCTGCTTGGATCTGGATTGCAGTCTAGGGTGGAGGTCCTGGGGTGTGTGTCCAGCTTGCCAAAGTATGTGGAAGCCTCAGAGAGGGCACCCATCTAATAACCTCCAGCAGCTGAGAAAACCCCAGCATTTTGTACGAAGCTCCCTTGTCTGGTAGCAGAGTCCTACTGTGGCAAAAAGCCCAAAAGTCAAGTAATTGAGTGGCAGCATGACCAGGCAAAGGAAACAAAGCAAACAGAAAAATCCAACATTAGACTCCTATTTTGGGGACAAAAAGGATCAAAGCATAGAACAGGAGGAAGACAGTGAAGTCAGAACTCCTGCACCAAAAGCTTCTAAGGAAAATACAAGCTGGATAAAGGCCATAGAAGACCTTCAGAAGCAGATAAGAGAAGTGGAGGAAAAACTGGGAAGAGAAATGAGAACAATGCAAGAAAATTATGAAATGAGAGTCAACAGCCTGACTGAGGAAAACAATACCTTAAAAAACCTTACTAACTCAAATGGCAAAAGAGTCTCAAAAAGGCAATGAGGAGAAGAATCCCTTAAAAAGCCGAATTTGCCAGATGCAAAAAGAATCTCAAAAGCTCATTGAGGAGAATCATTGCTTCAGAATTAGACTGGAGCAAATGCAAGTTAATGACTTTATGAGAAATCAAGATGCTGTTAAACAGATGCAAACAAATGAAAGAATAGAAGGCAATGTGAAATATCTCATGGGAAAAACCACTGACCTGGAAAATAGATCCAGGAGAGATAATTTTAAAATTACTGGACTACCTGAAAGCCATGATTAAAGAAAGAACCTAGAAATCATCCTCCAAGAAATTCTCAAGGAAAACTGCCCTGATGTTGTAGAACCAGAGGGCAAAATAGAGGTTGAACGAATCCACTGATCACTTTATGAAAAAGATCTCCAAAAAGAAAACTCTTAGGAATTTTATAGCCAGGTTCTGGAATTCCCAGATCAAGGAGAGAATATTACAAGCAGCCAGGAAGAAACAATTTGAATATTGTGGAAACACAATCAGGATAACCCAGGATCTGGCAGCTTCTACACTGCTGGATCGAAGGGCTTGGAACATGATATTCCAGAGGGCAAAGGAGCTGGGATTAAAACCAAGGATCACCTACCCAGCAAAACTGAGTATCATGTTTCAGAGGAAAATATGGTTATTCAGTGTAATAGAGGACTTTCAAGCATTCTTGCTGAAAAAACCAGAGTTGAATAGAAAATTTGACATTCAGATACAAGAAGCATGAGAAGGTAAACAGAGAAAAGAAATCATAAGGAACTTATCAAAGTTGAATTATTAACATTCTTACATGGAAAAACAATAATTGTAACTGATGAAACTTTTCTCAGTATGAAAATAGTTGAAGGGAATACATATGTGTGTGTGTGTGTGTATCTATATCAGAGGGTATACGGGCATACAAATACATATGTGAATGTGTTTATATATGTTTCCAGGTATACATTGATAAAGGGCAAAGGACCAATTTAATAGGAAGGGCTGATACTTAAAAGGTGAAATTAAGAGTTGAGAGAGGAATATAATGAGAGGAGATGGGGAGGGACAGAATGGGGTAAACTGTCTGTCATAGAAGAGGCAAAGGAAAATGGTTACAATGGAGGGAAAGAATAGGAAGGCAAAAGGGAATGGGTCCACCTTATTCTCTTTGAATTTGGTTCAGGAAGAAATGAAATACACACTAAATAGGCTATCTCACTCTACAGGAGAGTAGGGAGGAAGGGGATGAGAGGGGGGATGATGGAAGGGAGGGCAGGCTGGTGGGAGGGAAGTTGGAAGCACACACTTTTGAAAAGGGATGAGATCAAAGAGAATAGAACAAGTGGGAGGTGGGATAGGAGGGCGGGAAATATAGTCAGTGTTTTGCAATATATCTGCTATGTTAATGTTTTGCCTTAGCTACACATGTACAACCTGTACTGAATTGCTTATCTTTCCAGTAAGAGTGGGTTGCGAGGGAGGAAGGGAATGAATCTGGAATTCAAAGTTTTAAAACCAAATGTTTAAATATATTTACGTGTGTGTGTATTATTATTATTAATACTATTTTATAATGTAACTGGGTAATAAGATATACAGGCACTGGGGCATAGAGATCCACCATGCCCTATTGGAAAAGTCGAAGGGGGTATGGGAGAAGATATGGGAGAGAACAGATTGAAGGAGGGGATATCCTGTGGGGCTACTATTTTGGCGTGGTGGGTAGGGGAAAAACGGAGAAAATTGGAAACTCAAAATCTGGTGGAAATGAATGATGTGAATCAAAAGTTAATAAAGCATTTGAAAAATGAAAAAAAAATTTAAAAGTGTTTGAGATGTCCAAATTTTGTGCAATTGAAATAATCCTGTGAGAAACAGGATGCCACTCTTAGTCATCCAGGCTTAAAACCTTGGAGTCCTTGTTGTATTCTTCCTTTTTCTCTTAACCCTCATCAGTCATAATTAGCAAATTTTTCCATTGAAGCAAGTAACACAAAATAGCACTGAGGTCAAACAGTACTAGCTATTTCTTAAAATCTACTGTGGTGAAGGAGAGGAGATCTTGACCCTGACCACGTGGGTGTAGAGGCTCTGAGATAGTTGTGGGGAGACAGGTATTAGGCCTTTTGGTTGGGGATACCAGCACAGCATGTGCCTAATGTTGGAAGGATCAATGCAAGGCTCAGACAAGGAGAAGCTCACCTAGAAAGTGGCCATCAGTATTTGGAAACTTTTCCATCTGCTAACTTCCTACTTTACCTAATTATTCTTATTAACTTGTTAAACTGCTTGAAGGAAGAAAATGCTATGAAAATACAAATGTAATAAAAAAATTTAATTGCAAAAAAAAAAATAGAGCAGTGGTCAGTGCAACAGATTTTACACAGAAAGTGCAGAGGTATGGCCACTAGTGGTTGCCTGTTTGCCCAGGGCTACAATGAAACACTTGGAGTTTCTTAGAAGAGGAGTGTGCTGCCCATTCCCTTGGGTGTGCTGAGGCAAAGGGGGGAAGTATCTCAACATAACCTGGGGAAGAGGCTGACTCCAGCTCTGAGAACCACCACATGCTTCAGGATAATCCTGGGCAAACAGATGCCAACCCTGCAGGTGCCTAAGCAAACAGGCAGCCACCAATGGTCAGACTGCCATGTACTTCAATGTAGCCCCGGGGAAACTCAGAAACTCCCCACTAGTCTCAGTACAGTCTAAGCTCAGCACCAGGTAAGCTGCCATAACTTTATGGCCTCCAGCAATGCCAACCACTGCCTCAGTGCAGCACCAGACATGAGGGTCCCCCATGGGTCTCAGGGTCACATCATATTAGTGCCAGGTAAACAACCAGGATCTAAAGCTGTTGGCACAAGAAGCCTGAGACAGTGCCCCTTCTACTCTGGGAGCAGAGATCAAATTTAAGGTAAAGGAAAAAGACCAAAAAAACATGAGCAAAAACCAACAACAAAAGAATCTGACCATAGAAAGTTATGGTGACAGGGAAGATCAAGGCACAAACTCAGTAGAGGACAGCAATGTCAAAACACCTATGGGCAAAACCTCAAAGAAAAATAGGAAGTGGTCTGAAGCCTAGAATTCATGGAAGAGCTCAAAAGGAGCTTAAAAATCATATAAGAGAAATAGAAGAAAAATTGGAGATGGGAGTGATGTAGGAGAACTATGAAAAAAGATTCAACAGTTTGGAAAAAGAAAACAACTCCTTAAAAAGTACAATTGATCAAGTGGAAAAGGAAGTACAAAAGCTAGCTGAGGAAAACACATTATTAAAAGTTAGAATTGGGCAAGTGGGAGCTAATGACTATGAGACATTAAGAATCTAACAAATGCAAAAGAAGAAAAAAATAGAAGAAAATGTAAAATACCTCATCGGAAAAACAACTCACCTGGAAAATAGATCCAGGAGAGACAATGTCAGAATCTTTGGGCTTCCTGAAGGCTGTAATCAAAAGGAGGACTTAAACAGCATCTTTCAAGAAATTATCAAGGAAAACTGCCCTGATATTCTTGAACCAGAGGGCAAAATAGGCATTGAAAGAATCCACCGATCACCTCAGGAAAGAGATCCCAAAATAAAAACTCCAATCAATATTATACCCAAATTATGGAACTATCAGATCAGGACAAAACTCCTGCAGGTGGCCAGAAAGAAATAATTCAAATATCAGGGAGCCACAGTCAGGCTTTCACAGGACTTAGCAACTACAACATTGAAGGACTGGAGGTCATGGAACATGATATTCTAGAAGGCAAAGGAGCTTGGACTACAACCAAGAATCACCTACCTGGTGATATTAAGCATAATATTTAACGGGAAAAAAATGGTTGCTCAATGCAATAGAAGAATTTCACACTTTCTTAAGAAGACCAGAAGTTGAACAAAAAATTTTGTCTTAAATATCAAGATTCAAGAGAAGCCTAAGAAGGGAAAAAGGGAAAAGAAACAAGGGATTTAATGGAGATGAACTGTTTACATTCCTACATGGGAAGATGATACTTTTAATTCTTAAATATTGTACCACTAATAGCCCAGCTAGAAGGAATATACATAGAGGGTTCTGGTATAAGGTGAATTTGAGGGAATGACATTAAAAAAAATTAAGCGATGAGAAAGGAGTACACTGGATGCAGAAGGAAAGGAGAGGTATGTATCAGCAATGCCATATTCACAATGCCTATAGAGATTACAAATATGCTGATATAATTATCCATCACAAAATACGTCATGCTTGCCATATGGGGAAATAAACTAGAAAATTTATTAAGATACCAAAAGACTGAGTCCCAAAACCAGAAAGTGAAAGCCATCAGAGTAGTTATGATATTGGCACAGATAGATAAAGTAGAAAGCACTCACATTTTCAAGCCTTTAAAACAGAACAGGCTACCTCAGGCAAAGGTCCTCCTCTCCCCACGCACAGCAACCACCCAGCGTCCTGGAAGCGCGTTCCCAGCAGCTCCGGCCCCTGGCAGCCCTCAGCAGGAGTCCTTAGCAGAAAGTCCTTAGCAGTCCTAACTCAAAAAGGGCTTCGCGCTGCCGCTGCCTCTGCTGCTGCCGCCGCCGTGGCCACCACCGCCAGCCATCGCAGGAACGCTAGCTTGGCTTTCGCTTTCTCTTGCTCCGCCCCTTCCTGCTACGTCAGCACATCCAATGGGGCATGGAAGATCTTTAAATCGCATAACCCTTACAAGGTAGAATAGAGTAAATTATTTCACATGAAGAGGTGCACAAAACCTGATACAGTGGAGGAAAAGATGAGAGGCTGGGCAATGGGCATGACTTGAACCTTACTCTTATTGAAAATGTCTCAGAGGGAATAATATACACAATCAGTTGAATATAGAAATCTGTCTTCTCT
>NW_027187378.1:39383523-39450612 GCF_028583685.1 Petaurus breviceps papuanus | reverse complement strand
ACACATAGAAAGTAAAGGTAAGGAACTGGTGCTGAATCTATTATGCTGAAGTAAAAAAAAAGGCAGGGATAGCAATCCTGATCTCAGATAAAGCAAAAGAAAAAATAGACCTAATTAAAAAAGATAAGTAAGGAAACTATATCTTACTAAAAGTTACATAGACAATGAAATAATATAAATTCTAAACATATGCACCAATTTGTATAGCATTCAAATTCTTAAAGCAGTTAAATGAGTTACATTTTCTTGACTGAACAAAAGATAAAGAGCATTATAAGATATAAAATAGTTTTGATTATATTAAGTTAAAAAGCTTTTGCACAAACAAAATCAATGCAACCAAGATTAGGAAGAAAGCAGAAAACTGGGAAACAATCTTTATAGTAAGTATCTCTGATAAAGACCTCATTTCTCAAATATATAGAGAAATGAGTCAAATTCATGAGAATACAAGCCATTCCCCAATTGAGAAATGATCAAAGGATAGAAATCACAGCTATCTATAGGTGTATGAAGAATTGATCAAAATTACTTTTGATTAGAAGAATGCAAATTAAAACCACTCCGAGGTACCACTTCATACCTATCAGATTGGCTAATGACTAAAAAGGAAAATGATAAATGTTGGAGATAATGGGACACTAATGCATTGTTGGTGAAGTTGTGAACTGATCTAGTCATTCTGGAGAGCACAGCACCAACTGTGCACATGCTTTGATCAATCAATACCACTGCTAGATCTGTATGCCAAAGAGATCATAAAAAAGGGAAAAGGGCCCACATGTGCAAACATATTTGTAACAGCCCTATCCATGGTGGCAAAATATTGGAAATGGAGGGGATGCTCATCAACTGGGGAATGACTGAGCAGGCTGTGGTATATGAATGTAATGGAATACTGTTGTGCAATAAGAAATGTTGAACAGGAAGATTTCAGAGAAACCTGAAAAGACTTGTATAAACTGATACACAGTGAAATGAGCAGAACCAGGAAAATGTACACATTATTAGCAACATTTTGTGATGATCAGCAATGAATAATGACTTAGCTCTTCTCAGCAACACAATGATCCAAGACAAGTACAGAGGACTCAGGAAGGAAAGTGCTATTCATATCCAGATAAAGAACTGATGAACTCTGAATGCAGATTGAAGCATACTTTTTTCACTTTATTCTTTTTTGTTTTTTTCTTTTTGATCTATTTCACAATTGTGACTAATATGGAAATATTTTTTACTTGATAGAGCATACATAACATATCAAATTGTCTACCATTTTAGGAAGAGGGGGGGAGAGGAAGAAAAATTTGGAACTCAAAGTCTTGTAAAAGTGAATGCTAAAAATTGTCCTGATATGTAATTGTGGAAAAAAAATACTATTAAAAAAAGGTCATGCAGAAGTAAATGAACATAGTATTTGATTGTGCCTAGAAGAATAGCTAATGACCAAGTAAGTGATAGAAAGGATTACAGATGACAAAATGGACAATTTAATTACATAAAAGTAAGAAGCTTTTTATATAAATAAAACCAATACAGCTAATATTAGAAAGTAAACATATAATGGGGGGGAGGGAGAAGAACCTTTGAAATGATGCACTCTCTCTCTCCCTCCTCCCCTTTCTCTTTTTTAGGGCAGGTACTGTCTCACTTTTTTATTGTATCTCTAGTACCTAGGACATTATTGCTTAATAAATGGTTTTTTCTCCTTTTCTTGTTTTTATATATCTTCTTCCTCTTGTCTCCCCCTCCCCATCTTTCATTCCCTCTTTTCCCTACGCTGGAAGTGTAACAGCTACCCATAGTTTTGATGCTAATACTGATCATACATAGAAGTTTGGTTTTTCTTTCCTTAAGCAGCCAGATGGCCCTCTGCTTCTGAAGGTTCACCATATTTGTGCCCGACTTAGTGATCCATTAGCCTCAGCCTCTCCAGCTACACAAACTGTAGATGTTTGCCATCACAGCTAGAGTTTCCCTGCTAAGATTTTGATTTCTGTAAAATTTATAAGAAAAATCACTTTTTAATAGTAAAATGTAAAAAAACCCCCAAAAACCAAACCCAAAACAAAAAACCACAAAGTGGTAGTTTTCTAAGGAAGAAATCCAAGCTACCTATATATAAATTACATAATGTTTAATATCAGTAATAATTAGAGAAATGCCAGTTAAAGCAACTCTTAACATTTCACCTCATACCCATAAGATTGGCAAAGGTGACAAAAAGAAATACAAGTGTTGGAGAAGCTGTGGGTAAACAGGCTCACCAATACATATTTGGTGTAGCTATGAGTTAGTACAACCATTTTGGAAAGCACTATGAAACTTTGCCTAAAAATAATCACTTAACTGTGCATGCTCATAGTAGTTATACTACTATAATGTCTGTTCTCCAAAGAATTCAAAGAAAAAAAAAGAACCATATTTTCTTTTTTTCAGAGTTTTAAAAAGTTTATTTATTTTTACTTTACAACACTCAGTTCCACAAGCTTTTGAGTTTTAAATTTTCTCTCCTTCCCTCCCACGCCCCTCCCCAAGATGGTGTGTAATCTGATATAAGGCCCTACATATTCATTCATATTAAACACATTTTCACATTGGTCATGTTGTAAAGATTTATAACCAATAGGATGAACCATGAGAAAAAAAAGAGCAGATAGTATGCTTTGATCTGCATTCAGATTCTGTAATTCTTTCTCTGAAGGTGGATAGCATTTTCCAACATAAACCTTTCGGAGTTGTCTTAGAACCTTGCATTGCTGAGAAGAGCCAAGTCTACCAAAGTTAGTCATCACACAATGTGGCCGTAACTGTATGGTGTTCTTCTGGTTCTGCTCCCCTTACTCAGCATCAGTTCATGTTAGTCTTTCTAGGTTTTTCTGAAGTCTGCTCATCATTTCTTCTAGCACAATAGTATTCCATTACATGTATATATCACAACTTGTTCAGCCATTCCCCACTTGATGGAAATCCCTTCATTTTCCAATTTTCTACCACAAAATGAGCTGCTATAAATATTTTGTACATGTGAGTCCTTTTCCCATTTGTATGATCTCTTTGGGATACAGCCCTAGAAGTGATATTGCTGGATCAAAGGGTATGCACATTTTTATAGTCCTTTGGGCATGGGGGGAACCATATTTTCAAAAATATTTATGTCATCTCTTTCTGTACCTGCAAAGATGTGAAAAGGGTTTTCTTATCAACTGGGGATTGGATCACTGAAAAATGATGTATTAATGTCATGGAATACTATTGTGCTATATGAAATGATAAAAGGAAGGGAATTTGTTTTACTTAACTATGCATGTTTATTATGAGTTTTGTTTTTCTAGTAGAAGGGGAGGGAGGCAGGAGACAACTAAAATATTTTTTTAATCAAGACCAAAAAAGATATAGGGACATTCTTTTGATGATGTTGAAAACTTGGGCATATTTGTAGGCTTTGGGGCTAGTTACTAGATACTGAAGATTGGAAAGAGAGAAATGATGATATAGTAAATCTGTTGGAGAATATTTAGAAGGGATGAGATCAAGGGTACATGTATAAGGGTTGGTCTTGCCAAGGAGACTGGTAACCTGCCTGGTAAATGACCAGTAGGAGTGATAATCTGAGGAAATACTTAAGGTGGAGAGATTGCAAATCTCAGTGAGGGCCAAGAATTGGTTCTGGAGTTAATATCATCAAGAAGATGGAATATATTGATTAATAAAGAAATTTTAGCTCTGGAAGCTCTGACATAGAGAAAGGAATAGGACAGAGGGGCAGTGCTCAGGCCCTGCCTCTGTGGTCATCATGAGGCTTCATTTTGAAGGGGTGTCTCAAGGCCCAACAGCAGTAGTGCCATTGACAGCACTCCTGCCCTTGCAGAGGACAGCAGTGGCAGCATAGCCATGTTCACTTCTGTGGCAATGCTCAGTCCTAGTATAATGGGGCAACATGAAATCTTGAACAGGGGGGCAGAGTCAGGACCAATAGAAGACAGTAAAGGTTGATCATAGCATAAAGGGACAAAACCAAGCCTTGGTAGTAACAATATATTGCAGTATTCATGCCCCAGAATGGGACAGGTGTGAAAATTGTGCCAGCATGGCTTGTCTCAGGCCTATGACAAGGCTTGTCTTTGGCATAGGGATGGAAATTAGGCCGAGGTAGATTGTGCTGGCCCCTGGTATTCAGGAATAATAAAGTGCCCACATTGTCATTGTCTAGCACTGGTAGTGAGTCAGCAGGTGGTCTCATGGCAGAATTTACCCTTAGCATAGAGGCAGAGTCAGATGCCTGGCATGACAGTACATCTGCCTTAGCACAGAGAAGCACTAGTAGCTTATCAGCACTAAGTCCCTGGCATAGGACAGTAGCCAATTTCCAGCAGTATTTGCCTTCACATAGCGACAGTGGTTGTGTCACAGGTGCTCAGGCCCTGGGTAGCTTTTTTATAGGATTTGAGTGTCTGTGGGCAGAGAAATGGCCCTAGCAGAGTAGACATAGACAATAAACAGTAGCAAAGGCAGAAGCATAACCTTCTACCTATTAGGAACTGATGAGGGCTTTCTACATTACTACCAGTATACGAATTGGGTACCTATATGGACAGAGTGCTGGGCCTGAGTGCATATCCAGCCTCAGATACAGACTCTTGGGCAGATCATTTAACCTCTGTTTGCCTCAGATTCCTCATTTGTTAAATGGGGATAAACAGCATCTACCTCCCCCAGTTGTTGTGAGGATCCCATGAGATAATCTTTGTAAAGTGCTTAGCATATATGGGGCCTAGCACATAGTAAGTACTATATGAATATTGTCTGGTCATTTCAGTCTGACTCTCCATGACTCCATTTGGGGTTTTCTTGGCAGAGATACTGGAGTGGTTTGCCATTTCCTTCTCCAGCTCATTTTACAGATGTTAGTTGTTAGCTATTATTAGTACTGAGTTGTCACTGGACAATTCCTCCCCAAAAAGGACTTAGAATACTGAAGAGTCATGTTGACTTGCTTTCTTATGATGGGAGAGAATAAGCTGGGGAAGCCCTTTAGTAGAGGCATCTAAAGGAGTAAGAATTTGGTTACCCTTTCCCTCCCCTTCTTGAAGGGTAGTGAGTCTGTCAGACTTGTTGCATCTCTGAGGGAAGGTTGTCTAGAAAAAGACCTACAGTCAAGTTAAGTGGTAGGAGATACTTTAGAACAGAATTTCTGAACTATTTTTTATGTCATATACTTCTTGAACAGTTTGGTGAAGCCTGTAGACTCCCTTTTAGAATAATGTATTTGAATAACTGAAAGAAATTCTTTTAGTTAATGTATTAGTGAAAATAAAGATGTATTTTTTTTCCTCAGGTTCATGGAACTACTGAAATCTAGGTTAAGAACCCTTTCTTTAAAAGGACTTTAGGACCTTGTCACCAAGGGATTTGGTGTGGTATGAGCAGTATCTTAAAACCTAATCCCATGCAAATTAGACTAGTTTTTCCTTAAAAGGTATTGAAGAGCTTATTTATTCTGAATGCAGAAACAGCCATGAGATGAGGGGCTACGTTTTGCCTCAAATTTTTAACTACAGACCAGAATTACCAAGAGAAGTACAAGAGAGCTGAACTTAGATGTATCAAGACTATATCTTTAATGAATTTCATTTGCCTTCTTTGAATGTCCTTTCTCTGCTGTAGCTAAGTAAACCTCATTTTGTTAACTCTTAAATGACCTAAGAGTGTCTCATTTTGTTCTAATCTTAGACCTCAATCACCTGACTGACCTGGTCAGTTCTGGCCCATTACAGATGGCATAATGAGAATAGTGCAAAACATTCTCTCTATAATCGTGGATGTGGTCTCCCATCAATATTTATAGCATCATTTGGAAGAATGACACATAGAGATTACACTGGTAGTATGACATACTTGTAGGCAACACATATCACCAAAGTATCTAATACCTCCTTAATGGAAGGATCTACCATCTGATAGAGATACAAGGAAAATATCAAAGAGGGATTCACTCCAGAATTGTGTTCTTTCTCTAAAGTCAGCTACTATCTCTCCTGCCAGTTTACTTTCCTCAGACTTGTCTTCTGCCTTGACTGACTTTTTAGAGAGTGTGTTGCATTCTTAAAGGCACCAAGGTCATGGTTGGTCCTTCAGACAATCAAAGGCTGTGTCTTCCTCCAGTGCAAGAAATTGGGGAAGTTATGAAATGTAATTGCTTTTCACTTCCTTTAAGGCCATAATACTTTGTTGTTTGTATTACCTGCTACTTATCAAATGAAATGGGGGAAACTCAGTTGATAAGTCCTTTTTTAATCAATGCTGTCCCTTCTTCCACTTCATCTACAATTACACAATTCCACTTTAGGAAATTGCATGATGATCCTGAGAAGTTGTAGCAGCAAGCACCCCAGCGTCCCCAGGGTATCTGCCAATACAGTTTCTTGGATCTGCTTTGTTAAAGGAAAGCAACTCAAAATGGGTTAACAAGCTTACTTTAATCAGTCAAATATGTAACATTTACCTAGTTCAGGGGAAAAAGGTCAGCACCCCAAACTTCAGAATATACAGACAGAATTATGAAGACAGAAAAACAGATCAAGTAGACAGTTTTCAAACTGTCTAACCATTACATCCATACCCAATCAACATCTTGGTTTCAACATCTGGGTTTTTCAAAGCTGAGGGGGGCTCTCAACAACGGCTTCCCAGAATCCAGATCAAATCACAGAATACTTCTCAAAGTGAGCCCCAAAACAAAGCTACACATCAGGGCTTATATAGCCTTCTCCTGGCTCAGGGCTTATATATAGCCTTCTCCTGGCTCAGGGAATGTAACAACCTTATTGACTCACTGGCCAATCAAGAAGTATCTACTGAAAAACAAGCCTCCCACCCCAGGCTCCAGGTGCACTTTAGCCTAGGGGCAGGGAAGATCTTTAAATTTACATTCCCATTACAGAAGTTCATTGTGAGAGTTTACTTGTAGTTCCTCAAATTATACAAAAATAGTTTTCTTAAGTCCTAGGTACTATTGCCATAATTGTTTGTTTCATATACTTTTCAAAGTTGTGGGAGTATTTTGAAACAACATCCATAATTGCTAACTGTGGCTTTGGGACTTTAAAAATATCAAATAGAAGCCTGGGGTTACTTATCCCTAGATGGTAAAAATGAAAGGATCATTAGTTGCTTGCTACTAGGCTGGGTTGAGAAGGGGAAATTGGTTAGCATTCCTCTGTCTCCACCTATTGGTCTTTCTTTTTCTTTCATTTTTGTTGACTTTTCTGTTCCTCTAAATTTCTTAAGGGACCATTTTATTTGGTTAGAGTATCCATAACCCTATTAGGGAGATACTAGAGCACAGAAATGGGTACTCTAGCAAGTTCCTGGTCTAGCTTCCATGTAACAAAGGCAGCCTTCCATTCTCCGCCCCCCCCTCCCAAAAAAAAAAAAGCAGCCAGCATTTTTTAAAAATAACTTCACAGTATAGAATGCTCAGAGGAAAGTGTTAAAACAACATGTAAAGAGACAGAAGCAGCTAGTTGTAGCCTTTTGGGAATGTTTAATAAATTTTATAATCTAAGCAAACTGTTCTTTTAAGGCTTCTAATGATTGTAGAAAATGACAAAACAATTAGAGGAAACCTTACAGCCTCACTTTGAAAATGTATGTACCATTTTCTCTGTCATAAAAATTGGTGCATATTTTGCATCTAGCCATAGAGGAAATCTTTAAGACAATAGAATGTATTCCTTAATGAGAAATAAATTACTTAAAATAAAGAGTACAGATTTTGTAAATCTATGTTAAAAATAAAACAGGTCTTGGGGCAGCTAGGTGGTGCAGTGAATAGAGCACCAGCCCTGGAGTCAGGAGAACCTAAGTTCAAATCTAGCCTCAGATACTTAAAACTTACTAGCAGTGTGACCATAGGCAATAAGGTGACAATCCCAATTGCCCTGCCTTCCCCCCTCCAAAAAGCAAAAACACACACTCACACATACACACACACACACACACACACACACACACACAAAACCAACCCTAAACAAACAAATCCAAACAGGTCTTAAAAAGGCAGAAAAACCTATATAATACTATATAATAGTATTTTAGAGTTGGAAAGAAATGAGAAATCATCTGGTCCAAACTCACCATTTTAGAGATGAAGAAATTGGAGGCCCAGAGTGTTGAAATGACTTGCGTAACGATTGCCCAGGTATAAAAAGGACTGATGAAAAAGTGAGAGTGAGTTCAAAGGGACTTTTTTTGATGGGCTGCTTTGAAATTGAGCTGAACAGGATGATGAGATGAAACAGGAGAGAGAGAGAGAAAAAGAGAGACAGAGATTATCTCTCTGTCTACCCAAGAGGATCTTAGTTCAAATTCTGACTTTCACACATATGGGATGATGTCAGGCAAGTCTGCCAATCTCTAAGACTGAACCGAAGCACAGTTGCACCTAGGTTTTGGTGGAGGAACCATGCAAAGTTCCCTGGACCAAAGAAATCAAAAGAATAGGTCAAGACCATCCCCTCCTCCTCCCCTAAACAAAACAAAACTAAATTGAGTTAAACAATTCTGGAATTATATTTTAGAAAAAAAAAATTAAAGGAAAATGCAGAATCATTATTTGTTGAACAGATTCTCATACAGGTAGGGATAGAAACTAAATCTGTGATTTCATTGATATAGGAAACTTCTAAATGAGTTAATTCCATCTCCCAAAGCTAGTCAATACCTTTTCTGTAGCTTCTAGTTTTAGAGTTGCCTAAAGTACTGAGGCTCTAATGGTTCTAAATGACTTGCCCAGGGTCACACAATCAGTGAGACAAAGATGGAATTTAAGCCAAATCTTCCATGATTTGAGGCCATGTTTCTTTCTGCTACCCCATAATGCTTGTGTATTGTACAAAAAAGTAACAATTTTTTTTACCCTCTTTTAGGTTCTCATCAGACATTTCTATCAATCACAGTTCCATTAAAGATCTCATCACCATCAAGTGACTTTTTGGAGCCAAAATATGTAATTAAGCAATGAAATTATTATAGTTTATAGAATACATGTTTTATGATGTGTTGCTTGTATCTTTTGTTTTGCATCAGAGAAACTTGGTAATTATGGAGGAAGTAAAGTTGTCAACTTATTTATTGAAACTTTTGAAAAGAAACTCATCACAATGTAAAATACACTCTTGGAATAATTCAGTACTTGAAACATTGGAATATGATATACTTCCTTTTGTCCAGAATCTAAAAAATGAGAAAGTTCAATAACCAGAAATGTTTCCTTATGATTAAAAGAAGAATAGAAAAATCGCGTTGTGAGTGGTTAGTCCACTTAACAACTAGTTACAAGAAAACTGAAAGTCAAATGAAATTATATTTTTGTTGTTATTTTATGTTTGAGTTTGCCATTCTTACACTTAAGAGTTCTATTTCTCTTGGGTACTTTACCTGTAATTAGGAATAAACTGCTATTAGGATAGTAGTAGGTGGTCCAAATGAAGCATGACTTTTTTTACTCATTTTTAAAAATCCTCTTTAATAAGTTATTAAACCTAGTAAATCCAAACCATATTGCTGAAAAAATATGCTAAAAAGGCTAAAAGAACAGCAATTATATTAAGACAAAAAACTAAAAAATGTATGTATCTTTGAATAGGGTTGGATTTGACAGGCAAGCCTTTATAGAGTTATTTTAAAAACCAGTTAATCAGAGAGGATTCTGGGAAGATGGCATAGTAGGTCAGAAAACTTTTGGCTCTCCAAATTTCTTCCACAAAAACAGACAGAACATCACCTCAGAGAGAACATAAAGCAGCAGAAATAAACAGGACTCTGGGGCATAGCCAGGCCCTCCTAAGACAACTGGAGAAGACTGCAGGAAAGACTTGGCCTCCAGGGGCAGAGGTTGAGCCTAAGAAGTACAAATACTTCCAGACTGATTCCAATGAATCAAGAAACAACAAACCCTGAGGGCAGCTGGAGGTGGGAGGCAGCCTCAGCTTCAGGAACCTCATAGACACTGTGGGGGGTCTGACATTGACTAGGAGAAGATTGAAGGAACTTCCTCAGTGGGGCTACACCAAGCACAACTGTGCTGACCTGACCCATCCCAGGAGGAGCTAGCAAAGCAGAAATAGAAAAAAAAATCCAATGATCACCACCTGAAAGGAAGGGAAGGAAAACCAAGTTTCATCGCTCCCAGGTTAAGTAGAAAATATTGCAAACAAGAAAAAAAAATTTAAATACCATAGAGCTACAATAAGGATTACACAAGATCTATAAGCTAGTACATTGAAGGACTGTAGGTCTTGGAATACTATATTCATAGAGCAGAAGAGCTGGCATTACCAACGAAGTTAAGTATAGGCCTGAATGAAAAAAAAAATGGACATTTAATGAACTGAAAGATTTTCAGGTATTTGTGACAAAAACAGCAGATTTAATGGAAAATTTGACATATAAGATCAAGGATAAATATAAAGTAAACATTAAAGAACAATTATAAGGGACTCAGTAAGGTCAAATTGTTGACTTATATGTGAAAATATTATCAGTACTTTTATGAGTCATTATTTGGGTAGTTGGAAGAAAAAGCTTCAACTGAGCTATGTATGATGGAGTGGTTCTAAAAAAAATGAGAATGTATAGGGAGAGAGAAAAAGTAGTATTTATATCATAAAAATGAGGCATGAAATTTGTCCATAAAGCAGAAATAGCAGATTAAAAATTTGAATTCAACAATATGTTACTTTTAGGAAACACAATAAAAATGAGAGTTACATACAAAGATAAAATAAAGGACTGGAGTTGAATTTATTATGTAAAAAAAGTAGTAGTAATCATGATCTCAGACAAAGTTGAAGCTAAAATAGATTTAATTAAAAGGAAAAAATAGGAAAACTACACTATTGTCACCAATATTATTCAGTATTATTTTAGAACATTTAAAATAACTAGATAATATAAAATATTTGAGAGTATACATACCAAAAGAGATACAGAAACTGCTTGAACATGAACATAAAACACTTTTTATATCAATAACATCAGACTTTAATAATTGGAATAATATTTATTGTTCATGGGTAGGTAAAACCAATAAAATTTTTTAAAGAGACAATTTTACCTAACCAATCAGTTTATCTGATGCCATCCCAATTACTGTTATACATATATTAGTTATCTTTTAAACATCTTACAGAATTATATTGCAAATCTACTTGGACCAGGAGTTTTCTTTTGATAGTTTCTTTACATCTAATTCAATTTCAATTCAATATAATTGAAATTATATTATTTAATAACTCCCAATTCTTCTTATTAGAGTATTTTTGTAGATAATCTATTTTTAAATTCTCAGTTCTAGTGACATAACTGATAATTTTTGGTTGCAAATTTACTTTGTTCATTTAAAAAATTTCATAATTTGATTTTCTGTCCTTTTTATTTGGATTGAGTAAAAGTTTATCAGCTTTTTTAGTCTTTCAAAATTTTTCATTTTTGTTTGTTAATTCTGTTGTGCTTTTCTGTTTTATTGCTCTTCTCTGATTTCCAAGTTTCCTCTTTTTTCTTATTTGGAGTTTGTTTACTTGTTGATTTTTTAAATTGAAAATTTTGCATTTTGCTCATTAATCTTTTGTTTTTTATATTTTGTTAATGTATGTCCTTAGGGCTTATTTTTTTGCCCAAGAGAAATTTTGGTATTTTGTTTCATCATTCTCATTGCCTTTCATGTAATTATTAATGTTTTTGTGATTTGATCTTTAACTCACTCATTAATCAGGATAAATCTCCATTTAGGAATATGTTTTTTCCTTGTATTTATTATTAATATATTTACTATTATGCCCATTAATTGAGGAATGGATGAATGAAGTATGGTATGTAAATGTGATGGAATACTGTTTGGTTATGAGAAATAAATGAAGGATGATTTCAAAGAGACATGGAAAGACTTGTATGAATTGATGCATTGTGAAGTGAGTAGAACCAGAACAATTTATACTATCATATTGTAATGGGAATGGGAATTTGAAGATCTTCCCTTCCCCTTAATAGACCTAGGGGGGAGTTTGAAGACCTCCCCTGCTTTGAAAGTAAACTCTGCTTCCTAATAGGCTGAATGTAATCACATGGAACTTGTGATGGAAGGAATTTGTTGAAGGGTGCAGCAGAGCTCACAGGAAACTTCCTTGCTATGAAGAAAAACCCTGCCCTCTGATAGGCTGAATGTAGTAACATGGAGCCTGTGGTAGGAGGAGTTTGCTGAAAGGAAGAAGAACCCACAGAGCTGGGAGTCAGAGCCAGAGAGAAGGTGGGAGAGAGAGGTTTGGGAGTAAATATTGATGTTGTATTGGTTTGTGGGAAGCTAAAGGATGTGGCTCTCAGCATTATTATGGCTTCTTAATATCTTTGATACTATGATGGAATTGGCTTACTGGTTTGGAGATTCGCTTTTCTGGTGTCTAAATTTCTAGGTGGGGTGTGGACATAAATATCTAGAGGTAATGAGAAAAAGCCTGGTCATTTTTTAGTAATAAAGTATTTTAAAATAAGGAATGTATATATTTTTTAGACTTAATGCTATATGCACACTTAATAGACTACAGTATAATTTAAACATAACTTTTACATGCATTGGGAAACCAAAAAAAATCATGTGACTCGTTTTATTTCACTTTTTTTTTAAATTGTGGTATCTGGAACCAAACTTGCAGTATCTCCAAATGTATACACATAGTGATTTGCTTAGGGTCACATAGATAGGTGCTTAAGGAAGGATTCAACCTTAGGTCTTCCTGACTCCGAATCCAGTACTGTATCCACTATATTGATATGAATATTTTGCTATAGATAGAACTTTCTTTTGTCCTTAAACACCTTCGTGGCATCAGGCCTTTGGATTTAACAGTTAAGAAAGTAGTTTCAGTAGAGGCTGAAAAATAATGGAGTGAGGAGCTTGAGAAAGTGAGAATGTATTCCTCTTTTTAGGAGATGATATAGAAATTTTTTTTGGGGGGGGAGGAGTTTGGCTGGGCCAAGGACAAATCTATTAGGATAGACAACCTGGATATGTTTGTAGGCTATGAGAAGTGAACTAGTAGATAGGGAGAAAGTGAAGATGAATGAGCAGGGAATGATCATTGTGGTAAAACTCCCAGAAGAGTTGGGAGGGAATGGGAGCTGAGATTCAAGTAGAAACATTGCTGTTGACAAAGAGAAGGGGTATCTTTTCCTGGAGAGTGGTACCAAGGAAGCAAGGATGTGTAAAGAGGTAGACAGGTTTTGAGGTGTTGAATAAGGAAGATAAACAACTTATGATTGATCACCTCATATTTTCAATAAAGAAAATAAGCGATCCATGTTGTAGAGACTAGTGTTTTATGGAGGGTACTAGGTTTGTGTGAGTGCAAGCAGATACGAAGAATTGAGATGAAGAGGTATAGGTGAAAGTGGAGTCTGCTTATCATAGAAGAGAAATTTTAGATGGTATTGTGGAAGGACCAAGCAGGGTAGGAACTTTGGAAGGATAAGACTGAAGTGGATGAGAATCTGTCTATTCTAAATTATAGAAATAAAAGAAGCTGCAAGTAGGAATTTACCAGCTATGAGTAGGAAAGGAAGCAATTATAGTACCATGGAAAGAGTGTTAGATTTAAAGTAAGAATCAGAGTACTTCAATTCAGATTTCTAGCTTTACCCTTTTACTGTGTGTGACCAGGGGCAAAGCACAACCTACTTGATTCTCTGTTCCTTATCATTAAGATTAAGGAGTTGGACTATTATCATTGTCTTTATCCTAGAGGTTCCTGTGATTATTGAGCATATGGTGAGTGTTTCCTCTTCCAAAGAGAATGTTGTTTGTAATGGAAAACGTAGGAATGAACATGGTTAGCAATTAAGATTAATGAGAGACTGCATTTCATTGCCCTCAGTGAGTTCAAGTTACAAGGTCTTCATGTTACATGTCCTTAGAGCAATAAAATGACAATAACTGGTGAGTGTGGCTGAGACTTCTTTATTACTTTTAGTGATTGGTAAGGCTTTTAAAGAACAAAGTAAGTGCCTCAGTATTAGAGGAGGGCAAATATTTCTTTCTTTCTTTCTTTTTTTTTTTTTTAAAGAAAAAGGATTATGGAATCTGCAGACTATAGATCAATGAGATTCACTTTTGTTTTTGGACAGTTGAGGAATACTTAATTTTTTTTTCTTTTTGGTCTCTATTAATTTGTCCCTTTACTTTTAGTTTACAAGATGCAGTTCCCCAGTTCTTTGAGTTTCAAATTTTCTTCTCCTTTCTCCCTTTCCCTCCTTCCTCCCTCCCATAATGGCATACAATCAGGTATAGGATCTGCAGATACTTTCACATTAGACATTGGTCAGGTAATAAAGAAGGATTGTATCAGATGGAATGAACAACGGGAAAGAGGAAACAAAACCAAACGAAAAAGAAAGAGAGCAGGTAATTTACTTCAATCTGCATTCAAACTCTGTTCTTTTTAGTTCTTTCTCTAAATGTTGACATCTCTTTCGATCATGAGTCTTTTGGAGTTTACTTATAGCCCTGCATTTCTGAGAAGAGTTCAGTCTATCAAAGTTGGTCATCACACATATGTTGTATCTGTAATTGTGTACAAATTTTTCCTGGTTCTGCTCTTCTCACTCAGCATAAGTTCGTGTAAACCTCTCCAAGTAAATATGAAGTCCATCTGCTCTTCGTTTCTTAGGGCACAATGGTATTCCATTACATTCATATTCCATAACTTGTTTAGCCATTACCCAATTGATGAGCATCCCCTTAATTTCCAATTCTTTGCCACCACAAAAAGAGCTGCTATAAATATTTTTGTACATATGGGTCTTCCTCCCGCTTCTATGATCTCTTTGGGATACAATCCTAGAAATGGTATTGCTGAGTCAAAGGATATGAAGTTACTTATAGCCCTTTGGGCATAATTCCAGATTGCTCTCCAGAATGGTTGGATCAGTTCACAACTCCACCAGCAATGCATTAGTGTTCCAATTTTTCCACATCCTCTCCAGCATTTGTTATTTTCCTGTTTTGTCATCTTAGCCAATCTGACTGGTGAGATGTGGTACCTCAGAGTTGTTTTGATTTGCATTTCTCTAATCAGTAGTGATCTAGGGCATTTTTCATATGCTTATAGATATCTTTAATTTCTTCCTCTGAGAACTGCCTGTTCATATCCTTTGACCATTCATCATTTGGGCAGTGACTTGTATTCTTACAGATTTGACTCAATTCTCTGAATATTTTAGAAATGAGGCCTTTATCAGAGACATTGGTTGTAAAAATTCTTTCCCAATTTTCCACTTCCCTCTTGATCTTGGTTACATTGGCTTTGTTTGTACAGAAGCTTTTCAATTTCATGTAATCAAAGTTATCCATTTTGCATTTTATAATACTCTCTAATTCTTGTTTGGTCATGAAGTCTTCCCCTCTCCATAAATTTGACAGGTAAACTATTCCTTGCTTTCCCAGATCGCTTACAGTATCATCCTTTATACCTAGGTCATGCACCTATTTAGACTTAATTTTGGTATATGGTGTTAGATAATGGTCTATGCCCAGTTTCTTTCATACTATATTCCAGTTTTCCCAGCAGTTTTTGTCAAATAGTGAGTTCTTATCCCCAAAATTGGGGTCTTTGGGTTTATCAAAGGGTAGGTTATTATAGTCATTGACTGCTGAGTCTTGTGTACCCAATCTATTCCATTGATCCACTGCTCTATTCCTCAGCCAGTACCATGTTTTGATGACTGCTGCTTTATAATACAGATTAAAATCTGGTATAGCTAGGCCACCTTCCCTAGCATTTCTTCTCACTAATTCCCTTGATATTCTGCACCTTTTGTTCTTCCAAATGAATTTTGTTACTATTTTTTCTAGTTCTATAAAGTAATTTTTTGTTAAGTTGATTGGTATGGCACTAAATATGTAATTTAATTTAGGTAAAATTGTCATTTTTATTATATTAGTTTGACCCAGCCATGAGCAATTGATGTTTTTCCAGTTAGTTAGATCTGACTTTATTTGTGTGAAAAGTGTTTTGTAGTTTTGTTCATATAGGTCCTGGGTTTGTTTTGGCAGGTAGATTCTCGAATATTTTATAATTTCTACAGTAGCTTTAAATGGGATTTCTCTTTCTATCTCTTGCTGTTGGATTTCATTAGAAATATACAGGAATGCTGAGGATTTATGTGGGTTTATTTTATATCCTGCAACTTTGCCAGATTTATTCATTGTCTCAAGTTGTTTTTTACTCGATTCTTTAGGATTCTCTAAGTATATCATCATATCATCTTCAAAGAGTGATAACTTGGTCTCTTCTTTGCCTAATTTGGTTCCTTTGATTTCTTTCTCTTCTCTAATTGCTACTGCTAACATTTCTAGTACCAGATTGAATAAGAGGGGTGATGGTGTACACCCTTGTTTTACCCCTTATCTTATTGGAAATGCTTCTATCTTATCCCCATTACATATAATACTTGCTGATGGCTTTAAATACATGCTACTTATTATTTTAAGGAAGGCTCCATTTATTCCTATACTTTCTAGTGTTTTTAATAGGAATGGATGTTTTACTTTGTCAAAAGCCTTTTCTGCATCTATTGAGATAATCATGTGGTTTCTGCTAGTTTTATTGTTGATATGATCAATTATACTGATGGTTTTCCTAATATTAAACCATCCTTGCATTCCTGGAATAAATCCTACCTGATCAAAGTGTATTATTCTTGTGATAAGCTGCTGTAGTCTTTTTCTAATATTTTATTTAAAATTTTTGCATCCATATTCATGAGGGAAATTGGTCTATAAATTTCTTTTTCCATTTTATCTCTTCCTGATTTAGGTATCAGTACCATGTTTGTGTCATAAAAAGAATTGGTAGGACTCCTTCACTAATTTTCCCAAATAGTTTGTAGAGTATTGGAATCAATTGTTCTTTAAATGTTTGATAGAATTCACTAGTAAATCCTTCTGGCCCTGGAGATTTTTTCCTAGGGAGTTCACTGATGGGCTTGTTCAAATTCTTTTTCTGAGATGGGGTTATTTAAGTAATTTACTTCTTCAGTTTAATCTGGGCAGCTTATATTTTTGAAAGTATTCATCCATTTCACTGATTGTCAAATTTATGTGCATACAATTTGGCAAGATAATTCCTAGTTATTGTTTTAATTTCCTCTTCATTGGAGGTAGACTCACCCTTTTCATTTTTAATACTCATAATTTGGTTTTCTTTCTTTTTTTATATTGATTAAAGGTCTATCAGTTTTATTGTTTTTTTTTCATAAAACCAGCTCTTAGTTTTATTTATTAATATAGTAATTTCCTTAATTTCAATTTTGTTTATCTCTCCTTTGGTTTTCATTATTTCTAATTTAGGAATCTATGCTTTGTTCAAGTCCCTAGCTTCTGCCTCTGTTTCCTTATTCTCCACTGAGATTTCAGCTTCAGCAAGTTTGCTACCTATCTTTGTTCAGTCATTAATTTGGAGTTTGTTGCATCTTCTGTTTTGGACTCAACAGTACTCAGGAGGATTTTTGGATCAGATTGGTTCACAGGCCTCCTGGACAGGAACATTATTTGCTAAGTTTACTGGGTTTCCTATAATGCTCCATATCCCATCCCAAATCTCTGTCTTGGACCCTCCTCTCTTCACACATACACTTGGTGACTTCATTAGTATGCATGGGCTTTTTTATATAATTTCTTTTGATTACTGCCAGATCTATATATACAAATATAGTTTCTTTTATGAGTTCCAGTCTCTTATCTCCAGCTACTTATTAGACAATTCAAACTGCATATCTCATAGGCATCTCCATTCAACAAGTACAAAAACAGAAACCATTGTTGTTTTGTCTAAACCTTCAACTCTTAAATTTCTTTCTTGCTGTTGAAGGAATCAAGATCCTTCTAGACATTCAGGTTTATAGCACTGATGATCTCAGTTCCTCACTCTAATTTCATCCCATATACTTAGTCAGTAGCCAAATCTTGTTTTTTATACCTCCACAAAATGTTTTATATACATCTCCTCCCCACTTTTACATACTCACCACCATAATTTAGGTCCTCATTGCTTCTCACTTGAACTATTGAAATAGTCTTATGTTTATTCTACCTCTCTCTCTTTTTTTTTTGGAGGGGGGAAGGCAAGGCAATTGGGGTTAAGTGACTTGCCCAAGCTAGTGTCGCGTGTCTGAGGTTGGATTTGAACTCAAGTCCTCCTGACTCCAGTGCTGGTGCTCTATTCACTGTGCCACCTAGCTGCCCCTATTCTACCTTTCTTAAGACTTACCCCAGTCCAACCCATCTCATTCTTTCTTCCCCAGTGATTTGAGTGCCTAATTTAGTCTTTCTCTACTCCCCATCTCTTGCCTTCATACTAGGGGACTTTAATATATGTATTGATATCCCCTCAGATATCTCAACTTTCCAGTTCATTTTTACTTAGTTATATCCTCCTCTCTACCTCAGCTGTACATAGAAATAGTCACATCCTTGTTCTTGCCAACACCTCTAATTGTTCTCCTTCCTTGTTTACAAACTTGGAAATTCCTTTCATTTGATCTTAACCTTTTATCATTCTGTCTTTCCCTATGCCTTATAACTCCTAATCCATTTCTTTACCTTGATCATAACTTCCTTTCTCAACACCCATTAGTTCTTTCCCAGATAATCACTCCAGTACTGGTTACACTCTCTTCTTTCCTATCTCAACCCTTGTATTAACCAACTCAAGTCTATATTATCCCACATCCTCCATTCCCTGTCCCCTTGTTCTCTTGTTGATGTTACCTTGTCAATCCCCTAAACTGGACTACTCACAACCATCCATATCCTTTTCTCCTGTTTACATGTTGTTGAATGGAGCTGAAGGAAATAACAAAGCCATATTGATTTGACCCACTACAAATTTATATAATCTAATTTTATTTGGTTGGGCAGCTAGGAGGCTCAATGGACAGAACTCTGAGTCTGGAGTCAGGAAGTCATCTTACTGAGTTCAAATCTGGCTTCAGACACTTGCTAGCTGTGTGAACTTGGGCAAATCACTTAACCCTGTTTGCCTCAGTTTCCTCATATGTAAAATGAAATAGAAAAGATGATGGCACTCCAGTATCTTTGCCAAGTAACATCCCTCCCCCCAAAGGGGTCACAAAGAATCAGACACAACTGAAAATGAATAAAAAAATCATCTGGACCCTTATTACAATAAAGCCTGCCTTTGTACTGTCTATCTCCCATATATGGAAGGCCCTCACCACCACCTCTTGGTTTCCTTGGCTTCCTTCAAGTCTCAGATCTCATATCCTGTGTTCTTTAGACCCTGTTCCTCCAACTGCAAGTGTCTTCCTCTTGCATGAGCCTAGTTATTTACATGTGGTCTCTCTCATTAGAATGTGAATTCTCTGAGGGCAGGAAATATCTACTGTGTGTGTGTATCTTCAGTATTTAACAGTATCAGCACATAGTAGCTCTTAAAAATGCTTATTGTGGTACATGAATATAATTTAATGAATAAAAGCATGGAATGATTCATAATAACAGATTGATTCAGAATATGGCAGTCAGAACCAGGAAGACAATATATAAAATTACTTCAGCAATATAAATGGAAAGAACAACATACACACCTAAACAAAGTTGAATAGTACAAAATTATAATGATCAGAGAAGAGGTAGGAGAAAGCATTTCTCCTTGCTTTGTTGAAAAGTCAGGGTACTATGCCTATAGAAGACTACCTATAATGTCAGACTTTTTGTTAGATTGTTTCAGAAAGCTTTTTTCCCCATTCTTTATTATAAGGGATGACTCCTTCGGGGCTGAATGGGATATGGGGAGAGATATTAATGAGAAATATAAGTGATATATAAAAATCAATAACATTTATTTTAAAAAAATCTAATTTATAGATTATGCCCTAGTATTCAGTCTAATCTTTCTAGGTTTATGAATCATTGAAGATGAAATTATGTTCTTATACTTTTAATTACACTTTATTGTAATACTTTGGAAAATTGATATTCCCTATGGGTTTATTTAGTTAACCCAAATATTCAATTAAATGAAATGCCTTATTTTCCAACTACTACTGATAAATTGGGAGTCTACAGGATATTAGAGGTTAAAAATAGCTTTATTCAGTCAAGTTTTAGAGACCATTTGTAGGCATTAAAAAGTGTTATTAAAATAATTTTTGACTTCATTGAATATTCTTTTTTAAGTAATTTTAAATGAGTAGATATAAGATGTTGACCCAAGTATGTATTCTGTGGCATTTGTCTCTTTGCTACGTGGGCTAAAAAATCATCTGATAATAAATTTTAATTGCTATATAATTTAGAATTGATGGATTTTTAAAATTATTGTTAAAGCATTAAAAGAATCATTCCAGTTTTACTTCTATTGCATTCAACATACTTAGAACCAAATTCCAGGTTTTTATTTAGGAAACATATTTTGCACTTTTTGTTAAGAGTAATAAATGTTCATAATTGAAAAAAATATCATTAAAATTGTTCTCATTTATTTTTATATGCTTTTATGACAGGCATCTTATGTCATTACAGTAGAAGGGAAGACATATACTTTGCTCCTAAAACAAAAGTAGGTGGTTAATTTTACTTTTACATCATATCTTAGGTCATATTTTTTTGGATATATCTATTAACTAAAATTCATTTTGCACATGAAAATATTTTTGTTATTTGAATTTTAAAATTTTCTGGCTTTATAACATTTCCCTTTTGTTACTTTGGATCCCCTCACTTCAGATTTCTGTCTTTTTGAGAGCATGAAATTTGAGGATTTAAAATATCATTATCTTTAACAGATATTTGAACCCTGTGCATATAATGAAATAGTAAGTACCTGTGGAAAAAGTGTGTGGAGACACATCAAGAGGTAGATTTTCTCTTTTGATGCTCTTATGAGGTTAACCTATTTATGGCATAATATTTAGAGTAATTAAGTTTTTAAAAGAAAAAAATACTAATTGATGTATATGTAATGTATTGGATTTGAATTTAGAGGATCTGTGTTTGAGTCCCAACTCTGCCATTTCACAGCTATATGACTTTGGACAAGGCTTGTTGAACCTTAATTTCTTCTCTATATAAAGGAGGTCATACTGTGTACTATCACCTACCTCATAAGAGATAATGGAATTTGAAAGTGTTTTATAAACCATAAAGCTATATGAATTTCAACCATTAAATTAATGGAAGACCAATAGTACTTAGTTTTTTATTTCGATGTATTTGTAATCTCATTGATAATAGTACTTTCTCCATGAAGCATATTGCAATCTTTTCATGCTTTCTTATACTTAAAATTTTTTTGCCTATTTCTTCCTATGAATTTCTGATAAGGGGTCTACCAAGTATTCTAATGGACTTTTCCAAGTTCTCTTGACGTGCTTTGTATAGCAATGTATCATTCAGACTTTTTATTGGTTATCCCTCACTATGGATCAAATGACTGGCCACTTTCTTTTTTTTGGTTGTGTGTGTGCGTGTGTATTTTGATGAGATTCTATATGCTGCTTCTCTTGTAAAGTTCCTGGTTGATATTTTGTTGTAGTCTGTTGTAACCACAGCTATCATATGACCCCTCCATTGCACTTTGGGTGTTCCACAAGCTTAATTCTTCAGAGACTGATATCCTATGTGTGAAGGGTAGAGTTGACAAATAGGAAAAAGTGCTTGTGGCTGCAAGGAAGCAGAGTGAAGCTCAGGAGAACACTCACTATGCATCTCCCTAGATCTTACCACCTTAGAAGTACCATAGAGTCACAATCAGAATCACACAAAATTTAGCAGCTACCACTGTAAAGGAGCAGAAGGCTTGTAATATGATATTCCAGAAGACAAAGGAGCTAATATTAAAACCAAGAATAACCTACCCAACAAAACTGAGTGTAATCTTTCAGGGGTGGGGGATGGACATGTAATGAAATACAGGACTTTCAGATATTTCTGATGAAAAGTCCAGAGCTGGATAGAAAATTTGACATTCAAACAAAATATTCAAGGAAATAACAAAAGATAAACATGAAAGAGAAACCATAAGGGGCTTAATAAGATTAAACTGTTTATATTTATGTATGTGAAGATGGTACACGTAGCTCCTAAGAACATATTATTAAGGCATTTTAGAAGGGGTCTACATAGTCAGAGGTTATGACTGTGAGTTGATTATGTTGGTAGGATTTCCAGAAAAAAATAAAGAGGTGAGAAAGAGGGATGCACTGGGAGAAGGGGGAAGGGAGAAGTAGAATAGGGAAAATTAACTCACATAAAAGAGGTATACTAGGAAAACCTTTTACAATGGATGATGGTACTTTTACAATGAGAAGATAGGCAATGCTTGAACCTCACTAATATCTAAACATTTAAAGAAGGAAAAGTATATTACAAACTCCGTTGGGCTTAGAAATCTGTCTTATCCAACAGGGAAGTAGGAGGGAAAGAGGATAAAACAAAGGGGTGGGGGTGATAAAAAGGGCAAATTAAATTAGGAAGTGATCAGAAACAAAACAGACTTTTGAATAGGGCCAGGGTAAAAAAAGGATAAACAAAAGAAAACAGGATAGAGGGAAATACACAGTAATTATAACTGAATGTGAATGGGATGAACTCATCCATAAAATGGAAGAGGAGAGAAGAATGAATTAGAAATCAGAATCCAACAGTATGTTGTTTACTTGAAAAATAAATCGAGACAGAAACACACACACACAGAAGTAAGGGGCTAAAACAGAATCTATTATGCTTTAGCTGAAGTAAAAAAGATAGGGACAACAATCATCATGTCAGACTAAGCAGAAGCAAAAAATAGACCCCATTAATAATCAGATAATCATAAACTATATTTTGCTAAAATGTACCATACACAATGAATATCAATACTAAACATATATACACCAAATGGCATAGCATTCATTCTTTATAGTCTCTAGTTATATGTTTATGTTCTAAAACTATTGATTAATATGGCTGACACATAGGGTAGTTTCCCTATTTTTCCTTTTGATTAAATCTGACTTTAGCTTTAACTTTGAGATCATGATTACTATCCATCCTTTTTTACATAAATTCTTCTTCTGGCCTTTATTTCATGTTTATGTGTATCTGTCTTTTTTATAGCATTTCCTAAAAACAACATATTATTGAATTCAAAATTTTAATCTGCTATCAGTTCATCCCCATTCATATTCTAAACTATAATTACTTGTATATTTTCCTCCTCCTTATTTTCCTCACTATCCTTCTTACTCTATTAATATCCCTCTACATTCCTCTACTTCTACCCACTACCTTGCCCTCTTATTCCTTAACCTACCCCTCTCCAAGAATCCTTCCCTTATCCTCTTCCTCTATCATATCCCCTGAATTTAGAATTTTTTCTTTTCCTTGGAGGGAGGGAGGTGAGGCAATCGGGGTTAAGTGACTTGCCCAAAGTCCCACAGCTAGTAAGTGTCGAGTGTCTGAGCCTGGATTTGAACTCAGTTCCTCTTGACTCCAGGGTTGGAACTCTATTCACTGCACCACCTAGCTGCCCCAATTTAGATTTTTATACCCTTCTAAATATATATGCTGTTCCCTCTTTATCTCATTCCTATTAAACTATATACCCTTCTATACTCCACTATACTATTTCCTATCCCGTCCTTAATTCTCTCCCCCCTCCCTATCCCCTTGTCCTCTTATTTCTTTCTGAATTTAGAAGATTTATATATATATATATATATATATATATATGTGTGTGTGTGTTTGTGTGTGTGTATGTATATATATATATATACATACATATGATCTATATCTATGCATTGCTCCCTCTTTAACCCATTCCTGATGAGAGTAGTGTTCTAGAACTACCTGCCTTCCTCCCCCATCTGATACCTCTGTATCAGTTCTTCCTCTCAAACCTCATTTATATGAAATAATTACTCTTTTTGCCTTTTCCTACATATTTTTTATTTTTAGAATCACATCATACTCAGCTCTACCTCCCTCTTTCTTTTGAACTACCCAGTTACTAATGACTATCTTAGATATACAATTGACATTTCCTTGTATAAAAAATAAACAATTTGTCCTTATTGAGTCCCTTGTAATTAGTCTTTAATGTTTAACTTATATTTCTCTTGGATCTTGTATGTCAAATTTTCTATTTAGTTTTGGTCTTTTTGCAATAAAATCTTGAAAGTCTGTCAGTTCATTGAATGCCCATATTTAAAAAATGTTCAGGATTATATTTAATCATATACTTATCATACTGGGTATGGTATTTTCAGCTGTAACCCCAGTTCTTTTGTATATATATATATGTGTGTGTGTGTGTGTGTGTGTGTGTGTGTGTGTGTGTGTGTGTGTGTATAGTGTTCCAAGACCTGCCGTCTTTTAGTATAGTCACTGCTAGATCTTGTGTAATTCTAATTGTGGCTTTGCCATATTTGTTTTTTTTTTCTTGTTGCTTTTAATATTTCCTCCTTAACCTGGACATTTTGGAATTTGACTGTGATATTCCTGTAGGTTTTCCTCATAGGATCCCTTTCAGGTGGTGATTGATTGATGAATTTTTTCTATGTCTACTTTCCCCTCTTGTTCTAATACTTTAGGACATTTTTCTCTAATTATTTCTTGTGTTACTGTATTAAGATTCTTTTTTTAAATTACTGTAGCTTTCAGGTGTCTAGTTATTCTTGTTTTCTCTTCTTGATATTTCTTTTCCACATCAGTTATTTTTCTTATAAGATATTTCACATTCTCTTCTATTTTTTCATTATTTATATTTTGTTTTATTATTTTATTTCTTGGTCTCTTATAACTTCACTGGCTTCCCCTTGCTCAATCCTAATTTTCAAGGATTTGTTTTCTTGAGATTCTGCATCTCCTTTTTTATAATCTTGTTGTTTTTCTTGGATTGTTCTTACTTTAATAATATTCCTCAATCTCTTATTTGATTTTTGAAGTCTTTTTTGAATTTTTCTATAAATTCTTTTTGGGTAGATGACTATTTGATGTTATTCTTTGGGGTAGGAGAGGGTTTTTTTTTTTTTTGCTTCAGTATCCTCTTTCTGAAGATGAACCCTGGTCTTCTATATTCCTGTAGTAACTGTCTGTGGTTGGGTTCTTTTTCCTTTGCCTGCTTATTAAAAAAAAAAAAGTAGTTTATTATTATAATCGCTTCTAATCCTGGGATATAGTAGCTAGTGCCTCTGGCCTCAGGTCCTTCTTACTTTTATTTTTTGAGCTTTGTCCTGGGCCTGACCTCTGCATTTCCTTCCCTCTCCAAACCACAATTAGGCACCCCTAGCACACTGTGCTGGAAATGTTCTTGCTCCCTGTGGGCTCTCCGGTGGCTATGACCTTCAGTTCTCCCACTCTGCATTCACTTTGAGGTGCTATTTTGTCTTGTTTGTGAAGGAAATCTGGAGAACTTGGAATTTTCTGACCTATTCTGCCATCTTCCCAGAATCCTCTCCTCCATAGCATTTATTCTTAAAAGAAAAATTGAATTATAAGAGGAAATAGACTGCAAAACTTTATTAGTGGGGGACCTCACCTTTTCCGTCTCAGAACTAGACCACAAAATAAGAAAGAAGTTAAGGAGAAAAATGGAATTTTAGAAAAATTAGCTATGAGAGACTTCTGGAGAAAATTGAGTGAGTATAGAAAGGAATATACATTTTTCTCAGGTATACATGGTATCTTCATAAAAATAGGCCATATATTAGGACATACACATCTCACAAATGTAGAAAATCAGAAATATTAAATGCATCCTTTTCAGAATGCAATTAAAGTTACATTCAATAAAGAGCCTTGGAAGCACAGCTTAAAAATTAATTGGAAACTAAATAGTCTAATCCTAAAGAGTGAGTCGGTCAAAGAACAAATCACAAAAACAATAATTTCATTAAAGATAACAACAACGAGACAACAAATCCAAATTTTTGCGATGCAGATAAAGCAGTACTTAGGGGGAAATTTTATATCGCTTAATGCTTACATCAACCAAAAAGGGAAAGAGCAGATCAAGAAATTAGGCATGCAATTAAAAAAGATTAGAAAAAGAACAAATTAAAATTTCCTAATCAAGCACAAGAATGGAAATCCTAAAAATCAAAAGAAATATTAATAAAGCTGAAAATTAAAGAAAACATTGAACTAATAAAAGTAGGTTCTGGTGTTTGAGAAGCAAATAAATTCTTCAGTCTAGTTTTCTTTCTAAAAATATCTTAAATGCTTTTTTATTATTGAACATCTATCTTTTGTCCTGTATTACAAATTTCAACTTCGCCTGCCTTCTGAGCTCCATTACTTTTTTTTTTTTTATAACACATTATTACTTTCTCTGCTCCTTTTTTCTAGGGGGTAGCAATTAGTCTTGCCCTTTCTTCTGTATTTTAAGGTCTTTCTCCTGATGGCTTGTATAACTTGTTTCTGAACTGAATTGTTAAATTTAACCACTACATGTCTCAGACTTTGAAGCCTGTTTTTTTTTTCTTCTGAAGACAATCTATGAATTCTTGCTATTTGAATTTCATTTTCAATGTTTAGAAGTTCTCTTTTATTATTTCTTATATTATGGTGCTGTTCTATTTTTTTTGTCCTGTTGTGTTTTTCTGGGAGACTTTTGATCCTTACATTTGCTCTACACATCTTGTTTTCAAAATCTGTATGTTTTACATGCACAGTGAACATATTTTCTTTTAATGTTATTATTTTTTGCTCCTCTTCTTTTAGATTGTCTTTCCCTTCTCTTTACTTATATTCCTAATCTGTTTTCCTCTCTTTTGTTTCTTTGGTGAAGTTTGCTGTTGCAGATTCAAATTTTTCAGTTCTATCCATTACTTTTTTTCCCAAATGCTTTATTAACTTCTGATTTACATCATTTGTTTCTGCTAGATTTTGAGTTACAAATTTTCTCCCCGTTTTTCCCTTACTCACCGCCCCAAAATAGCAGTCCCACAGGATATCCCCTCCTCCAGTCTGCTCTCTCCCACATTTTCTCCCATATCTCTTTCGACTTTTCCAGTGGATCTCTATGCCCCAGTGCCTGTATATCTTATTTCCCAATTAAATATAAAATAGTATTAATAATAGTGTATACACACACACACACACACACACACATATATATATATATATCTGAGTATTTGATTTTAAAACTTTGAATTCCATATTCATTCCCTTCCTCCCTTGTCTCCCATGCTTACTGGGAAGATAAGCAGTTCAGTATAGGTTAGACATGTGTGCCTAATGCAAAACAATAACATAGTAGATATATTGTAAAAGACTGACTATATTTCCCTCCCCCTAGCCTGCCCTCCCTTCCATCATCCCTCCTCTCATCGCCTTCCCCCTACTCTCCTGTAGGGTGAGATACCCTATTTAGTGTGTATTTCATTCCCTCCCCAAGCCAAATTCAATGAGAACAAGGTTGACCCCGTTTGCCTTCCTATTCTTCCCCTCCATTGTAACCATTTTCCCTTGCCTCTTCTATATGAGATAGTTTACCCCATTCTATCTCTCCCCATCTCCTCTCATTATATTCCTCTCTCACCTCTTAATTTCACCTTTTAAGTATCATCCCTTCCTGTTAAATTGGTCCTGTGCCCTCTATCTATGTATACCTGTAAACATATATACATACATTCACATATGTATTTATATGCCCATATACCCTCATATATAGACATATATATACATACATATATATATATATTTCTATTCCATTTCATAAATTACAATGATTGTTTTTCCATGTAGGAATGTAAATAGTTCAACTTTGATAAGTTCTTTATCATTTCTTTTCCATGTTTACCTTTTCATGTTTCTCTTGCTTCTTGTATCTGAATGTCAAATTTTCTATTCAACTCTGTTTGTTTCAACAAGAATGCTTATAAGTCCTCTATATTCCACTGAATGACCATATTTTCTCCTGAAACATGATACTCAGTTTTGCTGGGTAGGTGACTCTTGGTTTTAATCCCAGCTCCTTTGACCTCTGGAATATCATATTCCAAACCCTTCAATCCCTCAGTGTAGAAGCTCCCAGATCCTGGGTTATCCTGATTTTGTTTCCACAATATTCAAATTGTTTCTTCCTGGCTGCTTGTAATATTCTCTCCTTAATCTGGGAATTCCGGAACCTGGCTATAATCTTCCTAGGATTTTTCTTTTTGGGATCTTTTTCAGGAGGTGATCGGTGGATTCTTTCAACCTCTCTTTTTCCCTCTGGTTCTACATCAGGTTAGTTTTCTCTGAGAACTTCCTGGAGGATGATTTCTAGGTTCTTACTTTGATCATGGCTTTCAGGTAGTCCAATAAGTTTTAAATTATCTCTCCTGGATCTATTTTCCAGGTCAGTGGTTTTTCCCATGAGATATTTCACATTGCCTTCTATTCTTTCATTTGTTTGGATCTATTTAATGGCATCTTGATTTCTCATAAAGTCATTAGCTTCCATTTGCTTCAGTCTAATTCTGAAGCAATGTTTCTCCTCATTGAGCTTTTGAGATTCTTTTTCCATCTGACAAATTTGGCTTTTTAAGGCATTCTTCTCCTCATTGCATTTTTGAACCTCTTTTTGTCATTTGAGTTAGTCTATTTTTTAAGGTGTTATTTTCCTCAGTCAGGCTGTTGATTCTCATTTTATAATTTTCTTGCATCCTTCTCATTTCTCTTCCCAATTTTTCCTCCACTTCTCTTATCTGCTTCTGAAGGTCCTCTATGGCCTGTAACCAACTCATATTTTCCTTGGAAGCTTTTGGTGCAGGAGTTCTGACTTTACTGTCTTCCTCCTGTTCCATGCTTTGATCCTTTTTGTCCCCAAAATAGGAGTCTAATTTTGGATTTTTCTGTTTGCTTTATTTCCTTTGCCTGGTCATGTTGCCACTCAATTACTTGACTTTTGGGCTTTTTGCCACAGTAGGACTCTGCTACCAGACAGGGGAGCTTCGTACCAAATGCTGGGGTTTTCTCAGCTGCTGGAGGTATTAGTTGAGTGCCCTTGCTGAAGCCTCCACATGCTCTGGCAAGCTGGACACACACCCCAGGACCTCCACCCTAGACCGCAATCCAGATCCAAGCAGGTTAAAGCAAGAGCGATTACCCCTCAGACTGGTCACTTGGTCACCCTACACTCTGTAGGCCAGGAGCTGAAGCTGCCACATGGGGGCTGCTGCACAGCCATGGCAGTGGCTTCTCATCCTGGGGGCAAAAGCCAATGTATTCCCAACTCATGGGTCCCAAAGTCCACACCGCACTGACCTCTCTCTTTGTCCTTTACATCCATATGTTGATAATTCTGGAGATGGCCACAGCTGCTGGTGATCTGAAGTCTCTCTGGCCGGTGGCTGGTCAGGCCCACCCTGGGGCTATAACCTCCAGCTCATGTGGGCCTGGGCTCGGCTCCCAGAGCGCTGAGCTGGCCAATTCCTGCCGGCCTGCCAGGCTGTCCTCAGCAGGATGTTAGCTTCTCTGTGTCATTTTGTGGGTTCTGTAGCTCCAAATTTTTTTCAGAGTCCCCTTTTACATGAATTGGGGAAGGTGGAAGCCGGAGCTGCACAGAGGTCCAGCTTCTACTCTGCCATCTTGACTCTGCTCCCCCTACCCCCCACCAGTAGCCTATTGAAATAGTCCAGGTATAAGCTGATGAAGACCTTTAACAAGGCAGTAGCTGTATCAGATAAGAGAACGGGGTAATTTTGGGGGAGGTTGTGAAGTTAGCAGGCCTTGGCCACAGATCACATATGTGGGTTGAGACAGTGAGGGGTTGAGATTAACCCCTAGGCTGTGAGCTTTGGGATCTGGGAAGATGGTGGTTCTAGACAGTCATAAGGAAATTTGGAAAGGTGAGTTTTGGAAAGAAGATAACATTCAGTTTGGGACGTGTTAAGTTTAAGACGTCTACTAGAATCCCGGTCTAGATGCTCAATAGGTAGTTGGACTTGGACCTGTGATTTCATAAATACAGGTATTTCATGATGAGGAATTATCCTTTTATCGATGTAGGTTAGCAGCCATTCTTCAGCTTAGAGTCTTAGAAAATTGCTTGAGCCATTGAGAGATTGTTAGATCTATCCAAGGTGATAGAGGTGATTCAGGTGTCAGAAGCTAGACTTGGACATAGGTATTCCAGATTCCAAGGTTCTTCTCTGCACTAGCTACACTACACTGTCCCTCCTGTTATAAATAGATGGGATAAATTCATTAATAGTATAGGATTAATTTTTTCTAATATAACTTTTCTTTGTCATTTACTGCTCTTTTAAAGATAAAAGCCAACTCTCTTTTCCCCTTCCATACACTCCTCAGACTTTTGCCATTCTTTTGTGTAAAAGCATTTTACTGTTTCTATATTTGCTTGCTACTGTGTGTATAATAGCAGCATGTATCATATAGTCTTCATTTACCTTAAATTCTGGGGCAGATTGGGTGGGGTGGAAATAAAACTGTCAGTATCTGGATCCTGGATCCAGAAACTGTATCCTAATCAATCCTCTTACTGGGGAACCTTAGCTTATTATTTTTCTACTTACTAGTAAAAAGAGACATACTACCTGATTTTATGGTATTTAAAATTTGATGGTTACCAAATCTATTACAGAAAGTATTTTCCCAAAGTAAAAACTAAATTCAGACCCTACTTTTAGATATACATATACATACATATAGAAATAAATATATGTGACTTTTATTTAATTCTTTATACAAACACACATACTTAACAAAATAATTTCTTTTTTTACAGGATTTTTTTACCTTATGATTTTAGGATTTATACCTACAATGAAGAGGGATTTTTGACCTCCCTTGTTCCTTTTTTAAAGGTATGACTTAGAAACTGTCATTAAGTTTGTAATTACAACTTTATAAGGTGATTTAGAGTGACTGTTTATGTATCTCTATTCTTGAGCAAAACACTTTTATGGATAATTTTACTCCTTTTCAAGATCATATGTTTCGGAGTCTATTAGTCACAGAAGAGTCATGACTTAGATCAATTTCCTAAGAGATAATAATCTATTCTCTCTGAATGCGAATGAATGTATAGCCAGAAGCTCAGTGCTGAGAATTTGAGGGGAATTCTAAAAGCATTAATGAGAGATTGTGGGCAATTAGGAAAAATTATTAAAATCTACTAATCAAGTACTTAAGTTCTCAGTACTGGGAAAGATATAATGTTTAGTTAAGATACATTCCCTGCCTGGAATTTACAGTCTAACAAGGCAGATAAGACACATAGAGAAATAACTATAATACATGATAATTACATTAGAGAAATGCAAAAGGTATAATTGAGAAGTAGTGTGGTATAGTAGATAGAGTACTGGACTTGGAGTCAGAAAAACCTACATTTGAATACTGCCTCAGATACTTACTACCTGTTTGACTCTGAATCTCAGTGTCCTCATCTGTTAAATGGTGGAGTTGAATTCAGTTAACTCTAAGATCTATTTTAGTTTTAATCTATTATCCTATTATAAAAAAAAATGCCATGTGATATCCAAGCATTTGATTTGGGCTTTGAAAATGGGTAGAAATTCAATAAGTGAAGAGGGGTAAGGAAGCTAACTATTCCCAAATATAAACAAATTATAAAGGTTTTAATTATGACCTGAAAACCAGGTGAACTGGGTTCATGGGGTCATCATCAGGAACATTAGATATAAAAATGAAAAAAACTCATTTTTGGTGATAGCAACTCAAGAAATCCTTTTACAAAGGCATAAAGGAACTGATCTATCTCAGTGGAGAAAGTACACATATTAATTCAATTCAACAAGCATTGAATTACTTTGAGAGATGCAGCTTTATGTTCAGATCCCTTATGGCCTCTCATCTAGACTATTTTGATAGCTGTCTATTCATTGCCCTGTCTCGTCTCACTCCTTTTTTATCTTTCTCAAGTGATTTTTCTAAAGCACTGCTCTGACAATGCTATTCTTCTGCCCATTATCAATAAGCTCTAGTAACTCCCTAGTACCCTTTGGATTAAATATAAAGTTCTCTCTTCCATTTAAAACCCTTTCTAACCTGGTTCCAACTGCCTTTCCAATCTCATTCACTACTACTCTCCATACACTGTGTGAGCTGGCCAAATTGGCTTTCTTGCTGTTCCTCACATATGATGCTCCATCTTCTCATCTCTCTGACTGAGTACAGGTTGTCCCCCAAACCTAGAATGATTTCTTTCCTCATATCTGTTGTGATGTTATAGTGTACCTGCTGTTCTCTGACTTCTATTTCCTTCTCTGTGTTCATGATTAGAAAGTCCTTCTTACCTCTCTGCCTCTTAGAATACCTAGCTTTCTTCAAGGCTTACATCATCTGTCATATCCTATGGGGAGGTTTTTCTTGATTTCCTTAGTTAGTGCACTCTCCCTCCTCCAATTATGTTTTATGTACATATTGTGTATCCCAGTACAACATAAGCTTTTTGAGACCACAGATTGATTTTTATTTTTTGTCTTGGAATTCATAGTACCTGGCACAGTGCCTTTTATGTAATGGGAATTTATTTATTTACTTACTTTTAGTTTACAACATTCAATCCCTTGAGTTTAAAAACTTCTCCTCCTCCCTCTCCTTCCCCCTTCTCTCCCATGACGGCATGCAATCAAATATAGGATTTACAAATACATTTACATTGAACATTAGTCAAGTTGTAAAGAAGGATTATAACCAATGTAGTGAACAATGAGAAAGAAGAAACAAAGCAAAATAAAATAAAAGAGAGAGAACAAGTAGTTTGCTTCAATCTGCTTTTAGACTCTGTAGTTCTTTCTCTGGATGTGGATGTCCCTTTCCATCATGAGTCTTTTGGAGTTGTCTTATAACCTTGCATTGCTGAGTTTATCAAAGTTAGTTGTCACACATATGATGTGTCTGTAATTGTGTACAAAGTTTTCCTGGTTCTACTCTCCTCAGCATAATTTTATATGTCTTTCCAGGTTATTATGAAGTCCATCTGCTCCTCATTTCTTAAAGCACAATAGTATTCCATTACATTCATATACCACAACTTGTTTGGCCATTCCCCAATTGATGGGCATCCCCTTGATTTCCAATTCTTTGCCACCACAAAAAGAGCTGCTACAAATATTTTTGTATATATGGGTCCTTTTCCCTCTTGTATGATCTCTTTGGGATACAGCCCTAGAAATGGTATTGCTGGGCCAAATGGTATGCACTTTTTTTATAGCCCTTTGGACATAGTGTAATGGGAATTTAATTAACATATTTTGAGCTGATTTGAATTTCTGGAGTATTGGACTTAGAGATACTTAACATTAAAAGTATTTGACACATTGGACTAAAATTTTCCCTAAAATTGTACATTAGCTATTTTTGTTGAGGAGATTATAAAAGTTCAAATGATGCAATTTTTTCAGCTAGGTCTGTTTAGAAACACACAGACATTTTTCTGTTGGGGTTTTTCCTCCTACTTTTGAAAATAAAGTTGTGTAGGAAGAATAATGGTAAGGCAGCAATTTGTAATCAGTTAAAGTTTAAAGATTCATAGAGTAGCAGAGAAAACCAAAGTCTCTGTATATTTATTAATCTATGGATAAAATGCTACCAAACTGGGTCTGTTCCAGCCAAGTGCTTTTCTGATGTTGGAAATATGACACATAGCTGGTAATCATGAATAACATTTCCTTATATGAGAGACATATGTAATATCCCAATTAGTGTTCTTTTCTTCTAATGAAGACAGGGAACCCTAATAATGAAGTCCAAGAGGGGATCCTAGGATCTAAGCATTGATTGAACTCCTGCCATATTCATAGTATAGTTGATCTAGTATATTCTGGATATTATTTGAAAAATCACGAGGTTATTCTAATATGGTAGTATCAAATTTTTGAGCACCTCTTATGTCCAACAAATTACTCTATTTGTGTTTAATTTTCAGAATTTTTGCTTCTACCAAGGGCATGTGGCAGAATTCCCAAAATCACTTGTGACACTTAGCACCTGTTCTGGAATCAGGTCATGAGTATATCCTTTTATTGAATGTTAAGTAGGAAAAGTTCTCTTTTATCATATTCAAAAATGTAAATGGGAAGTGTGCATGGTTTGGAGCAGTTGTTTAAGATGTGGAAGTGGAATGGGAATAGGTTATTACTTTTTGGCTCTGTTTTTTGTGCCAGTTTCAAAAATGGCTTTAGATTTGCCTGTTACCCACAGGGATCATGGTCTTCCTCATACTTAATAAATCTGGTCTCATTGATTCAGAGGTTTCTGCCTACAGTACAGATTACAGCGCAACCATGCTAGCTTTTCCTATTTAACTGCTGTCCATGTCCTCCAAAAAGTTCCCTAAATGGATCCCACTCCACATGCTAGAGGCCGTCCTTACTTTCCCCTGACACTGTGAATGGAACATTCTTGCTGTCTGCTGATCTTTACTTTGTGTTATACAATGCCTTGATGATGTCTTTCGCTCCTCTTTTTCAGAATTCCTCAGTGATTTTGTATTACAGTCAGCTCACATGTACTATGCACTTCTCCACTGTTTTAGTCATACTTAGCTCTTTCTGCCATAGAGCAACATTCTTAAAATATCGATATAGAAAAGATGGGCTTCAGCTCTCAAAGGTAGCTTGTAGTCAGTAGAAGATCATGATAATTTCCCCAAAACAGTTGGGTTATATGTGTTGAATGGTGTGATTCTCAACAGACTTGTGTAAAATTTGGTAAATGTGTTGTTACTTTAACACCTATTTTTCTCACTCTAAGGTGTCCTTGGTAGAATTCTTTACTATTTTCCTTATACTGAAGTTTTAATTATTTTTAAATGTGGTGTTTGAATTTGTAGAGGTTGGTTACAATTTGAAAATTTCACATACGGAATTGAGCCTTTGGAGTCTTCAGCAGGATTTGAACATGTGGTTTATCAAGTAAGAAATGAAAACACAGATGTCTTTCTATATGCTGAAAACGACATGAATACTAAGTCAAGAAAATTGCCTTATGAATTCCAGATGGTTAATGTGAGTGATGATTTACTGCAATTATGTTATTTGTATAATAAAAACAATATTCTTTATCACCTACAGATTCCATATCATAGTCCAAGATTAAGATCCTTAATCAGCAGTTTTTGCCAAGAGATTTCATAACATCATCCAGTAGATCTTTGTTGCTTCCCTGCTGTTGTCATGCCTCTTCAGTGGCTTTTATTGTCGGTACCCTTTCTCCTCACTCCCCTGGCAGATATGAAGTAGCTTCTCCTCACATCAAGATTGGAGGACTGTGTCTTAGTGAGGGCTTATTAGATAAGAGATAAAGAGCATAAAAAAGACTTAGAGTCAAAGAGTTTAAATCTGGAAGGGAACTGAGAGATCACAAGGCAAACTTCACCTTATTAATAAGGAAACCAAGGCCAGGAGAGATGTAGTCTCTTGTCCCAAGTTCACAACAGTTAGTGTCACTCTTCCTTCCCTCCTTTCATGACCTCAGGATTTACCGAACACTTATAGTATTCATAGGATATATATACTACTTTGAATATTACTTGACTAAATTATTTTTCATTTTATATTGCAAGATGACTGTGATACAGTGGTATCAGATCCTTGAGCACCTGGCATAACTAGTTAATCACCCATTAGCTTATTCAAATGCTGTTACAAAGAAATCTGTTGCATATTTATTCATCTGTTAGAGAAGCCAGGTAATATAGTTAGCTCCTTCAATGAAAATTCAGGAATGCTAAATTTTTAATTCTACTCTGCCTATTATTTACTGTTTCTTTGGATAAGTTCATGATTTATCTGGAAAGACAAGCATTGCAATGAATAAATAATTATTATAAAACACAACACCTTGTACAGAAAAAGAGTAGAAAATTATTCCTCTTCTTTTTGAATGAATGTAATTTGTTTTAGTCTTTCATTTTTTATCTGAAAAAAACTGATGTCTTTTCTTTTCACATCACTTTGATTTCTGAATTTATCCTTCCTCTCCCACCCACTTAATCCTCTCTTATAACAAAGATCTAATGAGAAAGAGAAAAAAACCAGTAAAATGACAAAATATATTAACTGAGTCTGACAGTATTTGTAAAGTTCCATATACATGGGTCCCCAACCTCTTCATTTTCTTATTTCTTCTTCACGAACAAGTTTAGTATTCAGTTTTGTTTTTTGATTTCATTGTTATTTGTTGGTCTTTCCATTTACATTGTTTTAGTCAATTTGGAAATTGTTTTTCTGGTTTTGCTGACATATATATATATATATATATATATATATGTATATATACATTTGATTTTAAAACTTTGAATTCTAGATGCTTTCCCTTCCTCCCTTGTCATCCTCTCCCCCCGCTTACTGGGAAGATAAGCAATTCAATATAGGTTATACACGCATAGCTACACAAAACATTTCCATAGTGGATATATTGTGACTATATTTCCCTCCATCCTATCCTGCCCCCCACTTGTTCTATACTCTATTTTGACCCTGTCTCTTTTCAAAAGTGTGTGCTTCTAACTACCCTTCCCCCCAACCTGCCCTCCTCTCCATCATCCCCCCTCTCTCATCCCCTTCCCCCCTACTCTCCTGTAGGGTGAGATACCATATTTAGTGTGTATGTCATCCTCCCTAACCCAAATTCAATGAGAGTAAGGTTGGCCCATTTCCTTTTGCTTTCCTGTTCTTCCCCTCCATTGTAACAGTTTTCCCTTGCCTTTTCTATATGAGATAATTTATCCCATTATGTCTCTCCTCATCTCCTCTTATTATATTCCTCTCTCACCTCTCAATTTCACCTTTTAAGTGTCATCCCTTCCTATTCGATTGATCCTGTGCTGTATATGTATGCCTGTACACATATATACACACACATATGTATTCATACGCTCCTCCTGTATAGACATATATATGTAGGTGTATATATATATACATATATATATACACACACATATTTATATTCCCTTCAACTATTCTCATACTGAGAAAAGTTTTATAAGTTACAATGATGGTTTTTCCATGTAGGAATGTAAATAGTTCTACTTTGATAACTTCCTTATGTTTTCTTTTTCTTGTTTATCTTCTCATATTTCTTGCATATGAACATCAAATTTTCTATTCAACTCTGTTTTTTTCATCAAGAATGCTTGAAAGCCCTATTCTATTCCACTGAATTACCATATTTTCCCCTGAAACATGATACTCAGTTTTTGCTGGGTAGGTGATTCTTGGTTTTAATCCCAGCTCCTTTGCCCTCTGGAATATCATATTCCAAGCCCTTCAATCCCTCACTGTAGAAGCTGCCAGATCCTGGGTTATCCTGATTGTGTTTCCATAATATTCAGATTGTTTCTTCCTGACTGCTTGTAATATCTTCTCCTTGATCTGGGAACTCTGGAACCTGGCTATAATATTCCTAGGAGTTTTCTTTTTCAAGAGGTGATCAGTGAATTCTTTCAACCTCTATTTTGCCCTCTGATTCTAAAACATCAGGGCAATTTTCCTTGAGAATTTCTTGAAGGATGATTTCTAGGTCCTTTTTTTGATCATGGCTTTCAGATAGTCCAATAATTTTTAAATTATATCTCCTGGATCTATTTTCCAGGTGAGTGGTTTTCCCAGTGAGATATTTCACATTGCCTTCTATTTTTTCATTTGTTTGGATCTGTTTAATAGTATCTTGATTTCTCATAAATTCACTAGCTTTCATTTGCTCCAATCTAATTCTGAAGGAATGATTCTCTTCAGTAAGCTTTTGAGATTCTTTTTCCATCTGGCAAATTTGGCTTTTTAAGGCATTCTTCTCCTCATTGCATTTTTGAACCTCTTTTGCCATTTGAGTTAGTCTATTTTTAAGGTGTTATTTTCTTCAGTCAGGTTGTTGACTGTCTTCTCATGATTTTCTTGCATTATTCTAATTTATCTTCCCAGTTTTTCCTCTAAGTCTAGTATTTGGTTTTCAAAATCCTTCTTAAGCTCCTCTATGGCCTGTAACCAGTTCATATTTTTCTTGGAAGCTTTTGGTGCAGGAGTTCTGACTTTGTTGTCTTCCTCTTGTTCCATGTTTTGATCCTTTTTTTTTTTTTAAGGCAATCGGGGTTAAGTAACTTGCTCAAGGTTACATGGCCAGTTATTTTTGTGTGGGTGCTGAGTATCTGAGGCCGGAACTGATTCCAGGTCTCCCAACGCTGGGGCCGGCACTCTTACTCACTGCACCACCTGGCCGCCCCTGTTTTGATCCTTTTTGTCCCCAAAAAAGGAATCCAAAGTTAAATTGCTCTGCTTCCTTTGCTTGTTCATGTTGCCACTCAATTACTTGACTTTTGAGCTTTTTGCCACAGTAGAACTCTGCTTCCAGAGAGGAGAACTTTGTCCCAAATCACTGGGTTTTTACCAGCTGCCAGAGCTATTAATTGGGTGTCCTCTCTGAACCCTCCACAGGCCCTGTCACTGGTCACCCCAGGACTTGCACCCTACACAGCAATACAGATCCAAGCAGGTTAAAGTAAGAGCAATTACTCCTCAGAATGGTTGCTTGGTCCTGCTACAATCTGCAGGCCAGGAGCTCTGAAGCAGCCACACCACAGCAGCTGCTGCTCCTCAGCCACTTCCCCCTCCAGGGGGCAGAGGCCAGACTGCACTCCCAGACCCCCTGTTCCCAAAGTCCGCACTGACCTCTCACTTCATCTTTGGCATTTTTGGGTTGATAATTCTGGAAACCACCACAGCTGCTGGTGATCCACTCTCCTGAAGTCCCTCCAGTTGTATAATGCGGATAATAAAAGCACCAGCCTCCCAGGGTTGTTGTGAGGATCAAATGATGTGTGTGTATATAATACATATGTATGTATAATATGCATATATAATATATATTATATATGCACATATATAATTTTTCCAACTTTAAATCACCACATACATGCTAGTTATTATTAATATTGATAAAATATATTCCCCTCAAATGCCTGGGGCTGCCATTGGGTGCCAGGGTCCTGAAAGTTATGCAGATGGATACATGTGGTGGAGGTAGGTGACTCAGCAAAATCCATAATTGGGCTCATGACTACTATCATGATGGCAGCTGATGGTTTTTTTTATGATGATAACATCATAGATGCTTTATTTAAAATATTCTACAGAATTACAATTTTAAAAAATGCTTGTACGATCTACTTATCAATAGAGAAAAGATCATCTTCACACAGACATTTGGACATTATATGACTAGGAGTCATCCTGCACTTTTCACCATCTCCTACCTCCCATAGCCAGTGTTACTAATGCCTATTGATTTTACCTTTGCAACAGCTCTTAAATACATTCCCTTCTTTCCTGTGACAATGCCACCTGGACTATTGTGATAACCTGTGGATGGATCTACCTTCCTCAAGTCTCTCCATCCTTAACTCAGCCACCAAAATGCAGTTCCAATCCTGTCACCCCACCTACTCAGTAAATTCCAATGGCTCCTTTCTTGATGGATTTAGGTGACATATCAAGACAGATTTCTGGGAAATGGCCAATGTGGGAATTTTGTTTTGCTTGACTATGCATATTTTTACAATGGTTTTGTTTTTTTTTTTTTCGGTTGAGAGGTAATAGAGAGAAAATAGATTTTTGTTAATTGAAAAATATTTAATTAAAAACAAGGAGCTCTTAGAGTAAAATATAGACAATAATTGATATTTGGATGAGTATTCCTATGGTGGGATTGTGATTATCAAATATCCAGTTATTTTTTAGTTTCTGAAGGTTTTGCTTCTTTCCATTCATTAATAATACCCTAAGAGGTTCAAAGATTAGATAAAGTATATGAGAAATGTTAGATGTTGACATGTTCCTTTGTGTTTCTTTTTAAAATTTTAGTCCCAGTTAGATTATTTATCATCTTTCTCTGGGTATCTAGAAATGCATGTTGTAGTGGAAAAAAATCTGGTAAGTCCATTATTCTAATTTCTTTGTCTTTCTTTTCTAACCTTTGAATTATCTTATTTCTCCTCCCATCTTATTTCCACTTCAAAATGAATAAAATAAAATCCAAGGGACTGTTTGGAGAAAAATTGTTTGACACTAATATTCATTCCCTACACCCCTTTTCCCAACAAATATTTGTGAGTGTTTACTATGGTCCAGGTACTGTATAATATCTGTGATATATCATTATATATTCATTCTGTAGGACTGAACTAATATATTCAATAATGTAGAGAGAATCAAGATACAGTAGTACTCTGTTGTCCATAATTTTCTGTTCAAATTATGTAATAGAAGTAATTGTCTATTGTTAATGTATTCTAAACTTTTTGAAACTGATTTTTCTTTGCTTTGTATTATCAGTATAATGAGGAATATTTTTAATTAATTTTGTTTTAGAATTTCTTGGGAACATATAATGTTAATGCCACTTGCAGCTGCTGTGGAGGTGTAAGACCAATAACACTAGCACACAGGAGGGCTGCAAGCACAGATTCTTTGATTTGCTTTTCTAAAGGGAAGTTAACTTTAAAGGAGGTCAACAATGTTACTTTAATTACAGATAAGTAGAAAAATACAAGCAGAGAAATTAGGACAGAGATTCAACAGACAGAGATTCAACTGTCTGAATAAAGTAATATAATATACACCATTAGATCGGGGGAGCACAGACATCTGAATAGTCAGGGGATTCTTAACAAACAACTACTCACAGTCCTGTACAGGCAATCAAAAAGTCCTTCTCATGAGTGAACCCCCAAAGTAAAATACCAGCTTCCCAGTATATATAGTTTTCAACTAATGAGCTCAGTCAGAAGGCATCACAACCCTGGTGGCTCAGTGCCTAATTAGCTTAGTACCAAAAGGTATGAAAGCCTTCCTACAAGCAAATCTCCCCTAAACAAGCTTCCCTCTAGGCAAGTTCCTCCCCCAATGGGATCTATACGACCCAAGATGTATCACAGCTGGGTCAGAGCTCAAAGCAGTAATACATTCGTGATTGAACACGTGGTCACAGGCCTATTAATGGATGGGGAAGATCTTCCTATTCTATTAACATTGTAGAACATTAATGACAGAAAGTAAAGCAGAATTCCAGAGAAGTTTAAAACTTGTACTTATTATGACTAGTCACTTACCCTAAAGACAGAAAGAGGTATAGGAGGAAACCTCTTTCATTCTCTTATATTTTTACTTCCTAGATACATGGTTGAGAGTTTAGCTATGTTCTTAGCTACTACTCCTTGAGTAATGCTTTCATTATGATGCAAAATTAATTACTTCTCCAAATTTAAGATTTACTTTTTGAATCAAGTGTTTACTTGATAATTAGTCTTGTGTTATATCTAAGGAAAGGATATCATTATTTTACTCAGACTTAAAATTCATTTTATTTTTCAGTATAATTATATGGGATCTGATGCAAACCTTGTTACTCAGAAAATTGCCATGGTTATTGGACTTGTCAGCACAGTAAGCTTTTGCCTTTTTATATTTCTTGATTTGTGGAGTTATTCCAGACAGCTGTCTAATATTCTAAGTTGAAGAGGAGGCTCAGGACACCATTGATAAAGGGTGCTTCTGTTCCTTATGTCAGAAAAGCCATATCCTGGTATTTTAAATAGAATATAGAGGCAAATAATAATAATTCCTTTTTATATCCCCAGCACTTAGCACAGTGCCTGCTACATAGTAAGCATTTAATAAATATTTATTGCTTGATTATGTTAACATATAATGGATTTGTTATTTTCAAATGAATTAAATATTTAAAAATTATTGGTTCTAATTCCTAATATGGTAAATATTAATATATAGATATAACAAACATAAACAAAACTGCTTTGGGATCCTCGATTTTCAAAAGTATAAAAATCCAAAGTATGAGACCGGAAATTTGAGAACTACTGTTTTAGCTATTTTTAAATCACTGCCATGGTACTTTATAAGGTCCCCTATTAACTGCATAAATGCCTCTTTTCACTAAGGAATATAATCAAGGAATTGGAGTCAAACTTATTTCAAAAAGTAATTTAGATTAGTGGTATTTGCAATTATAGATACAATGTATGTGTGACAACTAACTTTGATAGACTGGGCTCCTCTCAAGCAATGCAAGGTCATAAGACAACTCCAAAAGATTCATGATGGAAAGGGACATCCACTTCTAGAGAAAGAACTATAGAGTCTGAATGCAGATTGAAGCAAACTACTTGCTCTCTCTTTTTTTGTTTTGTTTTGTTTCCTCTTTCTCATTGTTCATTCCATTGGGTATAATCCTTCTTTACAACCTGACTAATGTTTAATGTGAAAGTATTTGTAGATCCTATATTTGATTGCATGGGGGGGGGGAGGATACAGAGGGAGAGAAAGTTTGAAACTCAAGGGATTGTGGAACTGGATGTTGTAAACTAAAAGTAAGTAAGTAAATAAATAAATAGATTAGTGGTATTTGAATATGCATTCCATATCTGTTCCATTTTTAGATGTATAGTTCACTTAACTTGACTATTGTACTATCTTCTTTGGAGTTCTGGATAGACAAAAATAAAATCAATACTACCGGAGAGCCTGATGAATTATTGAAGAGATTTTTAAAGTGGAAAGAATCCTATCTCGTTCTAAGGAGGCATGATGTGGCATTTTTGCTTAGGTAAGTGTAGCTTCTCCTGAGATCAACTTTCCCCAACTCCCATTGCATTGGTAGCCTTGGTCTGAGGAAACTTTCTGACTACCTTTTCTCCTCAGGGCTCAAGGGATAATACCTAGGGGCTAGAATGTTTTTCAGCATTATGATTCATGATCCTCCATCTGGTGTGCTCCCCCAATTAAATTAGCTTTTGTTATTATTGAGTCCTGTACTTCCTGACCAGTTTGGAGTTTTCTTGGTGTGTGAGATGAGAGTTCAGAGTCTGATTCTGAGATCAGAAAAGGGCTTTATTCTTTCTCATGAGAAAGGCCCCTCTGCCCCTGTCGCTCAAATGGCTTCTGCCAGGGAGAACCATAGCTAGAAGCAAGCCCATGGTTATATAACCTTCTAATGCAGAAACCCAGCCCCCCAGCTGGCCTTCACTCTCATTGGTAGGGAGGCCAGCCCACAACATAAGTGCGGGAATCTATCTTGTAGACAAAGGACACAGAAACATATGGGTGTCCAATGCAAGGCCAGGAAAGTAGTTTTGTCCTTATTTAGCATATCTTGTGCTGAGGTGGCACTGTCTCCAGTGCTCTAAGTCCCAGATTCCTGTAAGGTCAGGTGACTTCTAAACTTAGGCCTAGTGGATGCTGAAGCCACTCTAGATTTGATTTTTCAGAATGGGGCAACTTCATTGCAAATTATCCCTCACATTGGCAAAGATACTGGAGTGGTTTGCTATTTCCTTCTCTAGTGGTAGTGGATTAAGGTAAACAGAGGTTAAGTGACTTGCCCAGGTTCATGCAGCTTTTAGAAAGTGGTATTTATAGATTAAAAACAATTGGTAAAAACAAAAATAAACAAAAATCCCTTGCCCCAAATCTGCCATACGGACTCCCACAAATAGGTATAGGGTCCTGGGGAAAATGGTGCAGTGGTGTTGAAGACATTTGTAAGTATACTTTGGCAAAGGAACCCCTGGTTAAAATAGAAGTCCTTTTTTTACCTTTGTGAAATCCTCAAGGATCTGCTTTTGGGTTACTAGTTCTTCATGTATCTGCTTGCTTCTGGTTGGATAGGCTGCTTCTAATCTCTCTGAAGTCATGGTCAGTGCAGGGATAGAAGGGGGTAGGGTGGTGGTGAAGCAACTCCCCCTTTTCTCTGATATTAGTACAAGGGTCTGCCTCCTTAAAGCAGTCTTGAGGCTAAAGAATCTGAAACTTAACTACTTGGCTGCTGAATTGCCAGATGCTAAAATAGCTCCTCAAGGGTAGGGACTGGTTGTTTTTTTTTGGTAGACTCAGTACTCAGCACAGTGCTTTTTATTTAGTAGGAAATGAAATGCTTATTGAATGACTGACTGAAATAGCTTTCTGTGTCATGCATAGATCCAAAGATGTATCTTATTTTTTAGTCAATCACAAAATCTTTTCTGAGGGGCATCATCTCTTTTTATCCAATGATCAAAGCATTTCACTCCTAAATTGATTGAGGGAAGGACTTTTTTGCACCTGGTTTATAACTATGATTGAATTAATTCAGTGTACAGTCTGGTCTTCTATGTTTACATTAGTTGTAGTAGGAATAGAAACCCCAATTCCCATATAAGAACAGCATCATGGCATTTCTTTTTTTTTTTTTGATTTTCAAAGTTTTTTTTTCATTTTTCAAATGCTATATTAACTTCTGATTTACATCATTCATTTCCGCCAGATTTTGAGTTAAACATTTTCTCCCCGTTTTCCCCTTACCTACCGCCCCAAAATAGCAGTCCCACAGTATATACTCTCCTCCAACCTACTCTCTCCCATATCTTCTCTCATACCCCGTTTGACTTTTCCAGTAGGGCATGGTGGATCTCTATGCCCCATTGCCTGTATATCTTATTTCCCAATTACATGTAAAATAGTATTATAAATACTATATATATATATATATATATATATATTTAAACATTTGATATTAAAACTTTGAATTACAGATTCATTCCATTCCTCCCTTGTCACCCGCCCTTACTGGAAAGATAAGCAGTTCAGTATAGGTTGTACATGTGTAGCTTATGCAAAACATTAACATAGTTGATATATTGTAAAAGACTGACTATATTTCCCTCCCTCCTATCCCACCTCCCACTTGTTCTATTATCTACTTAGATACCGTACCTTTTCAAAAGTGGGTGCTTCCAATTTCCCTCCCACCCAGCCTGCCCTCCATTCCATCATCCCCCCTCTCATCCCCTTCCCCACTACTCACCTGGAGGGTGAGAGACCCTATTTAGTGTGTATTTCATTCCCTCCCTGAGCCAAATTCAATGAGAATAAGTTTGACCCATTCCCTATTCTTCTCCACTGTGACCATTTTCCCTTGCCTCTTCTATATGAGATAGTTTACCCCATTTTGTCTCTCCCCATCTCCTCTCATTATATTCCTCTCTCACCTCTTAATTTCACCTTTTAAGTATCATCCCTTCCTATTAAATTGGTCCTGTGCCCTCTATCTGTGTCTACTTGTATACATATATACACACGTTCACATATGTATTCATATGCCCATATGCCCTCATATATATATATATATGTATATATATATATATATATGTATATATATTCCCTTCAACTATTTTCATAGTGAGAAAAATTTCATCAGTTACAATTATCATTTTTCCATGGAGGAATGTTAATAGTTCAAATTTGATAAGTTCCTTATGGTTTCTTTTCCCTGTTTACCTTCTCATGCTTCTCTTGCTTCTTGTATCTGAATGTCAAGTTTTCTATTCAGCTCTAGTTTTTTCATCAAGAATGTTTGAAAGGCCTCTGTTCCACTGAATGACCAAATTTTCCCCTGAAACATGGTACTCAGTTTTGCTGGGTAGGTGATTCTTGGTTTTAATCCCAGCTCCTTTGCCCTCTGGAATATCATATTCCAAGCCCGTCAATCCCTCACTGTAGAAGCTGCCAGATCCTGGGTTATCCTGATTGTGTTTCCACAATATTCAAATTGTTTCTTCCTGGATGCTTGTAATATTCTCTCCTTAATTTGGGAATTCTGGAACCTGGCTATAATATTCCTAGGAGTTTTCTTTTTGGAATCTTTTTCAGCAGGTGACCGGTGGATTCTTTCAACCTCTATTTTGCCTTCTGGTTTTAAAATATCAGGGCAGTTTTCCTTGAGAATTTCTTGGAGGATGATTTCTAGGTTCTTTCTTTGATCATGGCTTTCAGGTAATCCAATAATTTTTAAATTATCTCTCTTGGATCTATTTTCCAAGTCAGTGGTTTTTCCCATGAGATATTTCACCTTGCCTTCTATTCTTTCATTTGTTTGGATCTGTTTAATAGCATCTTGATTTCTCATAATGTCATTAGCTGCCATTTGTTTTAATCTAATTCTGAAGCAACGATTCTCTTCATTGAGCTTTTGAGATTTTTTTTCCATCTGGCAAATTTGGCTTTTTATGGCATTCTTTTCCTCATTGCCTTTTTGAACCTCTTTTGACATTTGAATTAGTCTGGTTTTTAAGGTATTATTTTCCTCAGTCAGGCTATTAACTCTCATTTTGTAATTTTCTTGCATTGTTCTCATTTCTCTTCCCAATTTTTCCTCCGCTTCTCTTATCTGCTTCTTAAGGTCCTCTATGGCCTGTACCCAGCTCATATATTCCTTTGAAGCTTTTGGTGTAGGAGTTCTGACTTCACTGTCTTCCTCCTGTTCCATGCTTTGATCCTTTTTGTCCCCAAGATAGGAGTCTAATGTTGGATTTTTCTGTTTGCTTTGTTTCCTTTGCCTGGTCATGTTGCCACTCAATTACTTGACTTTTGGGCTTTTTGCCACAGTAGGACTCTGCTACCAGACAGGGGAGCTTCCGTCCCAAACAGAGTGTTTTCTCAGCTGCTGGAGGTATTAGATGCGTGCCCTCTCTGAGGCCTCCACATGCTCTGGCAAGCTGGACACACACCCCAGGACCTTCACCCTAGACCGCAATTCAGATCCAAGCAGGTTAAAGTAAGAGTGATTATCTCTCAGAATGGTCTCTTGGTCCACCTACAGTCTGCAGGCCAGAAGCTGAAGCTGTCATGTGGCAGTGGGGGCTGCAATGCAGCCCTCAGTGGCTTCTCGCGCCAGGGGCAAAAGCTGAGGCACTCCCAACTACTGGGTCCCAAAGTCCATACTGCACTGACCTCTCACTTTGACCTTTGCATCTATGTGTTGATAATTCTGGAACACTACAGCTGCTGGTGATCTGGAGTCCCTCCAACAGTCGCCTGGTCAGGCCTGCCCTGGAGCTAAAGCCTCGGTGTGAGGCTGGGCTTGGCCCCCAGAGCACTGCGCTGGCCCATTCCTGCTGGCCAGCCAGCCTGTCCTCAGTGGGAGGTTAGCTTCTCTGTGTCATTTTGTGGGTTCTGTAGCTCCAAAGTTTGTTCAGAGTCCCCTTTTTACATTGATTGGGGAAGGTGGAAGCCAGAGCTGTGGGGAGGAATTGCTTCTACTCTGCCATCTTGACTCTGCCCCCCCTTCCCCATCATAGCATTTCTGAGAAAGAAACAAAAAAAATGCATTTATGGAAAGATAATGTGACTTTTGAAAAATAATAAGGTAATCCTTTCCTTACAGCACTTTGAATTCCAAGAATTCACATTATAGTTTTTGCTATTTAACATTTTGCTTTTAATCAGCAGCATGCAAATAAGCCACCTTTGGTCAATCAACTTTCTGCTGTTCTGAATCTAGCTTCTCCCAGGTTCTATTCTCAGTCTCATTTGGGGAGTCCCTTTTGCCTCTAGGTTAGAACTAGTCCAGTACCTGGGGGGGTGGGGGTGGTAATTCAGATCTTTGAATTAGTCTTTCTGGACTGGGTGGGAGGAGAGAAGGTAGGGAAGATGTTGGGAGAGAAAAGTCAAGGGAATGTGTTTTTTGTTGTTCAATTATTTCAATCATGTCTGACTCTTTGTGACCTGATTTGGGAATTTCTTGGCAAAAATACTGGAGTGTTTTGCTATTTCCTTCTCCAGATCATTTTACAGATGAGGAAACTGAGACACACAGTGCCAGACAGGGGAGTGGGCCAGGTTAGGATTAGGATAACAGAAGCCTGTGAGCTTCCGCAATTTGCACTCCTTGGTTGATGCCCCTTGAGCCATGAGGGCTGTGCCCTTTCTCATAAGAAAGAATAAAGGACTCTGCTTTCCAACTCAAACTCCTATTTTGAAAATCTGGTAGTGTTCTCTATCCCACACAAGAGTAAGGGGAGGCCAAGCAGGCTCTGTGTGGTGAGACTGCCTCAGACCTAGAACACTATGCATGCTCCTCCCCAAATCCCTGTAACCACTTACATTACCTGTTATATTTGTCAGGAAGAAAATCAGCCTCATTACTTTATAGTCACAGCCCAAATTTAATCCTTTAAAATAGTTAATTAAATGAAGGGGAAAACCCTCTACACACCAAGCCAATGACATCTATAATCTAGTATTTTAACCTAATTGGCAAGGATTTATTCCTGGAATAGAAAGACTGATTTATTTTTTTGGTTTGTTTGTAGGTAGCTAGTTTGATTATCATTCAAACCAACCAAATTTTTGAGATAGCTTTGGATTAATTTCTTATAAAGTCACCAAGTGGCCATGCTAAATCTCCCCCCTCAAGTTTCCACAAAAATGTTTGTCAAAATCTATCTGAAGAAACTCTTCTAAATTCCCTGACCCTGACTCTGACAAAGATGTTTCTTCGCATTCTGATTTGTGGCAGTAAAAATAGGAAGTTATCGAAAAGACGATTCTTTGCAGCACACTGGCATTATATCGTATTATATATTTTATGTGATAAACTATTGGATTTAACTTATGAAAGCTTCATACAATATAAATATATAATGGATAGCTGATTAAGTGTAATGTTTGAGGTTATTTTCAAGAAAAATTAGGCATTAGAATCTTGACCAGCAATTAAATCTCTTTTCATGATGTATTTCTTAGTTTAAATGAGATTAAGTTTTAGATCATTGCAATTCAGTGACTTTTCTAGGAATGTAAGCCATTGTACATGAGAGGAGGGTCTGTATAGATCACTCTTTAAACCTTCAGTTTAATGACCTGTGATTGAATTAGAGTTCTTTCCACCAAAATGTATCACCTTCATACCTAAGGTGTGGAAGCCAATGTGTATGTATGTATGTATGTTTGCATCATGTATGTTTGTATGTATGTATGCTTGTATGTTTGCATATTGTCACCTAAGGGTCAGGTTTCTGATGAAGAGCTGCTCCCTTATCTTAGTCAGGATGGTTTAAAGCATTTTCTGTCCCATGTAGGCCCCTCACACAAAGCTTTTTCAGCTCAGTATAGCCTGCCAGAGTTGCCCTCTGTTGGCCTAGCTACACCAAGATGAAGCACTAGAAAAATGCTTTACTGGAAGTTTTCTTTCTCATTATGAGAACAAAATAGAAAAAAATCAGTATTTTTAAAACAAGAAGCATATTTTTAGGGTTCTATCCCACAATCACCTATGTTAACCTTTTTCAAAGTAGCTGCTAAGAGGCAGCAAGTGTCCCAGATCCTGACAGCATTAATATGTTTGTGGAAATGGTCCTGGTCTCCCTCTGTTAATGTATAGAGCCACTGAAGGAGATCAATATTGCAACTTTCAGCAGCCAGAGTAGAATGCTGAATAACTCTTTGTGGGACCCAGCCACAAGACTCAGCCTCGTTCATTTCCTTGTTGTCAAAAGTTTTCAAGTGCAATTGTAATTTTTTTTAAATATAAATCAGAAGAAAAAGAGGTAAGATTTTAGGAGAATATCTATAGGGAAGCTTGTTCCTATATTTGAAATTCAATTAAACAAACATTTATTAAATGTCTGCTATGTGCAAGACATTGTGATAGATACCGAGGATAAGAAGACAAAAATTAAAAATACTCTTGCCTTCAAGAGATTTACATTCTATTACAGAAAACAAGTTTTCCAAAGATAAGTAAATACAAAATATATAAAGTTAAATATAATTTTAGGGAGAAAGAACACTAGCAATTTGAAGGGGATGATCAGGAAAGGCCTCACATAGGAGGTGGTACTTGAACTTTAAAGGTAGGTGGGAATTCTAAGAGGCAGAGGTAAAGAAAACATTATTCTAGGTAAGGGAGACAGATAGTACACAAAAATGCCAAGATGAGAGATAACGTGTACCATATGTGGAATAGCAACTAGGCTAATTTAACTAAAGAATAGAATACATGAAGTAGTGTGAGATTGGATAGTAAACATAGATTGTATTAGAGATAGATCTGTAAATGCAAGAATATGGGAAGTCACACAGTTGAACCTATGTTTAGTAATATCAGTTTGGCAGTTGGAGGATGAATTGGGGAGATGAAGAGACTAAAGGCAGGGAGGCCAATTAGTAGTATATTCCAGTAGTCTAGAAAACTGCCAATGGGGCACAAGCTCTACAAGCCTCTACCACACTAAAAAGGCTGTGGGTATAGTCCTGGCTAGAGAATAAGTATACTTTCAAAGGATCAGCCTAAGCATGAAGAGGTTCATTACACTAATAGTCTAGACACTTGGTGATGAATTCTTGGGCCATGAAATAATAAATCTTTAGTTACTTTAAATTGTTCTCTCTTTTTTATTCTCTTGTAAGTTTTCCTTTCTTCATATATTCCTTCTCCCCTTTTATGTGAATTTGTATTTTACTGTACATTTTAAAAGCAGCAGAAATAATAGGACTACTATGTGTCACATGTTGACTGAGAGGTACTTTGAAATTCTAAGAGGATAATTAGAGATAGAAGAGTTCCAATAGTTATAGTAAACAGTTGAAAATGAATTTGCCTACTTTTTCCAAAGATATATTTTTAATAACATCTTATTTTTTTGTGCTTCAGTTATAGGAATAGATTTAAATATGTGGGAGCAACATTTCAAGGAAAGATGTGTGAAAGAAACTATGCTGGTGGTGTTGCTTTGGTATGGCATTATTTAATATCACCAATATTTATATAGGCTGTTAAAATTCTTACTTATTGTCATGTTACTGTATTTAAATATAATATGCAATGGTTGTCTTGGGGAAACTTTTTCTCTGCTCTTTATTTAAAGATAAAACTTTTAGAGCCATTAAGAAATACTTTGTGCCAAACAGAAGGGGAATTATGCAAGGGTTTGGCTTGTCCACTAGAGCATGAAACTTTTCCAATATGATCAGGAGTGAAGCAAGAATGTTCATTATGACCATTAGTATCCCACATTTTACTATAGAAGTGCTAGCTATAGAAATGAGAAGAAAAGGAAATTAAAGGAATAAGCATAAGAAGAAACAAAACTGCCTTTTTGTAGCTGATATAATGTTTAAAAAGAACCCCAGAAAGTCAACTAAAAAAAGCTGGTTGAAAGAATCAACTTCAGCAACATTGCAGGTTATAAAATAAATCCACATGAATCACCCACATTTTTGTATATTGCTAGCAAAATCCCACAGGAAGAGATATTCCATTAAAAATAACTATAGGCATTTTAAAATACTTGAGAGTCTACCTGCCAAGATACACTCTCTCATACACACACAGAGGAAGTTTATCAAGACAATTATAAAATACTCATGCAAATAAATATAAATATAAATAGAGAAACATTAGTATCTCACATGGAGGTTGAGTTAATATAATAAAATGACAGTATTAATTAATTTACTTATTCAGTGCTATACACATCAAATTTCAGAGGACTACTTTATATAGCTAGAAAAAATAATAAAATTAATCTAGAGGAAATGTCAGGAATCACAAAGGAATCAATGAAAAAAAAAATAGAAAGAAAGGAGGTCCAGCAGTATTTAATCTCAGCCATCCTACAAAGCCATAATTATTAAAGCAATTTGGTATTAGATGAGAGAGAGGTTGATCAGTGGAATAGAACAGGCACACATTTTATACAAAAGCAAATCAGTACAGTCACCTACTGTTTGAGAAACCCAAAGATGCCAACAATTGGCATGAGAACTCAACTGTTCAACAAAAACTGTTGGGAAAACTGCAAAACTGCAACAAGTCTGGCAAAACCTCACACTGTACACCAAGATAAACTCTAAATGGGTACATGATTTAGACATAAAGGGTGATATCATAAGCCAATTAGAGGAGCATGGAAGAAATTACCTGTTATATTTATGGATAGGGGAAGAGTTCATGACCAAAGAAGAGAAAGAAAAGTTCACAATAGTCAAAATGGACAATTTTGATTATATAAAATTTAAAGTTATTAAATTTAAAGCACAAACAAAATTAGATTAAATTTAAAGTACAGACAAAACCAATATAGCTAAAATTTGAGAAGTAGGAAATCAGGAGAAAAAAATATTTGCAGCAAGTTTCTCTGATAAACATTTCACAAATAAGATATATAGGGAACTGAGTCAAATTTGCAAGAATAGGCCATTCCCCCATTGATAAATGGTCAAAATACAAATGGGTGTTTAAGAGGAAGAAATCCAAACTATCAAAGGCCATATAAAAAATGCTCTACATCACCAATAATTAGAAATATACAAATTAAAACAACTCTAAGGTACCACCTCATACTTATCAGATTGACAAAGTTAACACAAAAAGAAAATAAAAATGTTGGAGGGGATCTGGGAAAACAGATACACTAATGCATTGTTATGGAGCTATGAATTTATCTAACCATTCTGGAAAGCAACTTAGAACTAATGCATCCCAAATCTCTTCAACTTATCCAGAGATAACACTGCTCTAGATCTACACTCCTAAAGAGATCAAAGAAAGAGGAAAAGGACACATATATTAAAAATATAGGATCTCTTTTTGTGTTAGTAAAGAGTTGGAAACCAAGGGGATGCTCTTCCATTAAGAAATGGCTGAACAAGTTATGGCATATGAGTGTGATGGAATACTATTGTGCTATAAGAATTCAAGAGTTAGAAATGTGAAGAAGTATGTTTTAGACATGTGCAAATGCATAGCAGTAGCAAATGGCAAGATAAGATAAGTGAAGAGAAAGTAGTAGAATTTGGCTTCAATATAAAACACATGAAAAGGCATAGGTCAAATAAGATTAGAAAGATAAACAGGAATCAGATTTAATTTACTTTTAATAATGCTTTATTTTTCACAATAACTTTTAAAGATAATTTTTAACATTCATTTTAAAAAATGTTTTTGAATTCCAAATTTAGTCCTTCCCTTCTTCACCCCCCCCAGATGGTAAGCAATTTATATAGGTTACACATGTGCAATCATGCAAAACCTATTTCCACATTAGTCATATTATGAAAGAAGATACAGACCCAAAGGAAAAAATACCACAAAGAATAAATGATTAAAAATTAATTGGAGATTAGTTAACTTAGTCCTAAAGAATGAACAGATCAAAGAACAAATTATGGAAAGAATTGATAATTTCTTTAAAGGTAATGTAAATAATGAGACAATGTACTAACATTTTTGGGATGCATCCAAAGCCTTGCTTAGAGGAAAATTTAAATTTTTAAATTTAATTTTCAGTCCAAATATGCTCCCTCTATTTCTTCTTCTTGTTTGGGAGAGGGGGGGGTTAAGTGACTTGCCCAGGGTCACACAGCTAGTAAGTGTCTGAGGTGGGCTTTGAGTTCAGGTTGTACTGACTCTAGAGCCAGTGCTCTATCCGCTATACCACATAAGCTACCCTCTTATCTCACCTTGAATTCTCTTCCTTCAAGGTCTGGCTCAGGTAACACTTCTTTAATGAAACTTTCCATGATTCCCTACAGCTAGATATAGTCATTACCTACTCAAATATTTCATGCCAATGTATTTTACATCTATTATGCACTTAGTCATATTCTAATTTGTCTTAGAGTTATTTGTGTACATCCTATCATCTCTAATAGATTACGAACTCCTTGAAGGGAAGGGCTTCTGTCATTCTTTTAAGTATATCCAAGGCTTAGAATAAGTCCTTTAACATAGTAGGTCCTCAATTAATGTTTCTTGAATTGAATTAAATATTGTATTCCATTTGAAGTTTGTTGTTTATTGTTCATTTTATCTTAATTCTTTCATTTTCCCCAGCTGAATGAATTATTAGATCTTCAGTAGTGGTAATTCTTCTGTTTTTCTTTTTGAATTTTTAGTATCCAAAAACATTAAGTCTGGAGGCATTTTCTGTTATTATTGCTCAATTACTGGGTCATAATATGGGATTAATTTATGATGATTCTGAAAGCTGTCACTGTTCAAGAGCTGTCTGCATAATGAACCCAGAAGCAGTGTAAGATGCTTTCTTTATCCAGTATCTATCATGATAAGATTACATCTTTGTTTTACATATAGGCATACATGTGTATGTATATACATATCTGTGTGTGTGTGTGTGTGTGCATGTGAGTGTATTAAGTAACATTTTAACTGTGGGCAGAACTGATGACATTCATTAACAGTATTGACCAATCTTTTCTCCCCCCAAATCAAATTATATATACTGGAAGCAGATGTTATAGATAATCTGTATGGCTTCATTGTGTGCCTTTTGGCAGAGCCTTATACTTAGGAAAGAGCTTTTGTTCTCTAAATATGCCCTGAATGAAAAGGAACTGGCAGACTTACCTATCCATTTGTAATGCCTTTCTTTCACTACTGTATGATGCATGGTGAATGGATGCACATTTTATGTTCCTTGAGCTATATATACAGAGATTTAATCCTTATATAAGAATAATTGTTCTGACTATTAACTTATAACAAACACCACCAGCAAACTTTAATGTAAAACTAATAGATGTGATTACCACAATGAATTCCATGTTTGGGGAATGAAGGAAATGAGCATTGAATCAGCCAGTTAAGACTTTAATCCTTGACCAAAGTGAGAAACATTGTGAGATGAGGCTTCTGAATTGTGACAGTAAGAGTATGGGTGCTGGACAACTTGAGGATTTAAGGAGGCAGCCAAGCTATTCTTCACTCCAATGGTAATACTGCACTGAAAGAAGATTGATTGCAGTGGTTGACTCTAACTATACCAGTTACATGCTTCCCTGACTATTGATTTGGTTTCATTTTTTTTCTGTTGTTTTTCTTCTTTTAAACATTTTCTCATTTGTATTAATGCTTTCTGTTTTTATACCACATTTATTTCTGAATATATCCCTTTTCCATTTCTTACCCAGTGGACCATCCCTTTGTAAAAGATTTAATCATAAAGAATAAAAATATTTGGTTGGTTTTAAAGATAGTAAAAGAGAATAAAGGAAAAATAAAGACAGTACCTAACTTGACCCTCCACTAAAATCCTACTGGGACCCCCTTAGCCCAAGATGGAGCGGTCCCTGGGCTTCGGAAGGGCCAGCTCTGACTGTTTTGTTTGCTGAACAGGAGCAAACCTCACTCATTGTTGCACATAGCAAGATTTCATCAGTGTTTATGATTGACTGATTGTCAGTAGAAGATTGATCACATGGCCACAATGGCCTCTAATAATAGGATCACAGATTTAGAACAACATTAGAGATCATCTAATCCAACTTCCCCATTTTACAGTTATGGAAATGAAAGATCAGAGAAGGGTAAGGTCTTGCCCAGGGTCACCCAGCAAGGAAATGACAGTAGTGAGATTGGAACCCAGATCTTCCTGACTCCAACTTCAGCACTCTATCTACTGCCATGCAGCCTTTGAGAGAAAAAAAAAATACTAAACATCTTTTAGTCTTGCATAGCTCTTTTCTGCTTTTTACTGCCACCATCCTGGTACAGGCCCTCATCACTTTACACCTGAATTATTACAATAGCCTGCAGGTGGGTCTGGCTGCTTCAGGTTTGTGCCCACTTCAATTCATCCTCCATTCATCTACCAAAGTAATCTTTCCTGAGGCTAAGGTCTGGTCATACTATACCCACTCTTCCCCATTCCTTCTCCCCAACTCAATAAACTCCAGTGGCTCCCTATTGTCTATAGTATCAAATACAAAATGCTCTGTTTGGCATTCAAAGCCCTTCATAACCTAGCCCCCTCCAGTCTTTCCAGTCTTAGATGTTATTCCCTGAAATATACTCTTTATTCCAGTGACACTGGCCTCCTGGCTGTTCTACAAACAAGACATTCCATCTCTCATTTCTGGACATTTTCTTTGACTGTCCCTCATGCCTGTAATGCTCTTCCTCCTCACCTCCTTGTACTGACACTCTGAGCCTCTCCCAACCTGTCTTAATACCTTCTCTCTTATTTATTTCCTGTTTACTTTTGATGTAGTTTGTACATTTTTTTTGCTTGTTTTCTCTCTCATTAGAATGTGAACTTCTTGAAGTCGTCATATGTCTTTTGCCTTTTTGTGTGGCCAGCATTTAGCACTGTGCCTGGGGCACATAATAGGTGCTTAATAAATACTTATTGACTGTTTCCACAACAATGAGGATAGAAGGATGAAAAGAGAGTGGGGAAGATAATAGACATGGCAAGTACTGAGCTATCACAAAAATGAAATTGACTCTATCTTGACTGATAAGATACTTAAAGGTTTCTAATACTGGAAGAAATTTTAGAATTATCTGTGAGTAACCAGATGATGAGCTGGTTAAAACCAAGGTCAAAGTTAAGGACAAAATAAGATAGGGGTTTTTATCCCTTTTTTGGGTTATGGACCCTCTTTGGTAGTTGAGTGAAGCATATAGATCCCTTCTCAAAATATTGGTTTTAAATGTAGAAAGTAAAAAAAAAATTACAGAGGAGATGAATTATACTGAAATTTTTTGGTCAGTTGTTTTTAGTCATGTCTGACTCTTCATGACCTCACTCATACTGGAGTGTTTTGCCATTTCCTTCACCAGCTCATTTTACAGATGAGCAAACTGAGGCAAACAGGGCCAAGTGACTTGCCCAGGATCATGCACCTATTAAGTGTTGCAGTTCAAGGTGTGTTGAGGTGTCATCTTGAAAGAATTCACAGACTCAGACCAGTTCCAACCCAAGCAAAGGCATTTATTGAGGATTATACTTTCCAGTGAGCAAGGCTTCTTAAAGGAACCAGCAGCTTAGCAGAGAAAGACAGGGATTTTTGTAGTAGATAAGATGCCATTACATCATTACAGAATATATTAATACTAAAATATAGGAGGGGTTTATTGATATGGGAGGGGTCCTAACCTTGGTGGAGCTGTGCATGTGGCATATGGAAAAGCCCAGTGGGGGGGGGGGAATTAATGTCTTATAATAATATTATAATAAGCTTCTCTACATCACAAGTTCACCTTAGGACAATTCTTTGTTGTTACTATGTAGGCATCCACTTAGGCTGGATGATTTAGTAGTCAAACATCCTGCTCAATGGCCTGTTGGTGCTGCTTCCTGATTGGCTGACTCTTATGGTCCTGTCTGGGGTTTGATGAATGGCTGGCCATTGTGATCCCGTCTGAGACTAAATGAATGATGTGATTGAGAACATGGGCACACCTGCTATTCTAGTGAGGCAGTAAGTCATATGAGGAAGTTGGGATGTTGAACCTGGGGGGAATGGCTAGCTAGGGGCAGTGATTAGGAGTCCATCAGTTAGTGTCTGAGGCCAGTTGTGAACTCAAGAAAATGAGTCTTTCTGACTCTAGGCCATGCTCTATAGCCACTGTGCTGCCCAGGTGCCCCTAATTATATTAAAATAATTTTCAAAATATTAAAAAACCAAGTTCATTGGCACCAGGTTAAGAACACTTGAATTAGAAGAAAGGAAAAAGTTGAGAAGGCACATTGTGTACAACTGCAAAACCTTTATCTGGACCTGAAAAGTTAGTTGCTCATGCCAAAAAATGAGTCACACATAAAAATCTTGGTAATGGCTCTTGTAATTTTTATTTACACAACATCTTTCATATATGTTCCCTTCACTCTACTAACACAACCTTCATTCTAGTTCAAGACTATCACATATCACTTAGACTATTAAAATAGCCTCCAATTGTTCTCCCTCAAACAGGTTTCTTCCTATTCTATCCATCTTCCACATAGTTGCCAAAGTGATTTTTCTTAAAGCATAGGGATGACTAGATCCCCTTCTAAACCCTTTTTAATAAGCTCTATTGGTTTATTGTTACCTCTGGGATTATATGTAAACTTTTCTATTTGGCATTTGAAACTTGACAACTTAACCTTGTCTGGCCTTATATACTGCCCTCTTCCCTCCCCACTCTCCTCTCTCCCCCAGTGCTATATGGACTTTTCATATTGGTCTTGCTGTTCACACACATTAGACTATTTTCTTGCATTGATTTTTAATGTCTGAAACTTTTTTTCCTTTTATAGACCAGCCTTAACCCCAAATCATACTGGCTTTCCAAATCACTCTTGCTCTCATTGATTGGTCAATAATAGGTCCCAGGCCAACCCCTACTTGGTCATTTGTTTAGGTCCAGATCGACTCAGAATGAATGTAAATAGAAATTGTTTCTGTTTTGGCCAGAAACCCTGAGGGTTTTCTCCTCCCAGATCCATTTTTTTTTAAAGAGACTTGGAGAGGATGTGGACAAATTGGAACACTAATGCATTGCTGGTGGAGTTGTGAACTGATCCAACCATTCTGGAGAGCAATCTGGAATTATGCCCAAAGGGCTATAAATAATTTCATATCCTTTAACCCAGCAATACCACTTCTAGGGTTGTATCCCAAAGAGATCACAGAAGTGGGAGGAAGACCCATATGTACAAAAATATTTATAGCAACTCTTTTTTTGTGGTGGCAAAGAGTTGGAAATTAAGGGGGTGCCCGTCAATTGAGGAATGGCTGAGCAAGTTATGGTATATGCATGTAATGGAATACTATTGTGCTATAAGAAATGAGGAGCAAATGAACTTCATATTTACCTGGAGAGGCTTATACAAACTGATGCTGAGTGAGAAGAGTAAAACCAGGAGAAATGTGTGCAGAATTACAGACACAACGTATGTGTGACAACCAACTTTTATAGACTGGACTCTTCTCAGCAATGCAGGGTTATAAGTCAACCCCAAAAAACTCATGATGGAGAGAGATGTCTACATCCAGAGAAAGAACTGAGTTTGAATGCAGATTGAAGCAAACTACCTGATCTTTTTCTCTTCTTGTTTGGTTTTGTTTCCTCTTTCCCATTGTGCATTCCATCTGATACAATCCTTCTTTATAACCTGACTAATGTCTAATGTGAAAGTATTTGCAGATCCTATACTTGATTGTATGCCACCAAGGGGTGGGGAGGGAGAGAAAATTTGAAACTCAAAGAACTGTGGAACTGAATCATGTAAACTAACAGTAAACAAATTAAGACCAAAAAATAAAAAAAAAAAAAAGATCTTTTCTCTGCCTCATTTCTTATTAAGCCTTAATCACTGAATAGGCATTGCCTCAGTCAAACTAATACCTTTTGAAAAAGCCAAGGTTCCCTACTGCATCCTGGGCCATCTCCAGTTGTCCTGGTCTATATCTGGCCACTGGACCCAGATGGCTCCTGAGGTGAAAGTGAGTCTGGTAACTTTGCACAGCCCTCCCCCACTTAAATCCAATTCACTAGCATGTCATGGCATCATCTCCATGATGTCATGGTCCTCTTTAAGAATGAAGGACACACAATAAACTCCCAATCATCCTCTCTCTACTACATTTGAACAGTAACACTCAACTTAGCAATATGGGTAGTTAACAGCTTGATCACATTTGCCAGTTTAAGAGACAAAATAAATATTTGAAGACAGAAAGATAATCAACATTTTAAGATACAAAAACAAACCTTTTGGTACCACTGAATAAATCCAGAAAGAGATTTTCAAGAGACTAATGTGTGTGGGGGGAGAGGTTCCCTTTTATGCAGACAACTTCTACATATGCATTTTAGAGCCAAGTAAGTCTTCTAGGCAGCTACAAATTAAGGAAAGACAGGGAATTTGCAGAAAATTTTATGAAGGAAGACAGGTTAAATGAAAGATTCCTTGTTGGTTTCAGTTATTTTAGTGACTCAGATACCAGCAGTGTCTTGACCAGGTCATCTTCTACCTCAGTGGCATCTTTGACTCCCCAATCTCATTCACCCCACATATCCAGTCCATTGTTAAATCTTGTTTCTACCTTAAAAAAACATCTCTAGTATATATTGCCATATCTCCCTCACAGATCCCCAACCCTAGTTCAGGCCCTCATTCTTACGTGGACTGTTGAAATAGTCCTCTATCTGGTCTCCCTACCTTAGGTGTCTTCTCACTCCAATCTATCTTCCACTTAGATGTAACTTTCTTAAAGTGTTGGTCTGATCATGTATCCCTCTGATAAGCAAGCTCCAGGGGCTCTTATTACCTTTAGTACCAAATATAAACTTTTTTTCTTGGTATTCAAAGCTCTTCAAAACCAGGGTCCTTTCTACCTTTCTAATCATCTTATACATCACTATCCTCCATGTAATTCATGATATATATTTATACCTATTTCCTATCTATACATATGTATGTATAGATCTATAGGTCTATCTCTATATCTATGTTTATATATATACATACATAAAATATGTGTAGCTATCCATATATCTAGATCTGTCTAAATGAAGGTAGATATATCTATATTCATATCTATCTCTATGTCATGTATATCCAACCAGAGGGTGACTAATAACATCTTAGAAACATCTTACATGGAGGATTTATAAAAGAACATAGGCAAAAATCATAAAGAATGAGATGTGCATTTTTCATAGTGGAAAGATTACATACATTGGAAAAATCACAAGTATAGAGAAGTAAAAGAGTTATAAGTTGAAAATATCTTCATAGATAATAGGAATTTTAAAGCATAAACTTTATAAAAAAGGAGCATGACATTTCTTGGTGAGTTATAGTTTATGTTTTTTTCTATTATAGTCATATGGATTCCATTAAACTGTATCCAAAAAAAAAAAGCATGTATCCATGCTTTCTGTATCCAAAAAAAATTCTGAGTAATTTTCTTTTATGATTTCCTGAAGTATAGTATCCTTGCTTCCAACAAATTTTAATTCATTATGTTTTTTTGGGGGAAGATCTTTGTTTATATTATTTTTGTTAGACCTGATTTCAAGAGAAGTTGATTTGGTTTAGAAAAAATTAATGTTCTTTCAATCTTCTTATTTTTAAAATTTCACTCTATCAGTTCTTCCACCTACATTCCTCTGAATTATAGACTTAATGTTCTCTTTGTTTTTGCAAAAACCTTCACTTTATTATAATTTAGAATACAAGGGAAGAAAAAAGTTAGAAATAAACATTTATTAAATGCTTTGTTTTGTTCAGTCATTTCACTTGTGCTTGACTCTTCATGACCCCATTGTGTTTTGTGCAAAGTTACTGAACTGGTTTGCCATTTCCTTCTCCAGTTTATTTTACAGATGAGGAAATTGAAGCAAACAGGGATAAGTGACTTGCCTTGGCTGATATAGCTAGTAAGTGTCTGAGGCTGAAATTGAACTCAGGTCTTCCTTACTCCAGGCCCAGTACTCCATCCACTTCACCATTTAACTGTCTATGCTAAGCACTTTATAGATATTATCTAATTTGCTCCTCATAAAAACCTTGTGAAGTAAGTGCTGCTTTTATTCCCATTTCATAGTTGAGGAAATTGAGGCAACAGAATGTAAGCGATTTGCCTGGATTCACATAACTAGTGTCTGTGATCTGATTTGAGAAAGGGTCTTCCTAATTCCAGCCCCAGTGCTCTATCCACTGCACCATCTAGCTGCCTCCTGGTAATACTACACCCCCTTTATTTATCGTTTTTATTATTATTTAATGAGGCTGCAAGGCTTTTTGTTTTTTTCTGAATGAATATTGATATTATTTTATAAAGCATTCTCTTGGTTATTTGCTTGCTATAACACTAAATCTATAAAATTTAGAGACTAATGCTATTTTTATTATATTAACACAACTAAAGCACGAGCAGTGAAAAGCTTCCCAAATATAACTCCTATTTCTTTTTTTAATTTAAAAGGTTTTCATTTAATACACTTAACTTTTTCATATATTTTCCAGATATATTCTTCTCTTCTACCCTTATAACAAAGCCTTATATTCCTTATAATAAAGAATAAAAAAAAAGAAGAAAAATAGTTGAGCAAAACTAGTCATCATATTCTTCTGGATATGAAAGTTTGAGTTTTTTTCACACTAATTTTCTCCACCTCTAACAAAAAAAGTGTATTTTCTCATCTCCTTTTAAGGGCCAAACTTAGTCATTGTAGTGTACAAAGTTCAGTTTCAATATTTTTCACTGTTATCCTTTCCACTTATCTTGTCGTAGTCACTGTATATATTGTTTCTCTCCCCTTACCCTGTCCCCTGGTTCTCATTTTGTTTTTATCAGGTCACAAAGTTCTTTACATGCTTTTTTGAATGATCCATAATTATAATTTTCTAAACTACAGTAGTATTTCATTACATCAATGCACCATAATTTGCTCAGTCATTTTTTATTTGAAATTTTCTTTCATTTCCAACTTAAAAAGAGAACATTTCCATGTACAGAGCAGGAAACAAAAACAATTTCTATATCAAACTTCATTTTATACCACTTTCTAAAAAGTACATAATAAATTCTGTATGTGACTTGCAAAATTTTCCTGATTTTACTTCCTTCTAAACTTCTTTGCATTAAAAAGTTACTGTAGTCCTCTTTTTTTGTCATATCACTTTTACTAAATAATACTTTCCTATAGTCTCTTTCCCCAGTTAAAAACTCAGAGAAAAATCTCTTGTAACAAAAACAAGTATAGTTAAGCTAACGTGTCAATCACTTCTCTTTCAAAAGATGGTTTTTATATTAATCGTTTTTCTAAAGCCTTTCAAAGTTTTTCTTTATAATGTTTTTGCATGAATTCTGTATTTTATATAAATTTGTATGAATTCAATGTTCTCATGAATTTTTTTTCTCCTCTTGATCAGTTTATAATCAGGAATCTTTGAAATTATCTTCATCATATCTTTTTTTTTCTTGGAGGGGGGAAGGCAGGGCAGTTGGGGTTGACTTGTTCAAGGTCACACAGCTAGTAAGTGTTGAGTGTCTAAAGCAGGATTTGAACTCAGGTTTTCCTGACTCCAAGGCTGGTGCTTTCTTCACTGCACCACCTAGCCACCCCATCATCATATCTTAAGGCACAATAATACTCCATTACATTTATCAATCACAATCTATTCAGCCATTCTCAGTTGCCAAAATGTCAATCTTAGGTCCTTTTTTAGATTCTAGGTCTTTGTTTTCTATTTTTTTTTCCCCTTTTAATCTTCCTTTCAGGGTAGAGGAGTTTGTTTTACTTGTAGCTATTCTCTTCCTGGTATTAGCCTTCCTCTTAACCCTCCCTCTTTATCCCCACTTAATTCTCTACTGAGTTTGATTTATTTTTACATCAAATTCTGTTTGTTTTAAACCCTGCTTTTTCTATTCCAGAGAAGAAGGAGGTTCATCTGATGACCACTATGACCACATCTTCCTCTGTTTGTATACTCTATTTCTTACATAGTGAATTCTACTTCATTCTTCCTTTATACACCATTATACTCTTCCTTTTGCTCTTTCCCCTCTTCCAGAAGAGAACAAATTCACATTTAGGATGGACTATGCTTTTTTCTTCTTTGTAATAAGTAAATTCCTTCTTTCTCTTCTTTGTTCAATTGTTCCAACAGATCTGGGTAGGTTTCATTTATTTCTTGAAATATATAGTCTTGTTGTTAGGTCATGATTTCTGTTTGGCTAATTGAGTTTTCAAAGAATATATTTCTTATATAAGGTTAACTACTTTCTCTTCTAAACTACCTGTTCTACTTCAAATTCTTTCCTCTATAGTTTTTATTTCATTTCTTATTCCTTGATTCATGTCTTCTAGGGACTCATGGAGTCCCTTTTAAAAATACAATTTTTTCCTTTAAGTCTCTGCTTGCAGCTGTTATTACTAGCTCCTTCTCTCCAAATTTGTAATATTTTTTTTTTGCTATAATGAACAATATTCTCTAGAAATTTGTTCAATTCTGTGTTTTTCTTTTGTTTGTATTTTTGTTAGATTTGTCCAAAACTGAGAAAGGGACAATGAAATCTCACTATTGTATTACTATTTATGTCCTGTAATTTAGTTAATTTTTCCCCATATATATTTAGATATTAAGGCATTTGAAGTATATAAGTTTGCTGTCTTTGGTTACTTTCAGCATAATGTAGTTTCCTTGTTTCTCTTTTTATGTTATGAATTTTTGGTTTTAATTCACCTGTTATTTTTAATGTCTCCAACAAGAAAGATGAAGGAACATTCTCTAGTAATCTCTTTCACTGTCTTATTATTTCTGTGTTCTGGTAGGCCTAATTCTTTTTGCTCCATCTTAGTGGAAGGAGGAGAACACCTGATCTCTTAGAGTTAGGAATCAGGAAAAATTGAGAAAATATTAAATGAGAGGTTAGGATTAGATAATCTCTAAGATCTCTCCAAAACATAAGACTATATAACCCTTTAATTATAATGTATACTTATAAAATTTATTATTGAGGTAGAAGTATTCTGATATTGTAAAAATATATAGGAACACCATTTCCTAAATTAATGACAGATTGCAATGAATCTCTTATTGCTTAAAATATGTAGTTATATTAACAACTTCTCTTTTCCTCCACTCTTGACATAATAGGTTTTAATTTGTTGTCACTCATCCTTGCATTTCTATTTCTCTGCATCTACTATATACTTGTTTGGGTTTGTTTAGGTTTTTTTTTTTGTTCTGTATTCCGTTTATCAAATTGCAAATATTATTGATTTTCCTATTTTATTATGTTTATAAGCAATATAACATCAAATTTATTGGCTAGAATATGTTTATGTGGTCACTTTTATTGCATTTTAATGTTTGATAATCAAGTAACTTCACTTTTTATTTTGCTGACCAAAACATTAAATCCCTTTGTGAGTGATATAAATTTAGCAACATTTTTATGTCTGTTTATATAATCAATAGCAGCTGCAGTTGTTATATCCTCATGGTTAGTGAGTGGTATGAGGGGAACAATTTATACAATATAGAGGCTTTGTTTTTTCTTACTTCCTCAATTGGGTGTGTTGGAGTGGTGAGGAAAAAGGGAAAGAATGTGAATCTGAAAAGAAAAGAAAATTTAAAAAATATAATGAGGTATATAAATCAAGAGGTGGTCTATAGGATTGTTTTTATATGACTCCTCTGAAAAGAGTCCATTTTCTTGAGCCTTGGCCATGAATTATCTTTAATTCCCTGTGAGCTATCATTAAGGAACCAGTGACAAGCCTGTATTCCATGGGATATGTCTCTCAGATGTGTCCAAACAAAGGCCCATGCCCTGTAATCTCTTCAGACTGATAGGGTTTTGATTCACAGGAATTTACTTTAGCAGCCTTCTCTCTAGGGACATTCCCTCTTTCCCATGTAGGGGATATCCCCATACCCCTGTAGCCCCTTCTTTCATCAGTGAATTCCTCCTAGAATCTCTATTTTGAGGCATGGCCAAGGCCAGCAGCCCTCCTTCATCTTCTCTTGGTTCCAGTTCTGGCTCTTAGGACTTCACCACACTATCCCCACATTTGTACACCACCCCCCTCCTTTGCCCAGATTCCTGCTTTTCATTTCCTTTTTATTTTTTTCATTCCTCCATTATAATGTAGGCTCTTTAAGAATAGTGACTAAAAAGTCACTTTTTTTTTTTTAATATCACCAATGCTTAGCACAGAGTAAATGCTTAATAATGCTTGTTGATTTCGTGGAGTAATTCATCAAACTGATTAAGAACTCCCCTGATCCTCTGACCAACTCTTAACTTACACTCATGATTGTTTCTATTTCTATTATCAAAAAAGTATTCCTGGAAATAAAATAAGCCCACAGAAATCATCATTTCTATATACAATCAACAAAAACCCAGCAGGAAGAGACAGAGGAATTTCATTTAAAACAATTTCAGACAATATAAAATACTTGAGAGTCTGCTGCAAAGAGAAATCTGGAGACTATATGAATCCAATTACAAAATACTTTTTACACAAATAAAGACATATTTAAACAACTGGAAAAATATTAATTGCTCATGGGTAGTCTGAGCCAATATAATACAAATGACAATTTTAAATTTATTTATTCTTTGCCATGCCAATCAAACTACCAAAGAGTTATTTTATGGAACTAGAAAAAGTAATAACAAAATTCATCTGGAAAAACAAAAGTTCAAGAATATCAAGGGAATAAATGGAAAAAAAAATGTGAAGAAAGGTGGTTTAGCAGTACCAGAACTCAAACTGTATTATAAAATGGTAACAAAACAAATTGGTACTCTCTAAGAAACAGAGTGATGGATCAATGGAATAGATTAGGTACACAATACACAGTAGTGAATGACTTAAGTAATCTGGTAATCTGGTGTTTGACAAACCCAAAGATCCAAGCTTTAAGGAAAAGAACTCACTATTTGACAAAAATTGCTAGGAAAACTGGAAAGTAGTTTGGCAGAAACTAGATATAGACCAATATCTGACATTGTATAATGGGATAAGATCAAAATGTATATATAACTTAGACATAAAGGGTGATATGGTAGCCAACTTAGGGGAGCATGAAATAGTTTGCCTGTCCAATCTATGGATAAGGGAAGAATTTATGACTAAACTAGTGATAGATGGAATTACTAGATGTAAAATGGAATAATTTTGATTACATTTAAAAGGTTTTATACAAACAAAACCAATGCAGCCAAGATTAGAAGGAAAGCAGAAAACCAGCGGCTGCAGGGGAAATTTTATGGCAAGTTTCTCTGATATAGGCCTCGTTTCTCAAATACCTAGAAAACTGAGTCAAATTTATAAAAATACAAGTCATTCCCAATTGTTGAAAAGGCAGTTTTCAGAGAAGAAATCAGTTATCTATAGTCATATAAAAATGCTCTGTCACAGTTGATTAGAGAAATGCAAATTAAAACAACTCAGGTTCTATGTCACCTATTAGATTGGCTGATATCAAAGAAAAGGAAAATGGCAAATGTTGGCAGGGATGTAGAAAAATAGGGACTCTAATACACTATTGATGAAATTGTGAAATGATTCAACCATTCTGGTGAATAATTTGGAATTACATCCAAACGTCTATAAAGCTGTGCATACCCTTTGACTTAGCAATAACACTACTAGAGCTGTATCTCAAAGAGATCATTAAAAAAGAAAAAATGACCTATATGTACAAAAATATTTATAGCAGTTCTTTTTGTGCTAGTAAAAATTTGGAGATTAAGGGGGTGCTCATCATTTGGGGAATGGCAGAACAAATTGTGGCATATAATTGTGATATAATACTATTGTGGTGTAAGAAATGACAAGCAGTGGGCGGCTAGGTGCAGTGAATAGAGCACTGGAGTCAGGAGGAACTGAGTTCAAATCTGGCCTCAGACACTTGACACACTTACTAGCCATGTGAACTTGAGCAAGTCACTTAACCCCAATTG